>NC_041729.1:33829421-34132893 GCF_004115215.2 Ornithorhynchus anatinus
GTTTCCCCAGCCTTCCTCCTCCTGGGCTTTCCCCCTCTTTTCCCTGGTGTCCTTGGGGCTCCCCCGCTCTGACCCTACTGTCCTACGTGTCTCCGATGGTCCCAGTTCCTCAGACCCCAACAGGGCAAACTTCTCCTCTCCCGCTGCCGTCCACCTGCAGACCCCCATCTCTGCCCTCACTTCCCCTTTGGGTCTTAGCAGTCCTAGCTTCTTTTGCCACCACCCAAGACTTCTCTTCTTACCTCCCCCGGGATCCCCTTTACTCTAAGTCTGCCACTCTCGGGGATTGGCTTCTCTTAATTCCAGCATCTCATCCCACTGCTCCCTCCTAACCAACTCATCCTCAATGGTATTTATTGAGCTCTTATTGTGTGCAGAGCACTGTACTGTTTGGGAGAGTACAGTACGGCTGAGGTGGTAGACATGTACTGTGCCCACCCTGAGCTTACTCTCTGGAGGGGTCTCCAGAGCCCTGTATATTTCCTCCGTACTGTCCTGCCCAGAGATTTTGGTTTGGCCTTTTGATCTCCTCCCAATCCAGCTTGACTGTCAAGGCATGAAATTAAATATTGTGGTTTTACGTGACCGTTTTCAAGATATATCTCGGCTGTAGTAGAATTGAATTGGACTAAATTGAATCGGACATTTTGAAGCTGATATCTGTGCCTCTGTCTGGTTGACAGTGAAGCCGAGCCTTCAGGTTTTCAGAGCCCGTTTCTCTGAGATCACCCCCCGGGCTGTCCAGCTGGCCTGCGAGACTCTCACTGAACCGGATCAGAGAGTGAGTGATGCTGTGGATGTGAGACAGGAATTGGACCTGAGGATAGGTGAGAAGGAAAGAGGGAGAGGTTGACCTTCAAGCTGCCGGGGTGGCTACAGTTCCTTGAGATTTCTTCTCCACTTTGGGGTCCACAGTAATGAGCCAGAGAGGTCCTGATCCGGTAAGGTTTTGAGGCCAGTTTAGCTCCTTGCTTTAGGAAGCAATGTGTTCTGTTGAAGTACGGAAACCAGATCTTGAGGAACTCGGTGGGTGCATCAGTCAAGAATGCTGAGCACCTCCAATGTGCAGAGTACCATGCTGATAGCTTGGGAGAGCTCAGTAGAATTAGTAGACACAATCCTGCCTTCAAGGAGTTTACAATCTAACAGGGGAGACAGCCACTACGTAGGAAGAAGCAATAAGGATTGGTACACAAATGCTGTGGGTAGGTGCATGCCCAAGTGCTTATGTGATGGGCAAGAGCTTAAGTGGCAATAGTGGTGGGGGGAGGGAGCTTGTTACTTGCAGGGAACATGTCTGCTAATTCTTTGGTATCATACACTCCCAAGCGCTTAGTAGAGTTCTCTGCATGTAGTAAGTGCTCAATATCATTGAATGAGAGATGAACGATCAATCTAGAAAGGCTTCCTGGAGAAGATGCTATTTCAGAAAGGCTTTGAAGCTGGGCAGAGCAGTGGCCTGTCAGAAATGAGAGCGGAGGGAGTTTCGGGCAAGGAGGGTGGGAGCAAGAGATCGGCTGGGGGAGAGGTGAAGACAAGGCACGGTAATTAGGTTGATTAGAGAGGAACGAAGAGTGCGAGCTCGAGGGTAGTGGGAGAAGAGAGTGGAGAAGGTGGAGGGAGAGAGCTGATGGAGTGCCTTAAAAGCCCAACGGTTAGGTGTTTCCACTTGAGGCGGAATGGAATGGGCAACTGATAGAGGTTTTTCTGAGACGTGGGGAGTTGTCCAAAAACGTATGTTGGAGAAAAATGATCGATCTTTGATATTAGTACTTCTTGTCTCTTCCCCACTTTGTAGGTGCTGCCTTCACTAGATTCCAGACCTTGAGGCTCCAGAGGATATTTCCTGAAGTGTTGGCCGAGCAACTAATTAGTTATGGTAGCTGTCAGTTTCCAACACTGGGTTTCGTAGTAGAAAGGTTCAAGGCCATCCAGGCCTTTGTGCCTGAGAGCTTCCATAAAATTAAAGGTAATTTGGAAATTTCAGGTAGGGATTAAAAAGTTATTTTCTAGTTAAACTGACAGAACTGGTCATTTTTTATGTTATAGAGGGATGGATGCCAGTGTTGCACTCAATAAATGGTATCTATTGAGAGCTTATATTTGCAGAGCACTGTACTACATGCTTGGGAGAGTAGCGAGTGTAGGCAGGGGCCGATAGCCTAAGAGAAGGGAAGTAGGTGTGGACCGTATGGAAAGAGGCCCGGGCTCTGGGAGCCAGAGGACTTTGGGTCCTCCCTGGGGAGTGATCCCTGTCCTGCTCCGTACCATGGTTGGCCTCTCTGGAAGTGGAGGAGGGTGGGAGTGGTGAAAGTACAGCTATGGTCCATTGCAGCCTCCTACCAGCTTTGATTCTGTCCTCCCGTGACTTCTCCCTGGAGGCCGGATAAAGAATATAGGAGGGCTTCTGGGGCAGGGGCAGGGCAGCTGGAGGCCGTTCTTTTTGGAGAATGCCTGTGAATGACAGTGGCCAGGGGAACAAGAGATAGGACTGGCCCATACTCGCCTGCAGGGTTCCTAGAAGGCCCCAAGCCTCTCGCCCATCTGTAAGGGGCAGGATAATTATAATCATATGGTATTTGTTAAATGCTTACTATGTGTTAAGCACTTTTCTAAGTGGTAGGGTAGATACAAGCTAATCGGGTTGGACCCAGTCCCTGTCCTACATGGGGCTCACGGTCTTAAAGGGGACTGAGGCACAGAGAAGTGAAGTGACTTGCCCAAAGTCACCCAGCAGATAAGTGGCCAAGCCAGGATTAGAACCCAAGTCTTTCTGACTCCCAGGCCCGTGATCTATCTATTGGGCTACGGCCCTGGAGGCCGCCCCCTTCACTCCTGTCTGCTTCTGTGGCGATTGCTGGGGGCCACTGCTTGATTATGGCACAGAGCTGAAATTTTTGTGGGGAGGGAGCAAGGCCTCTTGTCTGTCAGGCCTTCTACATCTACCATTCCATTCGAACACGGGGTCTTCCCATACCCCGGTTGTAAACCGGGCAGACTTGAAGTCCTTGGGTCTTCTGCTGCACGTGCCGACTGCTTTTTTTTCTGTTGAGAGCACTTTACGCTCACTGTACCTCCCACCTTCCCCTCAGTTACCATCGATTTCGGTGTTGTTTCCTCCCACCGCAGTGACTCACGAGCATGAAGATTGCCTCGTAGAGTTCAACTGGAAGAGGCATCGACTCTTTAACCACACCGCCGTGCCTTGTCCTCTATCAAATGTGCATCGAGGTAAGGGATGTCGGAAACGTCCCTCCACCCAAAAATGACAGACTGAACAGTTATGTCATTATTTTCTTTCCTTCGGCCAAGGAAACCGCAGCTCTTGAGCTCTGCTCTATGTAATATTTATTTAAGGTTTCAGGTCATCTTTAAGAGTATGTCTAGGGTTCTGGCTCATTTCTTCAGCTCCCTGTCAGAGTGCTTTTAGACCATAAAACCTCCTGCCCGTCCTGGCTACGGCTGATATAATGTCCTTCTTTCACTCTCCAGTGCTTAATGCAGTGCTTGGCTCAGAGTCAACCCGACACTTGTCTGTAATAGTAATACATGTTGGACCAGCAACCGTCTTACCCACTGCTACGTAGATGTCAGGAAGGAGGTTAACAAAGGATTCATTTGGATTCTTTTTCTGCTCGGATCTTCAGGAGCCAACGGCGACAGTAGTGGAAGTGGGGAGTAAGCCAAAGAGCAAATGGAGGCCCCAGCCCCTGGATACCGTGGTAGGTTTACCGCAGGAAGTTAACAGCTGCTAGTTATATTTTCTCACGTAGGTGATGCATCCTCTATTTCTTCCAACACTGCCTCATACACTATCCAGATGGAAAGGTATTGCCTGATGAAATAGTTCCTGCTTCAAAATATACCCAAAAGCCCAAACATGGTCACTGGGGGCAATTACTTGTTAAATCAGTACCTTTGCCCCACCCAGAGGAGACTCAGCACTAGGCCTCCCTCCCTCCCTCCCTCCCTCCCTCCCTCCCTCCCTCCCTCCCTCCCTCCCTTCCTTCCTTCCTTCCTTCCTTCCTTCCTTCCTTCCTTCCTTCCTCTCTCCATTTAAAATTTTCAGCTCTAGGCACAGATTTTATCCACCATGAGGGGGTCGTGCACTGCAGCATTTTCTAAAGCAGTACGCAGGAAACTGGTGGCATTGATCTCTTACGGTTAAGTGTTGCCGTCTTTTCTTAATAAAACATTCATTGAACACCAGCCCTAGGAAAGAGGCTTACCAAAACTTAGTCTCACACCTGGGTCCTCCTCCCTGGGATATTTTCAGGAAAGATATGATAAAGGTCAGGGGACTTCCAGGACCTTGCACAATCCTTTCAAAAAATTTTCACATCTTCCAAGTGGCATTCAGATTAACGGATATTCATCTGACCCAACATGTCGTTCTCTTCCAGTCGACAGGAGGTCAGCATTTCCCCCAGGTGACAGCTCTGTTACCTCTTCCACACTCTCCCTCCATCCTTCATAATCCCTACCAAATGTGTGTCCAGATGTCGTATCTTGCCTTGTCTCATGCTGTGGAGTCGTCTCCGACCCATAGTGACTCCATGGACACATCTAGTCCAGAACACTCACTTCCATCTTTAATCATCCTGATAGTAGATCCGTAGAATTTGCTTGGTAAAAATATGGAAGTGGTTTACCATTGCCTTCTTCCACGCAGTTAACTTGTCTCTTCCCTTGACTCTCCATGCCGCTGCTGCCCCTTCACAGGTGCGTTTTGACTTGTAGCAGATTGTCTTTCCATTCGCTAGTCACTGTCCAAGCTAGGAATGGAATGGGTATGCCTCTGCTTGACTCTCCTTCCCCGTAACCAAGACTGATAGAGTACTGGAAACTCTACAGGTGCCATCCTGAAAGGGAAAATGTCCACGTACTGTCCCAAACAGTAAATTGTATGGCTGTTTCAGTCACCAATTCAGGCAGCTGGTCTCCCTGATGTGACTTTCTAATTGATTAACAGGAGCTCGAAAAACTGGCCTCACGCAAGTTGAAAATAAATGCTAAGGAAACCATGAGAATTGCAGAAAAGCTCTACACTCACGGGTGAGTATCTGGGATTTGAGAGTTGGAACTGGGGTAGCCGGAAAGGGACCCATGCTTTAAGAAATAGAAGGGGTGGCTAAAACCTAAAAGAGCCATCCATCATTCTCAGTAAAGAGAGAGATCCGCTGGTTTCCACTTCTCCGCCTTCCCAGCTTCCCTACCAGAACGTGTCCTCTTTGAAGATGATGTACTTGTTGAAGTGTACTTTCCTCAGTGCTTAGCACGGTGCTCTGCATGCAGTAAACACTCAGTAAATATCCTTGATTGATTGATGTCTCAATTGGAGATATGCGTCTGAATCCCGCAGATGACACTAGCAGCTTTTGCTGGAATTAAAGGGCCCACAGGGGTCGGATTAATCCACCGTTCCCCCTCACCTCCCTCTGTCCTAAGGTACATCAGCTATCCCCGAACCGAGACCAATATTTTCCCCAAAGATCTGAACCTCGTGGCGTTGGTAGCAGCAGCAGACACAAGACCAGCACTGGGGAGACTTCGCCCAGAGAATTCTAGACCGGGGTGGGCCGACCCCTCGCAATGGGAACAAGTCAGATCAAGCTCATCCCCCCATTCAACCCCCACCAAATACACCTGTAACCTGCAGGTAGGTCTAGAGCTGTTCAACGAGCTCTCTCCATTGAAGTATGTAATCAAACAGACGGCTGGGGTTCTCTCCACCGAAGTGGGAAACCAGTCAGAACGGACCACTGGACCAACGGGTGAGACAGGGTTCATTTATCAAATGTTTCTAAGTTGTTGACATTTACTCCGAGGGTTTCTTCTGCTGACGTTTTGGAAAGTTGCCAATCCAGCATTTCTTTTAAAAGGAGAAACACAGAGTCTCTTAAAGACCCATTACCTGTGTACTTTCAAAGAGAGGTGGCATGTCAAGAAAGGGATGAATCTAAATGAGCCTCCATACTCACATCTTCCCTGTAGATCCATTTGACCTCTGTAAGACACATATTATGTTAGGGAAATTTTTTCCTTGTCCCCCATGTGAGGCTCTCCCTTGGTGGTTGCTGCTTTAGGGGTATAAAATGCTAGACATGGAGCGGCATCTTCATTCGGTCCTTCGTAGAACAAGGGGAGGGAATAATAGCCTTGGGTGCTAAGGGCCTGTGGGCAGTGTTTTCAGGAAAATCGCATTGGCTGTAAGTAGCTTCTGAGTTTTGATTTTGCTTTGGTTTTGGAGAGACAGTTCCGTCATCTTTCTTTCATCAGGGGGATGAACAGCGTCTGTATGAGTTTATCGTTCGCCATTTTCTGGCTTGCTGCTCCCAGGATGCTCAGGGGCAAGAAACAACTGTGGAGATTGACATTGCTCACGAACGCTTCATTGCTCATGGACTCATGATCCTTGCCAGAAACTACCTTGAAGTTTATCCATATGATAGGTGGAGTGATAAGGTAAAGTGGGGTAACAGCAGAGCCATATAGAAAGAGCACGGGCTAGGAGTTGGGAGACCTGGGTTCTAGCTCCGGTTCCACCACTTGCCTGCTAGATGATCTTGAGCAACTCACTTAACTTCTCTGTGCCTTAGTTTCTTCATCTTCCAAAAGGGAGATTAATTACCTGTTCTCCCTTTCCCTTAGACTCTGGGGCCCATAAGCAGGCAGGGACCGTGTCTCATCTGATTTTCTTGTATCTACCCCTCTGTTCAGCACAGCACCTGGCACATACTAAACAAGTAGTCAGTCATATTTATTGAGTGCTTTCTGTGTGCAGAGTACTGTACTAAGTGCTTGGGGAGAGTACAGTATAACAGAGACTGTAGACGCATTATCTGCCCACAGCAAGCTTCCAGTCTAACACCTCAATCATCATTATTATTATTATTATTGGTGGATCCAAGTTTAGTGAAAGATGTTCCATTTGGGGGAACTGAGTTATTAAAATCAGATATTGGGTTCTTTGGGTTGCCGTTTTGCCAGATACCCGCCAGAGCCATTGTCTTTACAGTTGAGGGTTTGATTAAGTTTGCAAATCTCATCATCCTCTTTGGTTTTATTTCAACTTGTTTGGGTTATTTCCCCCTTTTCAAAACCTGGAGCTAGTTTTTTCCATGAATGTCTTAAGGGTGACTTTCCTGCTTCCTCTTTAGGTCATCCCCATCTATGAGAAGGGATTTCGCTTTCAACCCACAACCGTGGAGATGGTCGAAGGAGAGACCAGCCCACCTCAGTTGCTCACAGAAGCCGATCTCATTTCCCTCATGGAAAAGCATGGCATTGGTTAGTATATATCATTAATGGCATTTACTGAGCGCCTCCTGTGTGCAGAGCACTGTACGAAGTGCTTGGGAGAGTGCAGAGCAACAGAGTTGGTAGATAAATTCTCTGCCCACAGTGAGTTTATAGTTTAGATGGGGAGAATGTATAGAATCTAGGAAATGTAGAGAAGTGGGCCTAGGGTACAGAGTACAGTCCTGGTACTCAGAAGGACCAGTGTTCTAATCCTTCCTTCAACGCTTATCTGTTGTGTGACCTGGGGGAAGTCACTTAGTTTCTGTGCCTCAGTTGTCTCATCTCTAAAATGGGGATTAAGACTGTGAGCCCCATATGGGACATGGACTGTGCCCAACCTGATGTTGTATTTACCCCATCAATTTGTACAGTTCCTGGCACATAGTAAGCATTTAAATTCCATTTTAAGAAAGTGTCCAAGTCTACAGGCCTTCGGCGGGTGGTTCAATTTGTTGTCTTAGCAATAAAAAGCACTCTATATGCTCACAAGGTGAGACACTTTCCTTGTCAATAGGTCATAAAAAATGAAATCAAAATCTGTTCTTCCGAAACAACTTGAAAGGAATTGTCCAGCTTTGATTCTAGTACGTTCTACAAATGAAATCATTCATCTCTTCTTCAGCTGCTCCAAGCCACCTCCCCTATATTATCATCAGTTTGATAAATTGGGATTTTTCAAAGATGTTTAACTTGCTGGAATGCCCCTAGGAGATTGTCCATCCTGACCCACTGTCCCCCTATTCAACGCAAAGACAGACGACCAGAATTGGTGCAAAATCCACAGAGGAGTAGGAATCTTAACAGGGTCAGAGTGGCTTATGACAACTTGGTGGGCCCCAGCCAAATTTGGCCAAAGCTAAACCTAGGAAACCTTCTGCAGCCCTTTCGAGCTGTTGTCTTGAACGTGCTGGATTCCAAAGTGACTGAGAAATCACTTCTAGGCACAGATGCCACCCACGCGGAGCACATCGAGACCATCAAATCACGGATGTACGTGGGACTCACGGCAGACAAGAGATTCCTCCCGGGGCATCTGGGCATGGGGCTTGTGGAAGGTAAGGGCAGACCACCACGGTGATGGGGGGCCGGCGGGGGTGGGGATATTTTACCAGTGGTCTTACCGGATATTCCTAGTGGAATAGTTGTAGTTTACTCAAAGGTCAAGTGTCCCTCCTCAGGATATGATGCCATGGGGTATGAGATGTCCAAACCTAACTTGCGGGCTGAGCTGGAGGCCGACTTGAAGCTCATCTGTGAAGGGAAGAAGGACAAGTTTGTGGTTCTAACGCAACAAGTTCAGAAATATAGGCAAGTTTTCATTGAAGCAGCGGCCAAAGCCAACAAGTGAGTACCTAGGGGACGTTTGCTATCAGAACAACGTTCCGCTGGATCTCGTCAGAGATTACCGGGCATTTGTGAAATGAGATGTTTGAATAAGAGTAGAAAATAACCACCACTGCCTGGGGCTAGCCTTATGCTGAGGACAACATTTTTCAGAATCTGGGTGTTTCATAACAGTTTGACTTATCTCAAGCATTGGCAGGCTTTGGTACTTGTAAATTTTGTCAAAAGCATTAGGCTGAGAGTGCAGATGGAAATTATTGCATGAGATGGTGTCTTCCTCTGTGCCTCTTGATTGTTCGTGGGCATCCCCCCGATTGTGACAAACCGTCTAGGAAGGACATCTGCAGTGGCTTTGCCCTTCTCCCCTCACTCCACTGCCAGAACGCTGAGAACCGTGCTAAGGCCAAAAGGTTTCTCTGGCTGACATTCTTGTATGCTTCTAGTTTTGAAACAACAAGCGCCCAGTTCAGACCAAGCTGGTGTATCCAAAACCATATGTGCCCTCTCCCCTCTGTGGAAGAAAACTTAAACTAAAAGGGTATGTCAGAGACAAGGTTATTATTACTAGCGCTTCTTCCAGCACTAGTAGGGCGAGGCGGTTGAGTGGCCGAGATTCCCCTAAGATCAGCAAAGTTCTGAGCAAACCAGAGCTTCCTTTTAAACAGTACAACTTCTATTTTACTCAAAGTACAATACGGAATAAGTATATCAGAATGGTCAGCAATACCCTTTGGGGCAAGGTTCTCAAAGTGATTAGACCCTCTCAATCCCACTAAAGGAGTAGCTTCATCTTGTTTTCAGCTACTCCTAGAGAACCAGGTGAAGGTGTGTTGTGAACTGGATTGTCTTGGTAACCAGAGGCTGGTCTACAGCTGAAAAGGTTCAGGGAGAGAAGGGGGCAAATACAGGACTTTGACCATTATGCTTCCATACCTCCTAGGAGAGTTCCTTAAGGGTTCCCCTGACTGGTATCAGGCAGTCCTCCGTTTCAGAAGGCGGTCCTCTACTTCAGAAGGCGGCCGTGACCTTGATCCGAATTGAGCAATGCAATTGCAGGCGGTCATTCCTCCAAATTGCCAGACTGAGAAACCCGTGGTAGTTGTTGGGAGTTTTGTGTTTTCGTTTTGTGTTGTGGAGGGTGGATAGTTTGAGGGTGCTTCTCAATTTAGCAAGACACAAGCATTACATTTTGCAGGAATAGCATGTTTTTCCCTGTCCACATTTGCAAAAAAACCCCACTAACGACTCAAAACAACTGAAAGTAACAGTCAGATTGATCCTATTGACTCTGTTCAGATTGCATTTGGAACCGTAGTGTGTTGTTTATTTGCCACTGCTTTCACAATCCAACAGTTGTGTCCCCAGGAAGGAGTGGGGTTGGCGTGCCGGCCGGCTGGCCGGAGCCCAGCTTTTCCACTGGAGCAGCTGCACTGACTCAGTCACCACCCTCACTGGAACAGAAGTAACCGACCCCTGGAGAAATAGCGTGGCTTAGTGGCCAGAGCTCGAGCCTGGGAGTCAGAAGGACCTGGGTTCTAATCCCAGCTCCGTCCCTTGTCTGCTCTGTGACCCTGGGCAAGTCACTTCACTTCTCTATCCCTCAGTTCCCTCATGTGCAAAATGGGGATTACGACTGTGAGCTCAGTGTGGGACAGGGACTAGGTCCAACCTGATTAACTTGTATCTACCCCAGTGCATAGAACAGTGCTTGGCACATAGTAAGAGCTTAACAATTACCATTATTACTTATTTTAAATAGAAGAGGAGCCGAGTACTCTCTATCCAACCTCTCACTAATGGCATTCTCATTTCCTTCTCCGGGCCCCTTCTTTTTCAGACTGGACGAAGCACTATCTCAGTACTTTGGGGAAGCGGCAGAAGTGAGCCAGCAAGAAGAAATCTACCCAGCAATGCCAGTGCCCATCAGGAAATGTCCTCAGTGTAACAAGGATATGGTTCTCAAAACCAAGAAGAATGGCGGGTAAGTGCAGTCTGAGTAGGGTTGGCAAGCGAGAGTCGGTGGAGGTGGGGCTGTGTCCCGCACCCCTCTTGGTCCAAGGCCACCAAACCGGCCAGAGCAATGGCCCACCGTGGCGGGGAAATACGGACTAAGCGGCGAAGCCACACAGCTAGCGGATAAGAACCAGGGCTTGGCCACCGCTTCTCTAGACTGGCTTTTGGGGCAGAAGGGAAACGGGCCCGAGAGCCTTCATGTTCCATCCATTGCAGTGACGAGAACATTTTTAGGTCATCCTGGCCCTGTGTCTCTCCTAGGTTCTACCTCGGTTGCCTGGGTTATCCAGCCTGTAAAGCAGCAGTGTGGTTTCCCGACTCTGTCTTGGAAGTGAGCAAGGATGACAGTGTGTGTCCCGACTGTGTACCTCATCCAGTTTACAAGTAAGATTTTTACAGAATGCCTCCAACCCAGAGAGTTAATGTTTGACTTCAAATTCTTTTCCTTTCTGCAGGGGTGGGTAGAGAAGGTGTATTTCTGTGGGCAGCACAGTCAGGGAAAAGGACTGCGAATAAGGCCTGGCCAGGGGATGTGGGGACGTGAGAGACAGCGTGGCCTAGTGGAAAGAGCCTGGGCGTCAGAGGACCTGGGTTCTAATCCCGGCTCCGCCGTTTGCCTGCTCTGTGACCTTGGGCAAGTCACTTCATTTTTCTGGGCTTCAGTTACCTCACCTGCGAAAGGGGGATTAAGACTGTGAGCCCCAATTGGGACATGGACTGTATCCAGCCTGATAAGCTTGTCTCTACCCCGGTGCTTAGGACAGTGCCTGCCACATAGTAAGCACTTAACAAATACCTTAAAATGAATTTTAAAAAATAAAAATACTTGTGCTGGCACATTCTGGCTTCCCAGGAATGGGCAGAAGGGCTGTACCTCAGGATTGTTTTCAAGCTTGCTAGGTCCAACCCTGAACTCCACCACCTCTCCATTTGACTTTATACCAGAAGTAACGTGACAGTGTTAAATCACCCTGTTCTCCTGCCCAGGGTTTGCCTTCTCGTAGCTGGTTCCTGTCAGACACCACACCTTAGGTATACAGTTGTTTCTTCTGACACCGTGCTGCCTTGCCTCCAGACAAGCTCACATCGATGGAAGAATGGTCCCTGGTTCCCCAGAGGCATTCTAGTCAAAACACGTGTGTTTCGGCAGAATGGAGCATATTCGCTCAGGTCACTTTGACACTTTATTGCCATCATAATTCAGCTCTGAAGTAAATAGAGCCTTTCATCAGGAATATCTCGGGCTCTATGGAGTGGCAAATGGCACGTGTAGAAGCTGGAACTTAAAGCTTCTTGAGTCTGGGCGATTAGGCAGGGTACTTGGATTTGCTGTCCGGTTCTAGCTTGTGTCCCAGAGGCAAAAGGAGTCCCCCGAGCTGCCCATCCGGCCCCCCAGCGTGAGGAAGCCAATGCTCCCCGTGATCTGGACTGAGCCGTTAAGTCACCTCGGATTTGTGTTCCCAGAGGCCTGTAGGATACTGGTGGCTGGGGAAAGGCCTGGAGTAAACGCAGCTCTGGGTCAGAGAGGCAAGAGCCGCGTGGGGAAGGTATTCAGATTCCTGTGGCATTGGAATTTTAACATTAAAAAAAAAAATCTTGTCTGTCAACAGGTTGAAATTCAAATTCAAGCGCGGCAGTATTCCCCCAACTATGCCACTGGAGTTCGTTGGGTGTATCGGAGGATGCGATGAGACCCTCAGGGAGATCCTGGACCTACGATATTTTCAAGGTCCCCCAAGAGCCCTCCATCCGGCCAGCCACGTACAACTTAACCAGTCCCTAAACCGAATGGGGAGTAGATACAACCACCAACCCAGGCCACCCCC
The DNA here is from genome assembly GCF_004115215.2 of Ornithorhynchus anatinus. Classification (NCBI taxonomy): domain Eukaryota; kingdom Metazoa; phylum Chordata; class Mammalia; order Monotremata; family Ornithorhynchidae; genus Ornithorhynchus; species Ornithorhynchus anatinus. The sequence continues at coordinate 33,841,907 of NC_041729.1, forward strand.
TGAGGGACGGAACAGACCTCCCAACCCCTCCTCCGGGACTCACCTGTCGTTCCCCGCTGCCGCCGAAGGGAGCAACTCCGTGATGTGCAACTGTGGCCAAGAGGCGCTGCTGCTTACAGTCCGGAAGGACGGACCCAATCAGGGCAGGCAGTTTTACAAATGCGGTGCAGGTGCTTGCAATTTTTTCCTCTGGGCTGACCAGCAGGCAGAAGGTGGCGCCTCAGCGGAGAGGAGGACGGCGGTGATCCCGGCACCCCCTCCCGCCGGAGGAAGCCGGGAGGGATACGGGAGCTCCGGAGGTGGCGGAGACAGCGGGGGCGCCGTCTGCATGTGCAACCAGCCGGCCATCACCCGGGTAGTCCAGAAGGATGGACCCAACAAGGGACGCGAGTTCCACACATGTCAGAAGCCGAGAGAGCAGCAGTGCGGTTTCTTCCAGTGGGCAGATGAAAATATGGCACCAGGTGAGAATGGTTGGGAGATCAGGAAGGGCATCGCTTGAGGGCATGGGGGGCTGTTGCTCCTTCCCAGAGGGGGGGTGGGGTGTGTGAATGTGAGAGAATGAACAGCTGACATTTGCTGTGCCATTGCAAAGTGGGCAGGAGAGGAGGATTGTTGGGATTGTGGTGGGGGTGGGGAGAGCGTGGCCCAGCACACCGCCTCCCCGCTATCCCCCAAACACACATACACATCTTGTGGCTCTCTGCACTAGCTGGGAACTAAGCTGTGGGGAACCCAAATAAGGATGTGGAGGATTGGAGCATGATTTGCACTGTAGACACCAAACTAACAGGCCATGGTCCTTGGACAGGAGCCTAGATATGGACCTCAGGACCCTGTCTGAGATGAAAAATCCCTGAGTTAACTTGGGGCAAAGCCCCAGGACTGGAAGCAGGAGTCTGGCCATCACTTTGGGGGCACCACTTCCATGCATGCATTATGGATTTATCCATGCTGACTTGGGCAACCCAGCCAACCTCTCTGGGCCTGGGATTCTGCTGCTCCAAAATGAAAAAGTACACACCCACCCACACACTATCCACTACTTTTGAAAGCCTAACTGTTAAAGGAAATAGGAGGGTGTGAGGCGAAGGATGTATTACTACAGGTTGAACCTCAACCTCCGATGGTAGTCTATGGGCCACTTCCACAGTTGGCTGCAGAGTTGGGACCGGGGCGGCTAACCTTCTTGGGTGTCAAAGGAGGTGTCCCCTGTTTCTCCCCCACCAAACTGCACCCATTGGGGGCTGCACACCCACCTCCCGGCTTTCTCCTCCTTTAGCTCAGAGGACCTTGATTTGACGGTCAGATCCAGGGCTCCACCAATAGGCCACCAAAATGGCCGACCTCTGGTGAATGAGGCCCATCAGAGCCTGCATGCATCCTCCATTCTGGGAGGGAGTGGGCCGCAGGTACCCTCCCGCTGCCGTTTTTGGCTCTACCTACCTTCCAGAACCTTGCACCTACCTCCAGGAGTGGCTGGAGAGGGTCTCTGGGCATCGACCAGTCGATCGTCCTATCTTTCCTAACCCTAATTTCACTGTGTTCGCCCTTCTAGGGTGAATAAACCTCAGCTGTAGTTCACCTGTGACTCTGTAAAGAGCATTCTTATCCTTTCGGAGAAAGCCGCTAGCTGATGTAGGTACTAAACAGCATCTTCAGAGCTTTGGGGCTGGCCCTCCCCACGCTTCTCCGACCCTCAACTTGCCTCTCTCCACAGGGACTGTTTCCGCACAAGGGTTTGGAGGCAGAGGTCAGCAACGCGGGCCAAGAGGGAGAAGCAAAAGACCTGGAGCCAATTCCACAGCCACCAGGCCCACCTCCAAGAGACCACGTACTTGTGGATTGTGCCACCAGCCGGGACATACGCGGGTCTCCTGCCCTCAGAATAGGTGACGGGGGGCCAGGGGAACTGTGGCCCCAGACCCACCCGCTCCCTTAAGGACAATCAGTGGTTATTTTTGTAACAACCCCAGAAGGCTGTGCAACACTTGGAACAGCAGACACTGGGAAGGACATTCTAGAAATGCAGCCTTTTCCTGGTCGCCCTGTTTCACGTACATCGAGCCACGGATCTCATGCTGGTCTGTGACAAATCAACCGGTTTCGGATGAGCTCTGGACTGGCACAGGCCGAGGGCAACCTGCTGGCAGAGAAGATTCCCCCCCGCCCAGTTTTTGGGGTCAGGTTGTACTGCAAGGACTAAATACCTGTGTATACCAGTTTTCAGTCATCAGCAGCAGGAAATTCTCTCCTGCACTTGCACTTTAACAGATTGCTGCAACCTCAGAAAGCCCAAGCCGTCAAAAGTCGTTGAAGCTGGCCTTCTCCCTCAGGGCCCTAGACTCAGACGTGGCCTTTTGTCAGCTTGCGAGGGGAGGGGGCTCAGTTCGTGCACTGAAGTTGACACTGCTGACCAATCTGCTTGATGAACCATGGGGGACTCCAGACCACATCCCATCTGATCTCTACCTCTACCAAGGGGTTGACTGGATCCCTGAATGTCAGTAAAGGATGAGAGAGAGCAAGCCTTCATTAGCAGAGGTCTGAAGTTGTCAAAACAAGTGCGTTTCCCCTGCTCCCCCTCCCAAGAGCAACTCTTCCAGCCCAGAAGCTGCTAGAATTGTGTCCTGTAGCCCATGTGAAATAAAAGTATCTTTTAAATTCTTATTCCAAAAGGGCACTGAAGTTCTTAGAAATTTGAGGGAGAGTAAGGAAGCACCTTCTCCCACCTCAAAGTACCTGGTGATGGAGGAAAAGCTTTTGCCTTTTGGACCTCCACCCCACCAATTTCATAGAACGATTCTATCTGCCCTCCCAGCCTTCCAGGCTGCAAGCACCCGACCCCCTGGCTAGCAGTTGTAAGGGGAACAGACACAAAGGTGTCAGCTCTCTATACGTCAACATTATTGTGCAGGAGCTGTGCCTTCAACACCTCCATCTGTAGCAGTTGGCTTTTGCTAGGGGTCGAGTCTGATCCCACACACCCTAAAGCCCACCCCGCTGCTCGTGGCCTTTTCAACCTTAAAGCCAGCTGGGGTTCCTTCATCAAGACATTCTCGGACAGGAACTTGGCGGGTGAGGAGACATCAGGTTTCATTTTTCCTCCTCCGATCCCTCTGCGGAGCAGCTGCTGTCTAAAAATAAACCTCAGCTCTTCCTGGCAGCTGAAGACCGTTTACTCCAGCGCTGGTCTCTGGTTTCAAGTCAGACAGCAGGGCCAGAGCCCTGAGACCACTAGAGCTCCCGGGGGGCATTCTCACCTGGAGGAATGTTAAGAAAAATTTCTACCCCCGTCCCATTAAGAGGCTACATAATACCCTCTGACCAAACAACCTTAAGAATTTAATCCAGATACCCCTTTGTAAAACAAAGGAGCCTTCTCTCCTCCACAGGCAAGCTGAAACCGACACCCAAGTGACCTTAGAGCCGGTTAGCAGTCACCTGATGTCTAGAAGCAGTGGGGCCTAGCGAAAAGAGCCCGGAACTTGGAAGTCGGAGGACCTGGGTTTTAATCCCTGCTCTGCCACTTGTCTGCTGTTTGGTCTTGGGCAAATCACTTCCCTTTCTGTGACTTAGTTACCTCATCTGTAAAATGGGAATTCAATACCCATTCTCCCTCTTACTTGGACTGTGAGCCCCACCTGGGGACCTGATTATCTTGTATCTGCCCCAGGCCTTAGAACAGTGCCTGGTACATAGTAAGCGCTTAAAAAAATACCATTAAAAACAATATTGCTTAACAAATGCTGCAGTTATCTAGAGGGTCTTTAGTCTGTTTGAGCTGATGTATTAATAGACCAGAACACAGAGTTTCTAACAAAGTACGCTGATCGAGTCTCACTCCTTATATGGCTGCTGAGGAGAGAAACTGTTTCAATCTACACGGTACTAGTAGCCTTAGGGTTGTTAAAGCCTTGTTCTCTGAACTGCTGTAGCCTGGACAATAAGGTCCTTAGTAGGAAGGCCTGTTGAGCAAAGTTGCTACGTTAGTTTCTATGGCTCTCGTAGGTCAAAAACAGAAGAGGTCCACAATTTTTGGGTGTAAATGATTCCAAGGGCAAGCCCCTTTCCCAAGTGTTGTTTTCCTCCATTCTAATACGGGGATAGTATCACCTCTAGTACTATTGACTAGGAAGGTGAGGATTAGGTGACAAACATGGAGAGCAATGGAAGTTTCAGGAGTTAGAAAAAAAACAACCGCACAGGCTTACCTTGGAGAGTCAGAATTGCGTCTACAGAACTTTGACCTCTTTACCTTTGCCTTGTTACTTCAGCTCCTGAAGGGTCAGAGGTTGCACCACAAAGAAAAGCTAAGTGATCCCGAAAGATTCATGCTAGCTCTTAGTTACCACCCTCTCCCTCCTCCACTAAATCTTTATTCGACGTTTTTGAGATGAGGTAAACTGACGGAGGTATAAGTGACCAGCAGAGCAGCTGAGAGACAGGCAGCAGGAGGGAAATAGGAATAGAAACTCCTTTGACCTCTGAAAAGGAGTGGTCTTTTAAAATGATAAAGGAGAGGAAGAATATGATGTATCCCAGAAAGTCTGAGTGGTGGCATTTATTCCAGTTTTAAGTCACCGGGGTAGTGAGAGTGACTACATTGTATGAATGATAGGCTAAGATTCAGAGAAACTGAATTCTAGTTCTGGTGACTGCCCAATAGTCAGTCTGGTAATAATAATAATAATAATAGTATTTGTTAAGCACTTACTATGTGCCAAACACTGTTCTAAGCAGTGGGGGAGATACAGGGTACTCAGGTTGTCCTATGTGGGGCTCACAGTATTAATCCCCATTTTACAGATGAGGAAACTGAGACCCAGAGAAGGGAAGTGACTTGCCCAAAGTCACACAGCTGATAAGTGGCAGAGGCAGGTTTAGAACCCACAACCTCTGACTCCCAAGCCCATGCTCTTTCCATTAAGTCACGCTGTTTCTCGATCTGGAATTTAATGCATGCTTACTATGTGCAGCACAATCTTGGATAAGGCCTCTATTTCTTGCCTCAATTTCCCACTCCCATGTGTCAAATGGGAAGAACCTCTGCCTCTAGCCCAGGAGAAAAGAAGAGTCCTGTGACCACGGTTCGCCTTTATTACATGAGTTGAGTCTCCCTGCTATGGGGATGGGCAGTTCCAGTAGCTAATGTAAGTCACAGAGATCCCACCACCTGGAAGACAAGCACCCTGTAAACACACACAGCATTTTATTATTATGAGTTCTCCAAAGTTCTCGCACTTAGAGGCACACACACACACACACACACACACAAAAATCCATAAATATAATTTAACCCGCTCAGGCAGCACTTTCTCTTCAAGTCTCCGTAGGGAAGTAATTGTACATGCTTTCTTTTTGAAAAATCATGCTGGACTAATGATCCATCACCCTTTAGTGTACCCCAAACCGGGTGTCCATTCTGGCAACCAGGATGGTTGCAATTTCTAGAAAGCTTTTCTAGATGCGAGAGTGTGTCAACAGAAGGCATTCGGCAATCCAACACAAAACCCATTTTCACATACAATTGATCTTCCTTTATTCTCATTCACATTCCTTGAAAAATAGCTTGGCTCCGAGTGAAGGAAATGGCAAAGATTTTTAGATGAGAAGGATTTATAGTGCTTGGAGAAACAAGTTATCTCCACCTTCCATCAATAAAATAATAGTGCCAGAGAAAAATGCAAACCAGAGTCTCGTTCACGTCAGCTTCAACCATTATGTTTTAGTACATGGGACGGGGTGGTTCTGAAGCCAAGGTCTCTTTAGAAACATTCTCTGCAGATTTTAAAATACTGGGTATCAAAAGTAGCAGCCATTAGGAAACCTCTCTCTTCGAGAGCACACGAAAAGCATCAAACACACCGGAAGTCAGCCAATAATGGTACCTGCTTCCCTCTGGAGGAAGCTCTCCTCTCCAGGGAGAGTAGACAAGCATGCAGAGAGAGAAGGGGATGTCATGGCCCTAGAGGAGCACCGGTCATGAACAGCTAGTGGGGGAAAAGACATTTTAAAGTCAGAAAAACCGGTCTTAAAATGGCCATAGCTGTTTCCACAACCCTTCAGCAGGATGAACACTAAAAGTCAGCGGTGACCATCCACATGCCCATAGAATCAATTCTGAAACTGAGAATTTAGGGGCCCCAGCCCCAGAATGGGAAGTCTCTTTTCCATCGTGAAGATAAATACTTAAATTCCAGGCCTGGAAAGAGGTGATTCCCCCCCCAAGGCTCATTCCCAAGTTTCCCTTTCCCCGTCTTCAACTCCATTCGTCGAGACACTTGTGGGCTGGTAACTCACACCGGATCATCGGATTCAGTGCTGGAGTTAGGCAAGTGGCCCCCAAGGTCGTCTCGTCGTGGCCAGGGACGGGCTAGGGCTCCAAGGGAGCTTCCCTTTCCTGGGATCTCTTGAATTTCATCAGCCGCTGTTGGGTACTTTGCTTTCCCAAGGGGAGGATCAGGGACCGAATCCACGGACCAGATCCCGAATTTGAATGAACCGGTTACGTCAGCAGCGTCAGGAGGCCGGGACTCTACTCCAGCCCGGCCATCCCCCTCTCCGAGAACCCCTTTTCTTCTCCATCCCCAGCGTAAGGAGACCACCACTGGGAGTAGCTACAAAGAGGAGCTCTCGTCAGCCTCCCGGGCCCCCTCCCGAAACAAGAGGAGCCAAGCGCATAAGCCCAGTTGAAAAATCTCCCCAGACCCTAATCCTGCGTCTACAGCAAAATCTCAGGCGCGGATACCGCGCTGTACAGGGTGTACCCCATGTCGTCGATCTCCTCTTCCCGTAACTCGCCGAACAAGTTGATGCGTGGATCGAAGTAGCAGGGCAGGGCCCCCTCCTCCAAGTAGCCAATCAGCTCTTCGATCACCTGCCGAAACCGATCGGCTAAGGAGTCCTCCGTCCAGTCCGTCTCGGCCTCGCTCAGGCGGAGGATCACCTGGGCCAGGTGGCTCCCTCTCAGCTTGCTCAGAGCCGGGTGGCGTCGGCAGACCCCCTTGAGGAGCCGGAGGCAGCGTCTCCGCACGCCCCCGTCCCCGCCGTCCAGCTCCCGCAGCTTGGTGGTCTCCGCCAGGTAGAAGCTCTGCCGCCAGAGGTTCCCCACGGGGCCCTCCCGGGGCACGGCCAGGAGGACCTTGTCCTCGGTTTCCGCCATCGGGAAAAGGGCGATGCTCATCTTGAGCCGGTCGTGCCGGACTTCGACTGTGAGCTCTTCCGAGGCCACCGCCGGCCGGAGGACGCAGCCCAGCAGGCCGCCGATGGCGGGCCAGTTGACGGAGCCCACCAGGGCCCCGTGGAGCGTGTCGTTGAGGACGTCGGAGGACAGGTATCCGCCGACCGTGAAGCGGTCCCAAGGGCTGCTCCCCCGGGGCGCGAACTCCAGCTGAGTCCTCCGGATCATCCAGCGGCGGGGGTCGTTCACGATGGTGTCCTCCCCCGGGATGAAGTCCCAGAGCCCGGCCTCCAGGGCCAGCGGCACCATCAGACAGGCCCGGCTGGCCGCCCCCGCCGCCACCTCGAGCCCGTCGAACAGCGAGCCGCTCAGGAACACGCTCCCCCACGGCAGCGCCGGGAACTTGCCGCGCAGGGAGCCCTGCAGCTCTCGGCAGATGTCGGTGGCCAGCTGCCGGGCCAGGGCGACTTGGGCTTCGGGGATGACCACGTGGTCTCGGTAGAAGGCGAGAAGTTTCTCTTGAAGCGTGAGGCACAGAAGCACGGAGGGCTTGGGCACGGGCTCGTGAGGAGGCACTGCAAGGGGTTGGGAAGGGGGAAAAAGAAACCCTTTAGAGGACGCCTCTAGAATGGCAATTACAGGCCCGCTCCCCCCGACCCCGTGATCTGCTCACTCGGTCGTTAAATTCCAAGAAGCGGCAGGGTGTAGCGGATAGAGTCCGGCCCTGAGAGTCAGAAAGTCATGGGTTCTAATCCCGGCTCCGCCACTTGTCTGCTGTGCGTCCATTACTCCTCTGGGCCTTACTTCACCTGTAAAATGGGGGTTGAGACTCTGAGCCCCTCATGGGACAAGAACCGTGTCCAGTACAATTTGTTTGTATCTACCCCAGCACTTAGTACAGAGCCTGGCATGTAGTAAGTGCTTAACAAAATACCATTATTATCATTGTGTAATAACAAATAATAATAAAGTCCCCATTCATTCCATCGTATTTATCGAGCAATTACTGTGTGCAAAGCACTGTTCTCCCTACAGGGGACTGGGACAATGTCCTCCCTGACTATCTTGTAACTACCCCAGTGCTCAGCACATAGTAAGCATTTAACAAATACCTCCATTATTATTCAGAAGACAGGAGATAGGGGGAGGGAGCCCTGGGCTGGGATTCTGCTAATCCTGGCTTCACTCCTGACCGGTCACTTCCCTTTTCTGTTCTCAGTCTTCTGTCGAGTGACTGTAAGTCACCCCATATCCCTCCTTATCCCTCCAGTTGAGGAGTGTGTCCAGTGCTTAGAGCTCTTTGGAGGTGGGTACAGGGGAGGCCCAAGAGGCTCATAAAGCGGGTAATAAAAACAGTCTCCTGCCTGGATAAGAAACACATAGCAAGGCGAGGAGCACTTTTTTCCAAAAGCCCTCCCACCCCAATCCTATTCCATCTGCCTGCCACTTTCGGAAGCCCTTGGCTCCTTGAATGGGGCAGCAAACTTCGGGAAGAACAGAAGTCAGAGCTGCACCTGACTTCGGCTCCTGGGAACAACGATGTGTGAGGCCGGCCTGGCCTGAAGTTTGAGAGCCCAGCTGACCGGAGTCAGACTCAACAGGTGACTCAAAGCCTGCCTTCTTGCCTCGACCAAAACCTCATTTCTCTGTGGTGATACAGGAAGAGACCGGACCTAGTCAGGGACTGTGGCCACATCCTCTCCCTGGACCTTCTTTCAACACTCAGTGTGGGATCCGGTGGCGAGGAGGGGGAAGCTGCGTGGGGGTCAGGCTATAGGCCAGTAGTGATAACTCTAACAATATTAAGTGCTTACTGTGCTCAGAGCACTGTACTAAGCACTGGGAAAGAATACATGTTTGGGATCTAGACAAGACCCCTGTCCCTCAGGGGGCTCCATCTAAGAAAATCGTAGAAGAGCAGGCAGATCTCGGGCTGGGGTGCTCTCACCCCAATTCCCAGTCCCATGTCAGGTTTTCACAATCAGGGTGACTTGGGGTGATGGAATGAGACTCCACAGCAACTATGGATGAGAAAAATCCATGGGTTCATCCCAGAAGACCCCAGAGACAATGGAATGGGCATGGGGGACTGCTTCGCCTTTTCCATCTCTCCCAGAAAAATCAGGAGAGACCAAGCTGGGTCTAAATGAAAGAAACATCTCTCACCAGCGATCCCTTGTTCACGCCCTTCCTCCTGCTTGAAACTTTCATCTGGGGGACCACTGCTCTCCCCAATCTGCAAAACTCTTCCAAATCACAACTTCTAGGGGAAGGCTTCCCTGATTAATCTCTCATCTCCCTACCCTATTTTTTCCTCCCTACTGCATCACCTACGCACTTGAGTCTGTTCCCCGTAAGCTCTCAGGTAATAATAATAACTGTGGTATTTGTTTAGTTCTTACTATGTGCCAAGCACTGTACTAAGCACCAGGTACTTACCCAACCCCCACAACTGCACAGCCCTTGTGTACATATCTTTATACTCGATGACTTCCCCTATCTATAGTTTACTTTAAATGTCTGTCTCCCTGTGCTTTCTCAAGTGTGGAGTGCTCTGCACAAAACAGGTGCTTGATAAAATACCTTACATTATTTGGTATTTGCAAAGCACTGTTCTAAATGCTAGCGTGGATGCAAATTAATTAGATTCGATGCAGTTCCTGCCCTACATGGGGCACATAGTAGGAGGGAAAATAGGTATCGAATCCCCATTTTACAGAGGAAACTGAGGCACAGAGAAGCAACTTGCCCAAGGTCTCACAGCAGGGAAGTGAAAGAGCTGGGATTAGAACCTAGGTCCTTGCTCTCTCCACTAGGCCATGCTGCTCACTGACTGAAAACAGAGCAACAGGCCAGTTATAGGCCCCAGAACTCCAGCCCTTTCACTGCTCTCAGACAAGGAGACCCCAGAAGGGTGGGCTAAGAGACCTGATACATCCACAGCAGGACAAACTGAACCCAGTGAGTTTGGCTGCCTGCCTAAGCCAGGTGACAACCTCCAGGCTACGGGCTGGTGGTGGATCCTGCTGACTGAAGTCAACCCTCCCATTGAAGGGGCCGATCCCAATTAAACCCAACGGGATTAGCATCCCGGCTGACCTGGGGCAGGCGGGGACTGGGCCAGAGCCAGCTGGGGTTGACTGAGCGCCTCCCGGCCGGGCTTGGGCTGAGGTCTTGGCGAGGCCTTGAGCAGGCTCAGCTCCTGCCAGCTCTCCTCAATGGACTTCTGTTCTGCTTTGGCATCGTCCTTGTCGGGGGGACTGGTGGCTCGGTCAATGAGCTGTGGGGCAGAGCACAAAAGCAAGAGTCAGGCATGAAGAACCCCAGAGGGCTCAGTTCAGTCATTAGATCCTTCCCCACGGGCTCTGCAGCACTGGGATCACCCTCCCCGATGGTCGATGTTATACCCTAGGCTCAGCCACCTATTTCCTTTGGAGTAGGTGCTCTCTGACTCGGAGCCTTTCACAGGTCCAGGGATGTTTCCTCCCTGAGGGACCTGAGCACAGCGTTAGCCTCACCTGCTGCTCTTTCTGGGTAACGGGGAGGTCAGTGGGCCGGTGAGACTGCCTGTGAAGAGCCTCTTGGAAGAGAGTAAGGCTCCAACTCTTGGCATCTCCTGGGGTTTCATCAGCCACTCAGTGGCCGTAACGAGGAGCAGCCGGACAGCAGGGTCCTGCCCAGACCAGAGCCTGGCCCGCAGAAACCGAGCCCCCGGAGCCGAGTGGGTCGACCCAAGGCTAACCCGGCTGGGCCCCTCATGGTGACCCTTGTGGTGCCAAGGGACACAAAGGAGGCAGGCCCAGCCAAAAGTGGGCAGGAACTCCCTTCAGAGGAGGGATGCGCTACAGCACCACAGAGCCATGGGGAAACCGCCCAATGGGGAACCAAGACGAGCTCCAGGTCACTTCTTATTTGGTCCCACTGCCTGCCACGGCCAATATCGGGTTCCATATTTCCAGCCTGCCCGACACCACGCTCAGTGAGGTCCGCTTGGGATGGCTTGAAACCCTGGAAAAACCCTCACGGGCCGAGAACCCACTGTTACACAAGACTTCCAAAACACAGCGAGAACTCGGCCCAGCTGCCCACGCCCAGCTCAGAGGCCAAAGCAGGTTTTCTGCCTTTTTATTCCGGTAATGGTGGTTGTGTGCAGACGGCCATACATGCTGTCCATTGGTGACTTGGGTTTGAGGAGTCAAATGAACCCATTCCCGTCCAAGCTCCTCTCCTCCCGAGAATAAAGCCATTCAGCTGGCTGAAACCCTTTGCAATCCTGCTGCAGGCCCTGGGTTTCACAATTCTGCCCCAGGGGAGATTCCCAATCCCTTCGGCTGGGCCCAACTCTAACCATCCTGGCTCCTGAAGTTAGGGCAGAGGTATCTCTCCCCCTGTTCTGTCCCTGGGCCCAGGTCCCTGTGATGGACGGCAGAGTTGGCCTGGAACGGTCGAGACGGGGCCCCAAACCCCAAGTGGTCCGTTGTCCCATCGGGCACTCAGGGAGTCAGGATGCTCCACAATTATCAGGGTGATAGATCGGGACTCTCTCGGGGAAAGCGCAGAGCTGGGCGAATGCTGGCCTGAGCTGTGAGAGTGGGGGACCAATCGGCTCACTGGACCCAGCAGAAGGAGAATCTCAGTTGGCATTCTGTCCATGCCAGAGCTGGACTGCGCAACTTCTCAACCCCAAACCAGCCTCGCTCCGCACTCTAAACACTCTGCTGATTTCTGGCTGAAATGCAGGAGACTGACAAAGTCGCCAGAGCCGGCTTGTCCCCGCTGACCCCATCCCAGGAGCCCCTCCTCAACCCCGACGATATCTGTTCTTGTCCCAGGAAATCACTTCTCTTTGTTCTTACCCGTTTCACTGCCAGGGTGGCAATGCCCAAGATGGCTGCCCCACTCACACCCAGCACTAGCCTGGCATTGGCCAGGAAGAAATCCACAGCACTGCCCAGCCCGTCATCGTCTCTCCTCTGCCCTCTCTTCTGAGAGAACTGAGCCATGGTCCACCTGGCAAGAAAGAGAGAAGGTCAAAGAGTTAGGGGCCACCAGGGACGGAGCTGGGCCAGTTGTGGGCAGGGCTATAAAGAAAAGCAGCTCTAGGGCAGAGGTGCCATCTCATTCTGCAAAGGGTGACTCAGTCTAGCACTCGTGAGAAGTCAAGTGACAATAATAATAATTGTGGTATTTGTTAAGTACTTACTGTGTGCCCGGCACTGTACTAAGCAGTGGGGTGGATACAAGCAAATTGGGTTGGACACAGTCCCTGTCCCACAGAGGGCTCACAGTCTCATTCCCCATTTTACATAGGAGGTAACTGAGGCCCAGAGAAATGAAGTGACTTGCCCAAGGTCACACAGCAGACGAGTGGCGGATCCGGGATTAGAACCCACGACCTTCTGATTCCCAGGCCCGTGCTCTAGCCACTGCTACACTCAAATGATGTAGTCTGTCTTTCCAACACCACTTAACCCCAAGAGGAGCTCCCCTCCCCGCCGCCCAGCCTGGAATCGGGAAATGGTTAAGCCATACCTAAGCAACCAATCGATAGTATTTACTGAGCACTTTCTCTGCACAGAGCATGGTGTTAAATGCTCATGAGCGCTCCCTGCCCTCAAGGACCTCACAGTCTATCAGGGGAGACGGGAACATTAAAATAAATTACAGCTAGGAGGAAGCAACTGAGGTTAAATATTTGTACAGAAGAGCTCTTAGGAAATTAATCCCCACTCCCCGCCCTCAAGTGCTTAGAGGGTAAAACCTCTAATGCCCAGGGGACACAATAAGGTGGGGAGAGGAAAGATTAACCAGGGAAGTTTTCCTGGAGGAGACAAAGATAGGGCTTTGAAGATGAGGGGAGAGGGATGGTCTGCTGGATGGGAAGGGGGAGGGAGTTCCAGGCAGGAAAGAGAGCAGTGAGAGACAGGAGAGCTGAGAGGTGTGAGAGAGGCACAGTGACTAAATTGGTATTAGAGGAGCAACCGGATGTATTGGGCTGTAATGAGAGAAGAATGGGGATATGTAGAGGGGATAGAGTGAAATAGAGGGGATAGAGTGCCTTAAGGACTAGAGGTAAATTTTAGTGCCAATGAGAATAGTCTAGGGTGGGGTAATGAGTTTAAGATAGAGTGAGAAAGTTAACTTTGACATAGAGAGCTGCCTGGCTTTCTGGTGCCGGACGGGATGCCAGGAGACATGGTATCTTCTGCCCGGAACGTTTTAACAAATAAAATGATCCCCCATCAGGCTTCTAGTCAATCAGACAATAGTATTTACTGAGTGCTTACTGAGTGCAGAGTCGGTCATATTTACTGAGCGCTTACTGTGTGCAGAGCACTGTATTAAGTGCTAGGGAGAGTACAATATAACAACAAACAGACACGTTCCCTGCCCACAGCGAGTTTACAGTATAGAGGGGGAGACACACATTAATAATTAATTCTAGACTGTAAGTTCCTTGTGGGCAGGGAACATGTCCACCAACCCTCCGAGCACTTAGTACAATGCTCTGCACATAGTAAGCACTCGATGATTACCACTGATTGACTGATTAGTTTGTGGGGCTCTGCCTGGAGGAACTGGATTACATAGCTTCCTTTGGTCTAGGATTCCGTGACTCATGCCTATCCGTTAGTCATTTGTACCTTAAAGTTGAGTTGCTAGGGCAACGAGATGCCATCACAAGTCAAATACCAGTAGAGAGAATCACAGAACTCGAGCCTCGGAATGAGTTTCCTGCCACCGTGCTTGCCTTTCTGAGACTAAAAATAGGATGAGGTAGGAAGGCAGGCCTTGGCTACCTTTGCTGGGGTACCGAAGAGCAGGCATCACTGGCTTTGAAAAAGTCAAATCCTGTACTTGCACGAAGGGACGTCAGCCACTAAGTCTTGACACACAAATGAGAAATAGTACGTACTGTCCCAAGCGCTTAGTACAGTGCTTTGCACACAGTCAGCGCTCAATAAACACAGCTGAATGAATGGACTTTCCCCCTTCTCACCCTGCTCCCCTCCATCTGAGCATGGTTCTTTTAAAGAAATTCTTCAGAAGCAGCAAATGGAGACTTCATATAGAAACAAGGGATGAGGGGACACGTGAGAGTTATGTTTGCTGAGGGTGACTTGGGTCAAAGTGGAGAAGACAGTCTGGGAGGCTGGGTCGCTTGACTCCTCATGAATAACATCTGCTGAAAGACCCAGAGATTCCCTTTCAGTTTCCAGTCTTGAAGCAAGGCTGAGGGCCGCTCTCTCTCCCTCCAGCCAGTTGGCATTCCCCAAGGGTCTGCAGCTCCTCATCTACACTTTGGGTCACGAGTCTTGCAGTTGTGCTACTTCTCAGGCGGGCAGGAGCAGGGGAACTAACCTCTGGAACAGGTACAAAGCCGAGGCCCAACCCAATACACTCGATCCCAAGCCTACAAAAGCAGTGTGGGCTAGTGGATAGAGCACGAGCTGGGAATCGAAAGACCTGGGTTCGTTCATTCATTCAATCGTACTTATTGAGCGCTCACTGCTCTTGGAAAGTACAATTCGGCAACAGATAGAGACAATCCCTACCCAACAACAGGTTCTAATCCCAGCTCTGCCACTGACCTACTGAGTGACCTTGGGCAAGTCACAGCTTCTCTGGGTCTCACTTTCCTCTTTTGTAAAATAAGGATTAAATACCTGCTCTCCCTACCCCTTAGACTGTGGGCCAGGAACTATATCCAATTGGATTATCCTGCATCAACTCCAGCATTTAACAAATACTACAGTTTTCATTATTTGGACTTCCACTCTACCTATGAGAGTTTAAGCAATACTATCAGTGGTCTATCAGTTTAATATCTGTCTCTGTTAGGGGTAACAGGGTACAGAGAAATCGGTGCCTGCCCTGAATTCCAATCTGTACAAAGCAGCATCGCCTAGTGGATACGACACAGGCTTGAGAGTCAAAAGAAACTGGGTTTCTAGCCCAGCTTCACCACTTGTCTATGTGACCTTGGACAAGTCACTTCACTTCTGTGTGCCTTACCTCATCTGTAAAATGGGGATTAAGGCTAGGAGCCCCATGGGGGTCATGGACTGGGTCCAACCTGATTAGTTTGTATTTGCCTGGCACATAGTAAGTGTTTAACAAATACCATAAAAAATCATGTCTCTTCTTCCAATAATTACTGTGAGTCTTTCGTTAGTCAACGGTATCTGTGTGCTGAGCACAGGACTAAACGTTTAGGAGAGTACATACGGCTGATGCCAATGTGGCTGCCTTCACAGAGCTTACAATTTAGTGGATTTCCCAGGAATGTATCCAAACCCTTCTGAGAAGCAGCTTGGCTTAGTGGAAAGGGCCCGGGTTTGAGGCCAGAGGTCATGGGTTCTAATCTCGGTTCCGCCACATCAGCTGTGTGACTCTGGGCAAGTCACTTAACTTCTCTATGCCTCAGTTGCCTCCTCTGCAAAATGGGGCTTAAGACTGGGAGCCCACGTGGGACAACCTGATTACCTTGTACATACCTCAGCGATTAGAACAGTGCTGGGCATGTAGTAAGCGCTTAACATACCATCATTATTACTATTATGAAACCTACTGATGTTTTTGGCCTCTCGATCCAGTTTGGATGTCCTCTCTTCTACTTCACTAGCACTCATACAATTCAGGCAACACTTCAAGGCACCCACTGAGTGTCACCTCGGCATCGACAGAAACTCCTCACCGTCGGCTTAAAGCGCTCAATCACCTTGCCCCTCTACAACCCAGCCTGCCTACCAGGCCCCTGTAATGCCGACCTACTCACTGTAGCCCGATCTCCTCTATCTCTCTGCTGACCTCTCGCCCACATCTTGCCTCTGGCCTGGAACGCCCTCCCTCTTCATATCTGCTAGACATTTACTCTCCCCACCTTCAAAATTTTATTGAAGGCATATCTCCTCCAAGAGGCCTCTTCCCTAAGTCCTCATTTCTTTTACTCCCCCAGCCTTGTCACCCTGATTTTCACTTCTTTTATTCACCACCCCCTCACCTCCACAGTACATATCCACAATTTATTTAATGTCCGTCTACCCTCTGGACGGTAGGTTCATTGTGGGCAGGGAATGTGTCCGATTTATTGAACTCTCCTTAGTACAGCACTCAAAAATATGATTGACTGAGTGGGTCTCAGGCACCAACAAGATCAGGAGCAGCTAGCTTGGGAAGGCAGGTCAGTCCCCATGGAAGAGGCTAAAGTCCCATTGGATGGGCCAGTTCTTCATTCATTCATTCGATCGTATTTATTAAGTACTTACTGAGGGCAGAGCACTGTATTAAGCACTTGGAAAAGTATACTACAGCAATAAAGACTAATAATCCCTCCCTCCCCACAACGTGCTCACAGTCTAGAAGGCGGGGAGAAAGACAGCAATACAAATAAACAGACATCAATTTAAATAAATAAATGACAGCTATGTACATAAGTGCTCAGGGGTGGGGGAGGAGGGGGAGCAAAGGGAGCAAGTCAGGGTGACGCAGAAGGCAGTGGGAGATGAGGAAAAGCGGGGCTTAATCAGGAAAGGCCTCTTGGAGGAGATGTGCCTTTAGTAAGGCTTTGAGGTGGGGGAGAGTAATTAATTCATTCAATAGTATTTATTGAGCGCTTAGTATGTACTAAGCGCTTGGAATGTACAAATCGGCAACAGAGACAGTCCCTGCCCATTGACGGGCTCACAGTCTAATCGGGGGAGACAGACAAAAACAATAGCAATAAATAGAATCAAGGGGATGTACATCTCATTAAAACAATTGCAATAAATAGAATCAAGGGGATGTACATCTCATTAACAAAATAAATAGGGTAGTAAAAATATATACAAATGAGCGGATGAGCACAGTGCTGAGGGGAGGGGAAGGGAGAGGGGGAGGAGCAGAGGGAAAGGGGGGGAAGGGGGCTTAGCTGAGGGGAGGTGAAGGGGGGGGGCAGAGAGGCAGCAGAGGGAAAAGGGGAAGCTCAGTCTGGGAAGGCCTCTTGGAGGAGGTGAGCTCTCAGTAACTGTATGGTGGATTTGAGGAGTTATGGAATGACGACAAATCAGAAGAGCTGTCCCAAACCTCTGTGATCCTAGTCCAGACCAAGGCAACCAAAAGAAGCCTTTTGTTGTTTATAAAAAGAAAAGAAGAAAAGCCAACTTTAGCAAGAGCTTCCAAAGGGAGAAGGATAACTTACCCGAAAACTAAGACCTAGCCACACCTCACCCCTACTGTGGAATCAGTCAGGAAGCCGGCTGTGTGGACGCTCCTTCATTCATTTACTGAGTGCTTACTGTGGGCAAAGCACTGAACTAAGCGCTTGGGAGAGTACAATATAACAACAAATAGACACACTCCTGCCCACAGCGAGCTCACTGTTCATCCCTAGATCCTTTCCCCAGACTTGGGACATCTCCCCACTGTCCCCTCCTCCGGGGTCGGGAGTCTAGGGACCGGTATGTATGACTTCGGGGGAGGACGAGGACGGAAAGTCCTGCTCCTGGGGTCTCTTCCAACTGCCCAAAATACCAGTTAGGGCGGTTATCCCCAACCCCTGGTGGCATTCCGTTGGCAAACCAAGGGCAGGAGACAGCAGAAGGGGTGAATGCCCTTACTGGGTGGAAGTGAGGGTCCCAAGGGCTCGTACCCCGACCCAAAAGCAACAGCAATTAAGTCTCCCATTTGCTCACCGGGCCTGAAAAGTGTCAGTCTGCAGGGACTCGGGGGGGTCCTGGTTGGAGGACGGTCGCCCCCGGGCTTTGGGCCCAGCCAAGCTCTGGCTGGAAAGGGATTCCGGCTCCTGGCTGACCTGGCCGGGGGTCACTGGCTTCCCTGTCGCCCCAGACCTTCACCCCGAGCAGGACCGAGCTGCAGCCGGAGGTGCAATAATAATGATAATAATTACTAGGGTATTTATTAAGCGCTTACTATGTAGTATTAACAATCGTATTTGTTGAGCTCTTACGGCCTGCAAAGCACTGTGCTAAGTCCTTGGGAGGGTGCACTTGAACATCGAAAACGTTCCCTGCCCACAACGAGCTCAGTCTAGAGACAACGAGCTCACGGTTCCAGGCACTGTACTAAGCGCTGGGGCGCTGTACTAAGCGGTGAAATTGGGCCTCTGCCAGGGCTGGGGGGAGGGGAAGCATGACACCCCGGATAACAATAATAATAACTGTGGCATTTATTAAGCACTTACTATGTGCCAGGCACTCTACTAAGCGCTGTGGTGGATACAAGCAAAAGCGCTGGGGCTCTGTACTAAGCGGTGGAAATCGGGGCCACCTGCCGGGGTTGGGAGGAGAGGAAGCATGACACCCCAGATAATAAGAATAATAACTGTGGCATTTATTAAGCGCTTACTATGTCCCAGGCACTCTACTAAGCGCTGTGGTGGATAACAAGCAAAAGCGCTGGAGCTCTCCACTAAGCGGTGGAAATCGGGCCCTCTGCCAGGGTTGGGGGGAGGGGAAGCATGACACCCCGGATAATAATAACAATAACTGTGGTATTTATTACACGCTTACTATGTGCCAGGGACGTGGCTCAGTGGAAAGAGCCCGGGCTTGGGAGTCATAGGTCATGGGTTCGAATCCCAGCTCTGCCACTCGTCAGCTGTGTGACTGTGGGAAAGTCACTTCACTGCTCTGTGCCTCAGTTCCTTCCTCTGTAAAATGGGGATTAACTGTGAGCCTCAGATGGGACAACCTGATGACCCCGTATCTACCCCGGCGCTTGGCACAGTGTTCTGCACATAGTAAGCGTTTAACAGATACCAACATTATTATTACTAAGCGCTGGGGTGGATACAACAAATAAGGTCCCTGCCCCAAGTGGGGTTCACCGTCTCAATCCCTGTTTTGCACGTGAGGGAAGTGAGGCCCGGAGAAGTGAATGGCCCAAGGTCACACCGCAGAGGAGCGGCGGGGGCGGGATTAGAACCCATGACCTTCTGACTCCCAAACCCGGGCTCTAGATAGAAGACCACGCCGCTTTCCCGGATATGCCCCCGTACCTGCGCCGCCCCGTCGGTGCCCTCCGCTCCCGTCCGTGGCCGCCGCCAGCGGCCCGGCTCCCAGGCCGCTCCTCCGCGGGCCGCACAGCGCCGGCTTGCGCCGTCAATCAGGACGCGTCGAGTTCCCGCGCGGCCAATCAGGGCGCGCCGAGTTCCCGCGCGGCCAATCAGGGCGCACCGGGTTCCCGCGCAGCCAATCAGAGCGCCCTTCAACGTTCTAAAATATAACGTCAAGGAGCCAATCACCGTCCTTCCCCTCCGTGGCCTCGGGGCTCTGAGCGGCTTCGTTTGACGCCTGACTTTCCCGTTAAAGGGACCGGACCGACTTCGCATGCTGCTAGGGGGAGGGACCCCTTTTGGACTCACTCTTGAAAAAGATCACGGTCCCAAAGAATAGTTATTTTGACTAAAAATAAGTAATGACGGCATTTAAGTGCTTAGTATGTGCCAGGTACCGGGGTAGAAACAAGCAAATAATAACACTGGTATTAGTTACGCGCTTACTATGTGCAGAGCACTGTTCTAAGCGCTGGGGGAGGTATCGGGTCATCAGGTTGTCCCTCGTGAAACTCACAGTTAATCCCCATTTTGCAGATGAGGTAACCGAGGTCCAGAGAAGTGAAGTGACTTGCCCACAGTCCCACAGCTGACAAGTGGCAGAGTCGGAATTCGAACCCTTGACCTCTGACTTCCAAGCCCGGGCTCCTACCAGTGAGCCACGCTTGCTTCTCAAATCGGGTTGGTCAGAGTCCATGTCCCACATGGCGCTCACAGTCTTAATCCCCATGATACAGGCGAGGTAACTGGGGAGCAGGGAAGTTGTGAATGGCCCAAGGCCTCACAGCGGACAAGTAGCAGAGGCGGGATTAGAACCCGTGACCTTCTAGGAACTTAAGATGGGCGAATTAGTGTCCGTGAAGTGATTGGAAGGCTTAAATGTAAGAATGAGCTGCCAATGTAAGAAAATGTAGGAACCAAGAACCAACCCCTCTTTTCTCCCCCTCTAGACTGTGAACTCGTTGTGATAGGGATCGTCTCTCTTTATAGCCGCATTGTACTTTCCCAACCGCTTAGTACAGTGCTCTGCACACAGTAAGCGCTCAATAAATACTATCGAATGACTGAATGAATTGCCAAGACAATAACAAACAGTATTCTTTTAGAGGAAACCCCCCCCCTAGGATTCGGAGCATTGCATCAACTCAATACGCCAGTTTACTGAAAATTGGACTCATCCTCCATTGCCTCTTGAGGGGTTCAGTTTTCCAGTGGCAGAGGAATTCCCCCAGAGCCAGGGTCACATTTCCCAGGTAGTACTTCCCTGGCTGCACCTCACAAAAAAATCAGTCCTGAATGTTTGTGTCATGGTTTCTTTGTCTTATGGTATTTGCTAAGTGCTTACTGGGTCAAACACAGTTCTAAACACTGCGGTAGCCCAGATTAATTAGCTCAGGCACCATCCCTGTCTCACAGTCCAAGTAGGAGGGAGAACAGATATCAAATCCCATTTTACAGTTGGGGAAACGGAGGCTCAGAGAAGTGAAGTGACTTGCCCATAGTTGCAAGGCAAGCAACTGGCAGAGCCGGGATTCAGGTCCTACTGACTCCCAGGCCCTTGTTTCTCCACTACGCCACGCGGCTTCAAAGATTCTGCCTGATGTAAGCACCGGCCTCCAAAGAATAATATATCTTTCTGCAAGACCTGGCAGGCAGGGTGACGGAGTCCTTTTTAACACTACAGTTTTCATTGTGAGGCAGCACAGGAACTTCAGTGAATCTTCATTAAGTTTTTAGTTCTTAGAGCAGCTGCCCCAAACATACAGAAGAAATGGTCCTTGTCCCCTGATTGGCAGGAGGGTGGTTACCACCTGTGTTAGGGCTCAAGCAGGGGCAGCTTTCCTGGTTTACAGAATCCCCTTGATCTCCCCACCAACTGAGGTGTCCTAAAAGTGAAGTTTCCAGCAGTTGAAAGCAGCAGGTATTGGAAGAAACTCTACCGAGGCTCTGTGGGTGGAGAACTCAGCTATACTGAACTCTCCTAAGTGCCTAGTAGAGCGTCTGGCACATAGTAAGTGCTTTACAAAGACCATAATTATTGTCAGTATTATTATTACTCTGCAGACATAAATACCATTGATTGGGACACATTTACAGTTTTTATAAAATTCTTACATGCTCTTCTTCCGATTTCTTATTGGTCTAGTCTAATTTCTAGGTACGATGGCACTGAGGCTTGTAGGCCAAAAGGGCCCAGGCCCTAGGCTAAAGAGTCTGGGGAACACCCATCTACCATGATGACCTTGGGGTGGTTTTCAGGGATTCTTCTTTTTATCTGTAAGTCAACTTCTTAGAATCAATCCCTGCAGATGCAAATATTCACACAGTGAGGCAGATAGATATCACTGTAGGGTCAGAGTTGAGCCTAGTCTTTCTGCCTATGGTCTGGTCTCATTATCCTAATCACTACCCAATTTCAAAGGTTTAAAGTCATTTTACTCAGAGACCTCAAAACCTTGTTCAATATCAGGGCAGTTGGTTTTGGATCAAGGAAAGGGAAACGGAGGGATAGAGAAGAGAGGGAAGTTGGTTTGTTCAAGGTCATACAACAGGATCTAAGAATACCCTTCCTGCTTCTTGCGCTAACCCTGGGACCTGATCTCCAAATAGAAACAGTCACAGATTCATTCTCGGGCATCAACTGGGATTTAGCATATGAGCCTGATGGTATAAAATGCTCTAGCAGATGGCACAACTATTTTTCATTTACTGCTCTATCCTGCTACAGTTAGCCTAACTCATGATTAATTTTTTAGACAAATTCAACAAAATACTCTTCCTGAAGCAGTGAAACCACCACATTACTCCTTATCCTCCAGGATCACAGACATCTTTTGATGGTATCAGTCATCCAAAGTACAGGACTAGATGCACAAAGCAAGGCATGACTTACTGTCCTGAAAGAGCAGCAACATGGAAAATAAACCAGAAAGTAATCAGGCCTGCAATTAGTGCTGGAGGTTCCTATGCCAGTTTCTCTTTCTATCTACTTATATGGGGGGAAAGTCCTGCACAGAACTGAATCTAACAGCTAATAATAATAATAATATGGTATTTGTTAAGCACTTATTATGTGGTAAATACAAGTTCATCAGGCTCACAGTCTAAGTAGGAGGGAGAACAGGTTTTGAATCCCCATTTTGCGGGTGAGGTCCAGAGAAGTGAAGGGACTCTGCCAAGGCCGCACAGCAGACAAGTGGGGGAGCCAGGATTAGCACTCAGTTCCTCTGACTCCCAGCTCCGTGTTTTTTCCATGAGGCCACGCAGTTCCCGGGTGATGGAAAGAGAATGTGAGCCCCTTGAGGGGGTGGTTGTTTTTTCCTTGCTTTTAACGTCTGGTCAGGGAGGCAGTGCAATAAAACTAGAGTGGCTGCTACTCTTTCCAGGTGGATTAGGCCTAGTCCCTTTGACAGAACCAAAAGTTGTGCAACTGAATGGACAAGCACACCTGCTGTGGACCAGTCCACCAGGACGCCAACTCCAGAGGGGGGTTTCCCCTCTCTAGTTTAAGAAAACACCATTAGCATCGGTCCAACTCCAACTGCACAGGAGTAAGGAAACAGAAATAGAAACTCCAAGGCGGTGATGCATCTCCCAATCCCTCCCGCTTACCACATCTCAAGGCGCTTTTCCGCTTTTACTCATTTCTGGGATGAATGGGTTCCCTCTCCTCAGATAAGGACTCACGGACCAGGAGAAGCAGCGTGGGCTCAAGGAAAGAACGTGGGATCTGGAGACAGAGGACCAGGGTTCTAATCCCCGCCCTACCACCTGCCTGCACTTGGATCTGTACCCAGCCCCGCAGCACTTATGTCCATATCTATACTTTATTTATTTAAATTTAATGTCAGTCTCTTCCTCTAGACTGTAAGCTGGTTTTGGGCAAGGACCTCTCTACCATCTCTGCTGTACTGTAGTCTTCCAAGCACTTAGTACAATGCTCTGTACAGAGTAAATTGTTCAGTAAATATCACTGATTGATTGTGACTTTGGACAAGTCGCTTCACTTGCCGGTGCCTCAGTTTCCTCTTCTGTAAAATGGAGATTCAATATCTGTTGTCCCTCCCCCTTGGGTTGTGAGGCCCACTTGGGACAGAGATTTGGTCTGGGCTGATTAAACTGGATCCGCCCCGGGGGCATCGCACAGTGCTAAACCTGAAGTAAGCGCTTTACTATTGACCCACAGTGGCCCGTATTTCTGGGGTCATAGCCTGTATTCCTGCGGGGTGTGTGTGTGTGTGTGTGTGGCCTGTCTTCCTGGGGTCGTGGCCTGTAGTTTGGTGGGCGTGATCAGTATTTCTGGGATGTGTGGGCTGTGTTCCTGGTGGGGTGTGGCCTGTATTTCAGGGGTCGTGGTCTGTATTTCTGCGGGGGGTGTGGGCTGTTCCTGAGTCAGGGGTCGTGGGTTCTAATCCCAGCTCCGCCACTTGTCAGCTGGGTGACTTTGGACAAGTCACTTCCCTTCTTATGTGCCAGGCATGTGGCTCAATGGAAAGAGCCCAGGCTTGGGAGTCAGAGGTCATGGGTTCGAATCCTGTCACTTAGCTGTTTGACTATGGGCAAGTCATTTCACTTCTCTGAGCCTCAGTTACCTCATCTGTAAAATGGGGATTAATTGTGAACCTCACATCGGACAACCTGATTACCCTGTATCTACCCCAGCGCTTAGAACAGTGCTCTGCACAGAGTAAGTGCTTAACAAATACCAAGGTTATTATTATTATGAAGCAGCGTGGTTCAGTGGAAAGAGCCCGGGCTTGGGAGTCAGAGGTCATGGGTTCTAATCCCAGCTCTGCCACTTGTCAGCTGTGTGACTTTGGGCAAGTCACTTCACTTCTCTGGGCCTCAGTTCCCTCATCTGATTAGACCGTAAGCCCGTCAAACGGCAGGGACTGTCTCTATCTGTTGCCGACCTGTTCATCCCAAGTGCTTAGTACAGTGCTCTGCACATAGTAAGCGCTCAATAAATACTATTGAATGAATGAATGAATCTGTAAAATGTGGATTAAAACAGTGAGCCCCACATGGGACAACCTCATCACCTTGTATCCTCCCCAGTGCTTGGCACAGAGTAGGTGCTTAACATATACTACCATTATTATTCTCTGGGCTTCAGTTACCTCATCTGGAAAATGGGCATTAGGACTGTGAGCCCCACGTGGGACAACCTCATCACCTTGTATTCCCCCCCAGCACTTAGAACAGCGCTTTGCACATAGTAAGCACTTAATAAATACCATCATTATTATTATTTCAGGGGATGTGGCCTGTATTTCAGCGGGGGTGTGGGCTGTGTTGCTGGGGGGGGCGAGGTCTGTATTTCTGAGGGGGTTGGGCCGTGTTCCTGGTGGGGTGGGACCCGAATTTCTACGGGGGTGTGGGCCGTGTTCCTGGGGGGCGAGGCCTGTATTTCTGAGGGGGGAGTGGCCTGAATTTCTGCGGGGATGTGGGATGTGTTTCCTGGGGGGGCGAGGCCTGTATTTCTGAGGGGGGGGTGGCCCCGTTCCTGGTGGGGGGGGGGTCTGTATTTCTGGTGGGGTGTGGCCTGTATTTCTGAGGGGGTGTGGGCTGTGTTCCTGGGGGGCGAGGCCTGTATTTCCGAGAGGGTGTGGCCCCTGTTCCTGGTGGCGTGGGCCTGTATTTCTGGTGGGGTAGGGCCGTGTTCCTGGTGGGCGAGGGGTATATTTCTGCAGGGGTGTGAGCCGTGTCCCTGGGGGGTGTGGCCTGTAATTCTGCGGGGGTGTGGGCGGAGTTCCTGGGGGGCGAGGCCTGTATTTCGGGGAGGCGGGGGTGCGTGGGCCGTGTTCCTGGTGGGGCGGGGCGGGGCTGCAGGCTCCTGCTCGCCTCCTCCGGCACTGCCGGGATCCGGGCCTCGTCCTCTTCTTCCTCCTCCTCCTCCTGGGGCTGGAGCGAGCAATGGCCGCCACCGGCGTCCTCCCCTTCATCCGAGGCGTCGACCTCAGCGGAAACGACTTTAAGGTGAGGTCGCCGGAGCCCCTGCCCGACCCCCGGTCCCCTCCCCGGGGCCTAGGTCGCAGCCCCAATTCTTCAGCGGCCTGCTGCCATCGGACCCCATCCGACCCCTCACCGGGCCCGCGGCCTATAAACGGACGGACACTTTCTCCCCCCTGGAGAGGAAGGGAAGTGACTTCCCCAAGGTCACGCAGCCAATGCTTGGCGGAAGCGGAATTGGAACCCAGATCCCCCGGAGAGGCTGCCCCTTCTTCATTCATTCGGTCGTTTTCATTGAGCGCTTACGGCGTCCGGAACACTGGCCTAAGCGCTTGGAGAGGACAGCGCTGCGATCTCGTTAACGAGGTGTACATCCCCCCTGATCCGGCCGGCGCTTAGAACAGTGCTTGGCACGTAGTAAGCGCTGAGCAGAGACCAGCAGAATTAATTTAGCTCGATGATGTTGTCTGGTTTCGTTTTGTTCTCTTTTGCTCTGCTGTCCGGCTCCCCCGTGGAGACTGTGAGCCCATCATGGGGCTCTAGCTGTTGCCCAGTTATCCATTCCCAGCGCTTAGTACAGTGTTGTGCACATAGTAAGCGCTCAATAAAGACTGGAATGAATGAATAGGTGGGCTTATCTTCGAGAGGGGACTTACCGAAGCTTTACTGAAGGCACACCTCCTCCAGGAGGCCTTCCCTGACTAAGCTCCCCTCTCCTCCCACTCCCTTCTACATCGTCCTGACCTGCTCCCTTTCTTCATCCCTCCTCCCAGCCCCGCGGCACTTCCATCCCTATCTGCCATTTATTTATATTAATGTCCGTCTCCCTGCCCCCCCAGACTGAAAGCTCGTTATGAGCAGGAAATGTGTCTGTTAATTGTCATATTGTGCTCTCCCAATTGCTTAATTCAATGCTCTGCCCTCAGTAAGTGCTCGATAAATACGAATAAACACATATCCTCATTTTACCGTTGAGGCAACTGAGGCCCAGAGAAGTTAACAATAATAATAATTGTGGTATTCGTTAAACGCTTACTGTGTGCCAGGCATTGTACTAAGCGCTGGGATGGATGCAAGCAAAGTGACTTGACCAACGTCACCCAGTTGGCGGAGCTGAGATTAGAACCCAGGTCCTTGTAACTCCCTGGCCCGTTTTCCCTCCACTGGGCCATGCTGCTTCCCTGCAGAGAAGTGTCTCTGTAGCTAACGTCTCCTCACCAGCTAGGTTTGGATATGACTAGTTACGTCCTCGTCACTGAGACGTCGTTTATTATGGGTCTGGCTGGCCTGTTCAAAGATGACACTGTCTTTATTCCCTGGGAACAGCCAAGCTGAATTGGGTGTGGGGTTTTAAACAGATGTCACTGAAAGGAAGGTGGAATCAATTTTCTTGCTAAACTGCGTACGTATTTATGTCTCAGTGTAGTATTTATTGAACCCAGAGTGGGTAGAAGCCACTTTTCAACACAATTATTTTATATCTACACCAGTGCTTAGTACAGTGCCTGGCATAGTAAGTGCTTAACAAAGGCCATAAAAATTAATTAAAAAAAAAAGACGGGTGGTGAGCTCATATAATTTGGGTGCTGGGAACTAATTGGGGAAGGCTTAATAAAAGCGTTGGATGTTAAGGAGAGAATTGAATGTGGAAAGCACTGGAGTCAATTCACTTTGGGGGGTGAGGGCGATCCAGGCTAGAGGAACAGTGTGGACAAGGTACAGGTAGAAGCTGAGCTTGAGAGGAATAATAAAAATAATACTAATGATAATATCTACCCCAGCTTAACAAATACCAACATTATTATTATAATACTGTGGTATGCTAACCCCTTATTGTGTGCCAAGCACTATACTAAGTGCTGAGGTGGATACAAGATAATCAGGTCCCGTGCGGGGCTTACAGTCTAAATAGAAGGGAGAAGAGGTAATGAACCCCTGTTTTGCAGGTGAGGGAACTGAGGCACAGAGAAGTTGTGACTTGCCCAAGGTCACAGAGCAGGCTGGGGTTAGAACCCAGGTCCTCTGACTCCCAGGCTGGTGAAGGAAGCTGAGGAATAAAGAGCCAAGAGAGCATATATGTAAGCTGGAGGGAGTTTGTGAAGAGTCGTGAATATCTACAACTACATGTGGGTATCTCTAGCTCATTTTTCAGCTAAATGTACAGGTGGGTTTCCCGGCCTACATACCCCAGGGCATCTTGACTTCTAACCTGGTCACCCTACTTCAGTGATTTCCCATTAGAGATTCGAGTCTACCTTTCCATTTTTAATTTGCCTGAAGAAAGGAGCTTGGTCTGCTGGAATGGCTTAAATGCGGAAGCAGGAGGATGGACTGACAGACCTCTCGAGGGCCCCTGCTAACTTGATGGTTCTTTATAAGCTGTCAAAGGAGGGACTTCAGGAACATAAAGAATAATTGGGCCGAATAACTCTCTGTTGTTGAATATCTTTCTCTTGGCGTTTAGTGAAGTGCTCTGGATCCAGGAAGCAGCGTGGCTCAGTGGAAAGAGCCCGGGCTTGGGAGTCAGAGGTCATGGGTTCGAATTCCGGCTCTGCCACTTGTCAGCTGTGTGACTGTGGGCAAGTCACTTCACTTCTCTGTGCCTCAGTTACCTCATCTGTAAAATGGGGATTAACTGTGAGCCTCACTTGGGACAACCTGATTACCCTGTATCCACCCCGGCGCTTAGAACAGTGCTCTGCACATAGTAAGCGCTTAAAAACTACCAACATTATTATTATTAATAAATACTGTCACGACTTTTAGACCTCCGCCGCTGGTCCAAGGGAAGGGGCTCCGCTCTGGAAGTCAAGAGCTCTGGGTTCTAGCCGCAGTTCCCAGGCCATCAGCGGTGAAGGTTTCTGACCAAAGATCCACCTAGGGCATTCCGCGAGGTGGACGGGCCCCATAGAAATCCTGACGAATAGTTGGCTAACGTGCCAACTGAACCGCCTGCCAGGACGTGGTGATACCCCTCTATGCTACGTCGTAAGTTCTTAAGTCGTAAACGTGCCGCACCCCGTCCGCCTGTTTGCTTGTTGTGCTCTGTCCCCCAGCGGGACCACAACTGGCCAAGGGCGAGGGAGCCCCAGTGGTGTTGCACTATCATCCGTTCCCTCATGCCGAGTTTCAGGATCCCGGCTCATCTGTCGTTCCCAACAGGACGCGCCACCCCGATATCTCCTAGGAGTCCACAATGTGCTGGGTATTATTCAGAATATGCATGGGACTCCAGGCCAAGCGAAGCAAAGACTGTCTTGGACATCATTTTAAAGCAGGACATATTTTCAGCCCATCAGAACGTTGACTTTGGGTTGTCCGTGTGTTTGACACTATATGAGGGCCACTCCGAGGTGTGGGCGCCGGGAATTTTAGAGCTCTGCTGCCCCGTTTCCAGGTTTCCCAAAGGTTATTTTGTCGTATTTGCCAGGCCTGGAAGCTTCATCCCGTCAGGTTGCGTTCCTGTGTTTTCAATCATATTTCTTTAGGTAAGGGGGAGAGGGGCTCTGCTTGGCCTTTTAAATGTCCAGCAGACCCCTCAGCTGTCTTGGGTGGTTTAGGATTTATTCTGCCCAGAAGCAGAGGGGTGGACTAGATGACCTTTCACTTGCTGCTGAGGAAGGCGTGCAGCCCAGGAGCCAGAAGGCCTCAGTTCTAATCCCAGCTCTGCCATTTGCCTGCTCTGTGATCTTGGTTAAATCACTTAATTTCTCGGAGCCTCATCTGTAAAATGAGGATTAAATTCTCGTTCTTCCTCCCATATAGACTGCTAGACCTGTGTGGGTCAGGGACTCTCTCCAACCTGATTATCTTGTTTCTAGCACAGTGCTTGGCACCCAGTAAGAATGCTGCAGTTATTATTATTCCAAGGGCACTCTGGCTCTTTTAAGCTCTTTGAAGTTAGGGATCTTGCCTACTAATTCTATTGTACTCTTCCCAAGTACTCAGTACAGTACCCTGATCAGAGTAAACACTCAGTAAATACAATTGATTAATTGCCAGTGCTAAATCTAATTAAATCAAGATCAGTCAATGGTATTTATTGAGCATGTACAGTGTGCAGAGCACTGTACTTAGCTCATGGGTGAGTACAGTACAACAGAGTTAGTAGACACATTCCCGGCCCACAAGGAGCTTCCAGTCTAGAGGGGGAGACTGTCATTAAAATAAATTATGGCTATGTACACAGGCCTCGTGGGGCTGAGGGAGGGATCAGCTCCTTAAAGGACACAAACCTGAGAACAAGAGTGACGCAGAAAGGAGAGGGAGTTGGGGAAAATGAGTCCTTAGTAGAGGGAAGGCCTCTTGGAAGAGATCAATCAATCAGTGGTATTTGAGCGCTTATTATATGCAGAGCACTATACTAGCACTTAGGAACGAACAGTACAACAGAATATTGCAGACACGTTCCCTGCCCATAACGAGCTCACAGTCTAGAGATAATAATAATAATGTTGGTATTTGTTAAGTGCTTACTATGTGCAGTGCACTGTTCTAAGCACTGGGGTAGATACAAGGTGATCAGGTTGTCCCACATGGGGCTCACAGTTTTAATCCCCATTTTACAGATGAGGGAACTGAGGCACAGAGAAGTTAAGCGACTTGCCCGCAGTCACACAGCTGACACGTGGCAGAGCCGAAATTCGAACCCATGAACTCTGACTCCCAAGCCCGGACTCTTTCCACTGAGCCACGCTGCTTCTCTTAGAGATGTGATTTTAATAAGGTTTTGAGGGTGGGGAGAATGGTGCACTGTCGGATATGGAGAGGGAGTTCTTAATTAAAGTTAGGTCCTCCTCTAGACTGTAAGCTCGTTATGGGCAGGGAATGTCTGTTTATTGTTATAATGTACTCTCCCAAGTGCTTAGTACAGTGCTTTGCACACAGTAAGGACTGAGCCTTCCCCAATCCCTCCCTTTCAAGCAGCGTCTGCCTTACCTAGAGCTCCCGGGCTGGGCACTGTCTCTGAGCGGGGCAGGGAGCGGGGCCTCGGCCTCACGATCCCCTCTTAGAGTGGAAGAACCTGCGTCATGGTTAAAGAATGTGGCCTGAGGAGGACTGCGTGTCCAGCGGCAGGTCCGGGGGGAGGTGTCCGGGGCACTCTCCGGACTTCTGGGTAGGGACAACCCCTAGTGCCAGCTACCCTGCTATTTCTGAAATTCTGCTGCATTAGATTTTGCTAAATCGGTAAAAGGTATATAAGCAAGTCCAGTACAAACATAATAATAGTAATAATAATGTTGGTATTTGTTAATCGCTTACTGTGTGCCAAGCACTGTTCTAAGCGCTGGGGGGATACAAGGTGATCAGGCTGTCCCACGTGGGGCTCACAGTCTTAATCCCCATTATACAGATGAGGTAACTGAGGCACAGAGAAGTGAAGTGACTTGCTCAAAGTCACATTGCTGACAAGTGGCGGAGCCAGGTTTAGAAAATCCTGACCCCCAAGTCCGTGCACTTTCCGCTAAGCTACGATGGTTCCACAGACCCCCTCATAGTTTTGGGTTTGGTTTTTTTTCCCACTTCTATACTATGTGCCAAGTAATATACTAAGTACAGTAGAAACGAGCTAATCAGGTTGTACACGTTCGCTGTCCCACAGTGGGGCTCACAATTTTAATCCCCATTTTACAGATGAGGTAACTGAAGCAAAGAGTAGTTGAGCGATTTGCCCAGGGTCACCCAACAGACAAGTGGCGGGGCCAGGATTTGAACCCAGGTCCTTCCGACTCCCAGACTCATACTCTGTCCACTAGGCACAAACCCGGTTGGTGGGGCCTCACTCTGCTGCCGAACCGCACAGGGCCTGGTAACAAAATAGATGTGACCAAATTGGGTCAAACCCAATTGATTTGTATCCACCCCAGCGCATAGTACAGTGCCTGGCACATAGTAAGCACTTAACAAATACCACAGTTATTATTATTATTTTTAAGGGGCAGGGGGTGGGCCTGGTGATCTGCAGGAGATGCCCAGTTAAGGAGGGGGGGATTGGGGAGTAGGCTAGCCCTCCTGTCTTTGCTTTTCAGGATGGAGGCTCCTTCTCCACTGTGGCCCCCTGAAGGGCAGGGGCCAGGGCTATTTTACCTACCCGGTGTGGTGCCCAGTACAGCACGGTGATCCTGACTGTGCCAACCATGGAGGTCAGGCATCTGTCACTTCCTTGGGGAGACTGGACCCCAGATGGGCCAGCTTGTCCCAGGATTCCCTAACCCACCTTCTCCTCCTTCATTCGCAGGGGGGTTACTTTCCCGAGCATGTCAAGTCTATGACCAGCCTACGGTGGCTGAAGCTCAACCGGACAGGCTTGTGTTACCTGCCCGAGGAGCTGGCCGCCCTCCAGAAGTTGGTAAGGATCCTGGCCTAGGCCACACGTTGTCCTCCGTGTCCCGGCCGAAGCTCCAGCCCGGGCCGCCGAGCTTCTGGAGGGAGGGGTGGTGATGTGGGGTCGCGCTGTCCGGGAGGAGGGCGAGAGGCGCTACCTCTGCTCCTCCAGAATAAAGCTGGCTTTGTTGCTTTCCCCGACAGGAGCACTTGTCTGTGAGCCACAACAGCCTGACGACGCTCCATGGCGAGCTCTCCAGTCTGCCCTGCTTGAGGGTGAGTGATCCGGCGGCGGCATTAACGTGGCATCTCGGGAGCCGCCCCCGGAGCCGGGCGGAGGAAGTGGCCCGGCTCGGGGTCGGTCCCTGCTTGGGGAGGTGTCAGGATAAAGGTCCTGGGGCAGCACGGGCTCTGTGAAGTGGCAACGGAACTAAGTTCCTTGGAGTCCCCAGGCTGCCGCGGCTTCCTTGTGCCCTAGCACTGGGAGCAGAATTTGGGATCTGATGGAGGATGCCCAATGCTAGAAGTCAGAAGGCCTGGTTTTGAATCCTCTGTTGCTACTAAGGGAACCAAAGGCTGTGGGGCTTAACCTCTCTGGGCCTTTACTTCCTTTCCAGCCTAGCACCCACTCATTCTCACTAGGCTGGTATCAGGAGGTGGTACGAAACTCCTGCCTTCCCAACTGTCCAGGGGCCAGAACCCCCAAGAGCAGGGGCTGAGGCTTCTGGGAGCCCAGCATTAGGCACCCAAGAGCAGGGGGATGGGGAAGAGCATGGAGGAACAGGAAGGAAAGTGCTATCCCAATTCCTTGCCCTGGAGTCAGCTGGCCATGGCAGCTGGGTCTTGTTTCCCTTTTCGCCCACCCCAGCTGCCACCCCCCTACGTGTATGTATGTATGTATGCATGCATGCATGCATGTGGGCAGATGTGAGGGAAGGGGCTTGGTCTTGGATTCCAGTGTTGGATTGCAGCCAACCTAGAGTCCTGAAACCTTAGAGATTCCATAGCAGCCCCCTCCATCCTTCCAGGACCTTGCGAAAGGAGGAGGGTAGTTCGAGCATCCACCTCCGCATCAAACAGAAACTCCTCACTGTTGGCTTCAAAGCACTCAATCACCTGTCGTCGTCCCCCCCGCCCGACCCTGCCTCACCTCCCTACTCTCCTACTACACGCACAAGCCACACACTTCACTCCTCTAATGCCAACTTTAGAGGAGTGGGCTGTGCCACTGTACCTCGGTCTCATCTGTGTCACCGCCAGCTTCTCGCCCGCGTCCTGCCTCTGGCCTGGAACTCCCTCCCTCTCTATATCCAACAGACAATTACTCTCTCCTCCTTCAAAGCCTTTTTGAAGGTAAATCTCTTCCAAGAGGCCTTCCCTGACTAAGCCATCCTTTCCTCTCTCCCACTCCTTTCTGCATCACCTTGACTTGTTCCCCTTATTCATTCCCCCTCCCAGCCCCACAGCATTTACATAAATATATGTAATTTTATTTAATTATATTGTCTGTCTCCCTCTAGACTGTAAGCTCATTTTGAGCAGGGAATGCGTCTGTTACTACATGGTACTCTCCCAAGTACTTAGTACAGTGCTCTGCACATGGTAAGTGCTCAGTAAGAACAGTTGACTGACTGACGGACAGGGAGGGCCTCGGGCTGTGGTTGGAGGCATCTCGACTGCCTTAGAGGCAGATTTCGTGTGTGTTGGGGTTGCGGCACTCCCTTTCCTAGCAGACTGCGCAGAACAGAGAAGCAGGGGTGGGACACATGTCCCAACCCCAAGGCTCTCTAGTTCAGATCACTTATTTTCAGCCCCCATGGTCTTGCAGATCATTAAAAAAAAAAATAAAAAAATCAGTAGCCCCCTAAAATTATCTTCAGATACCAAACTCACCCAACTGCTGTGTATCCTTTCATCTCCATCCTTTCCTCTTGCGCCCCACATCACTAGATTAAGAGAAGCCAAGCATCTGCCTCCAACAGATACTCAGTCGTCACAACCCAGATTCCCCAGAAAACCAAACTGTAGGCTGTAGAAAAAAGAGGAAGGGGGAATACTGCATTTCTTCTAGGGCTACTTTCTTCCTTCTTTGGGTCCTTGGGCAGGTGGGCCGGGCTTATTCCCTCCAACTGTCTCTGCCTCTTTAATCCCCATCGGAAAAACTGTTTTCTGGACTCCGTGTTTTAAAGTTGTAGGCTGCCCCATGACCACCACCATTCCACCCTGAGGAACCCCTGCTGAATTGGACCTTACCTTAATGCTCCTGGGCACTCACCTCTCCTGGGCCCTTTCAGCCTCACGGACTTCCTTGCTCCTGTGTTCTCCAGCTATAAGGAAAAGGAGGAGGCCTGAGACCAGGAAGGCAGTGGTGAAATTTGGACCTGCAGATCCAAAATGCTCTAAAGAGGAGTATTCTTATTGGCAAACCCCAGGACCATAGGCGTTGGGGAGAGATGGTGTCTAGCGGGAAGAAACTGAGCTCCGGGCGGCCCTCCTCCCTGGGCTCAGAAACTGGCCGGAGGGGTGGTCTCTTTCAACAGATGCTCTCACTGGAGCAGTCTGGAATCAATGCTTCTCTCTCAACCTGGGTCCTGGCCCTTGGAGTCACCTAGGGGAGCCTGACAGTGTGTCTGTCAGTCGGAGTAGCTGAGTTCATTCCGGGGGAAATGAGATAAGCAGCAGTAGCCTGCTCTCTCTCTGGGCCTCTGTCCCAAGCTGATGCAGTGGCTACTGTCTTTTGAGCCCTGCTCCCCCAAGAGTCATGGCTAATCTCCTCTTCCCTCCTCCTCCACCCTCCTCCCCCTTTCCCCTTCACTGTTTCCTCAGCCTTGTCTTCAGCCCCAGTTGGTTGGCTCGTAGCTCTGTCCATTTTGCCTCTGGGTCTGGGCCTGAGAGAGAAAAGGAGGAAACTGGGGTTTCCCTGGTGGGTGGTGCACTTCTGGGCGGATCCTGGGTGGACTGGCAGGAATTTGCAGTTTGGTCGGGCCCAAGAACAACGAGGCCAAGAGTTGCTAGCCGAAAGGCAGTAGTCCCCTGCGGCCGGGTCAGGGCCCCGAGGAGCCGGGCTGGGCTCTATCTGTCTGGTTGGTGTCTGGGTTCTCCCCTGGTGCCTCCTTTTGGCTTCCCGCCTGAACCCGAAAGCCTTATGTAAATATCTGTAATTTATTTATATTAAGGTCTGTCTCCCTTTCTAGATGGTCAGCTCATTGTGGGTAGGGAATGCATCTGCTTATTGTTATATTGTACTGGCCCAAGCGCTTAGTACAGTGCTCTGCACACAGTAAGTGCTCAGTAAATATGATTGAATGAATAAATGAGTCCATTAGGCTTGACCCCTCTGACCTTGCCTCTCCAATGCCTGCCGGCTGCCCTCCCTGGGAGTGGCTGGGCCCGATAGGGTCACTTTGGCTGGTTTCTGCTCTACAAGAGTCCTGCTCAGAGTGCTTTCCGCCATCCTCCGCCCCGCGCCCTCCCTCTTTCTCCGCATCCCCGCTCCTCCTGCCCTCACTGCCAAGGCAGTCTTCTCCCTGTCCAGGATGGGCCTCTGAGCCTGGTCCAGCCGGGAGTGGGAGGAGGAGGTGGGTCGGAGGGACCGATTTTGACGTTCCCTGCTTGCTCCAGGCTTGGAGCTCAGAGATCCCAATACCTTTTTTCCCTTGTTTACAGGCGATCGTGGCTCGAGCAAACAGCCTGAAGAACTCTGGAGTCCCCGACGATATCTTCCAGCTGGATGACCTCTCGGTGCTGGTAAGTGGCCCCGGGCCCCCCGGCAGGAGCAGCGGTGGAGTGGCTTCCACCCGGATCGGCCCTCCTTGGGTTCAAGCATGGGTCAAGCTTGGGAGAGTTGTCCCAGGGTTTTGAGCAGGTGCCCTGAGAGGCGAAGCTCTCGATGGGTCAGTCAGTCATATTTATTGAGTACTTACTGTGTGCAGAGCACTGTACTAAGTGCTCATACTGTACAACAATAAACAGTCACATTCCCTGCCCCCAGTGAGCTCACCCCGAGCATCCCCAGTCAGGCCCCTGCTGGCCTTGCGGGAGGACTTGAGCTCTCTCCCATCCACAAGTTCTATCCCGAGTGGGTGACGGCTTGGGTTCAAATATCCAAAGGACAGTAGGAATGGGCCTTGTGACCCCAGGCCTCCTTTGTCCCTGGACCATATTCTTCTGTCCTGTACAGATGCCAACCCAGGGCAGCCTAGTGGAAGGAGCCTGGATCTGGGAGTCAGGGGGCTGGGCCCGGGGCTCTAATCCTGCCTCCACCTGCTGTGAGATCTTGGGCAAATCACTTCACTTCCATGGCTTCGGTTTCCTCATCTGTAAAATGGGGTTTCATTATCTCTTCTCCCTCCCCCTTAGTCTGTGAGCCCCATGTTGGTATTTTCTTATGGTATTTGTTAAGCGCTTACTATGTGCCAGGCACTGTTCTAAGAGCTGGGGTGGATACAAGATATTTAGGTTGGACACAGTCCCTTTCCCACTCAGGGCCCACAACCTTAATCTCCATTTTACAGATAAGCTAGAGAAGCTAGATAAACTTAGAGAAGCAGCGTGGCTCAGTGGCAAGAGTCCGGGCTTGGGAGTCAGAGTTCATGGGTTCGAATCCCGGCTCTGCCACTTGGCAGCTGTGTGACTGTGGGCAAGTCACTTAACTGCTCTGTGCCTCAGTTCCCTCATCTGTAAAATGGGGATTAACTGTGAGTCTCACGTGGGACAACCCGATTACCCTATATCTACCCCAGCGCTTAGAACAGTGCTCTGCACATAGTAAGCGCTTAACAAATACCAACATTATTATTATTATTATAAGCTACCTGAGGCAAAGAGAAGTGAAGTGGATTGCTCAAGGTCACACAGCAGACAAATGGCAGAGTTAGGATTAAAACCCAGGTCCTTCTGACTCCCAGGCCCATGCTTAATTCCCTAGTCTGCTTAATCCACTAGTCCCCAAACACTTTACTGTGTGCAGAGTGCCGTGGTAAGCCTTTGGAAGAGTACAAGAAAGCACAGTTGGTTAGATACATTCCCTGCCCACAAGGAGCTTACAGTCTAGAGTCACAGTGCCCCTTTTGGTTATTCACTGTGCTTTCCTCGAACCCGGGTCCCGAGATGGGCAAGCCTCTCCACTCCAGGTCTCAGCCTGCCCCTCTGCTCCCGTCCCCAGGACCTGAGCTACAATCAGCTGACAGAGTGTCCCCGGGAACTGGAGAATGCCAAGAACATGCTGGTCCTCAACCTGAGCCACAATGGGTGAGGGTCCGGGGCTGGTCCTGGCCGGCTGCAGGGGGCCACAGGGCTTGGGGGAGGGTGGGTGGTGTGGCGGGGGGTTGGGGGGAAGGGGTGTGTGTGTGTCTGTGTATGTGTGAGACAGTGAGAGAGAGAGATCACCTTGTCCTCCCCAAACCCTCATCCTGCCTCAGCGCTCATTGCCTCCAGAAGAATGGTCAACTCAAAAGCCCCTCTATCAGGAACACGTTGAATCCTCCTGGGAAAACCGCTCAGATGGGATCTGAGCATTGCCATGGAGACAGGAAAGGGGAACCACCTCGTCCCATGGGGGTTGCCAGAGTAATTCCTCAGGCCAGGGTGAGGGGAGGGGCAGCCATCCGGGTTTACAGGTGGTGGGGAGACCCGATCGCCTTCCTCCTTGCCCCACCAGCATCGACAACATCCCCAACCAGCTCTTCATCAATCTGACGGATCTGCTGTACCTGGACTTGAGCGACAACCAGCTCGAGAGTCTTCCGCCACAGATGAGGCGGCTGGTGCACCTCCAGACACTGGTCCTCAACAACAACCCCCTCCTGCATGCCCAGCTCAGGTACTGCCTTCTCCGGTCCCCGCGGGTCGCAGGGTGCCGTTCTTATTGACCTCTGCCCTTTCCGTGGTTGGGATGTGAGACGAGAGCCTCGGAGGGGAGCACGAGGGAGCACTTATGTGCTAAAATTCAGGGGTTCGGCCCCTTCCCTGATGGTGACCCAAGAAAGTTGTTCCCATTCCCTTCAAGGGGCGGGGCTGTCCTGGTCCCCTCTTGGGGGAAGGTAGGGGGTCATGTACTCCAAGAGCCACCAGGACTGTGGGGTGGGGGATTTCCAGTAATAATAATTGTGGTTTTTGTTCAGCACTTACTATGTGCCATGCACTGTTCTAAGCACTGGGAAGATGATCAGATCCCACATGGGACTCACAGTCTAAGTAGGAGGGATCATAGGTTTTGAATAGGAGGGATCACAGGTTTCGAATCCCCGTTTTGCAGGTGAGGGAACTGAGGCCCAGAGAAGTGAAATGACTAGCCCAGAGTCACACAGCAGATAAGTGGCAGAGCGGGGATTAGAACCCCGGTCCTCCGGCTCCCATGCCTGAGCTCTTTCCACTAGGCCACACTGCTTCCAGGGGGAGAGAGCGGTTTTCCCCGTCCAAAGTCCCATCCTTCCCTTAGAAGTGAGTTGGGAGTGGAGAGTTGGCTCTCACTCCCATTCTCAGGGCACCAGGCCCAGGGTGGTGGAACTCCTCCCCTCCCACTCTGGCACCAGCCCGGCCCCCTGGAGAGGCGCCAGGCCCAGAAGACCTGAGTCCCCCAACTTTGGCTCCTGGAGACAGGTCTTTCCCTCTCCATCTCTCCTCAGCCTCTATCTAAGATGGGTGGATCAACCTGCTGTAATTAAGGAATCATTCATAGTAACTTGATGTTCCCTCTGTCTATCCATCTCTCTCCTGTCCATAATAATGAGCTTGGAAGTCAGAACGGCCTGGGTTTGAATCCCAGCGCCAACACTTGTCTACTGTATGACCTTAAGCAAGTCACTTCACTTCTCTGTGCCTCAGTTCCCTCATCTGTGAAACGGGAATTAAGACTGTGAGCCCCAAGTGGGTCGGGGACTGTGTCCACCCCCATTTCCTTGTATCCGCCCCAGTGCCCTAGTACAGTGCCTGGCACATACAAAGAGCTTTACAAATATTATCATTATTATAAGTAATAATAATAATAGCAATAGTAATAGTTGTGACAATTAAGTGCTCACTATGGGCCGAACACCGTGCTAAGCATCGGGCAAGAGTAAAATCCAACCAGGCACTGTCCTCATCCCAAGTGGGGCTCACTCTCAGGGGGAAGTGTTTCATCTCCATTTTACAGATGAGGAAACTGGGGCACAGAGAAGTTGAGTGACTTGTTTGAGGTCACACAACAAGCAGGTGGAGGAACCAGAGTTAGAACCCAGGTCTCCCGACCCCTGGAACCTTCCCAACCTCCCCAGTCTTCTGTCCGCCCCTGCCCTTCCTCCTCTTTCCTTGCCCCTGTGAGAGTCACAGCAGGGGCTGGTGAAGCAGCAGAGAGAGCGAGAAATCAGTCGATGGAATTTTTCAGGCCCTTTCAATGTGCAAAGCACCATACCAACCTCTTGGGAGAGTACAGTACAACGGAGTTGGCAGAAACATTCCCTGCTCTCAAAGACCTTACAGTCTAGAAGGGGGAAGATAGCCATTCATATAAGTAAATAATTTATAATACATAATTTAAAGATTATGCACGTAAGTGCTGCGGGGTTGAGGGTGGGGCGAATATCAAATGCCCGAAGGTCACAGATCGAAGTGCATAGGTGACACAGAAGGGAGCGGGAGCCAGGAGAAAAAAGAGCTCAATCAGGGAAGGCCTCTTGGAGGAGATGGGACCTTAATAATGCTTTGCAGGTGGGGAGAGTGGTGGTCTGGTCTATGTGGAAGGAGAGGGAATACCAGGTTAGGGGGAGGATGAGGGAAAGGGGTCGGCGGCCAGATGGAAGCGTGGAAGGTTGCAATTGTAATTTGTCCATACTGACCCCCTTTTG
This sequence comes from Ornithorhynchus anatinus, assembly GCF_004115215.2. NCBI lineage: Eukaryota > Metazoa > Chordata > Mammalia > Monotremata > Ornithorhynchidae > Ornithorhynchus > Ornithorhynchus anatinus. The sequence goes on from NC_041729.1 coordinate 33,881,250, forward strand.
CAAAGAGCCTTGGGCGTTAACAAGCCATCTGCAGTAAAAGCAGATGAGGGCAACAGCAACAAACTATCTCCTGGGACATTACATCTCTACCTTCCTTACTAAGTGGAGTAAGATCAATCAATGGTATTTATTTAGCGCTTACTGTGTGCAGAGCACTGTACTAAGCGCTTGAGAGAGTACAGTACAACAGAGTTGGTAGAAATGTTCCTTACCCACAAGGAATCCACCTTGACTCTGAGCTCACTGTGGGCAGGGAGCGTGTCTACCAACTCCATGGTATTGTACTTTCCTAAGGGCTTAGTTCAGTGCTCTGCACGAAGTAAGTGCTCAGTAGATATCATTGATGGTAAGCAGCCCTCTAGACTGTAAACTCATTGTGGGCAGGGAAAGTGTCTACCAATTCTGTTCTCTTGTACTCTCCCAAGCACTTGGTACAGGGCTCTGCACACTGTAAGTGCCAAGTACATATGATTGATTGATTGAAGAAGCTTTCAGTCTCGAGATACAAGCTTTCATTTATGTTTCCTGTGTCGTGAACCCGGTTCAGCCACGCTGCCGTCTCCTCCCCGAGGGGCAGCCAGTTGTGGGCCCCGCTGAGTCTAGTGTGGGAGGGGGAGGCTGGACTCCTCTGGATTCCCCTCCTGGCCTCCTGGGTGAAGTGAGGAAGGCAGGCTGGACTCCGGGATCGCCGGAGCTCCTTCAGGGCTCGCCTGCCTTCTCCGCCGGGCCCGTCCTGATTTGGGGCCGGGCGGCTCAGAGCCTGGCTCCCCGCTGAGACCCAGCCCCGCTTTTTTCTCCATCCCAACTCCCCCCGCGCCCCAAGCTCTCCCCCGCTCTGACGGGGGAGGGAGAAGTCTCTGTCCTTGGTGGTCAGGAGCGCTTTTGGGCTTGGCTCAACACCCCCTTGCCGCCTCTTCCTCCTCCAGGCAACTCCCCGCCATGACGGCCCTGCAGACCCTGCACCTGAGGAACACCCAGCGCACCCACAACAACCTCCCCACTAGCCTGGAAGCCCTGAGCAGCCTTGCAGGTACTGACCGCTCCTCCCCCCACCCCTCCTCCTTCCCTTCTCCCTTCCCTCCCCGCTGCCCGCAGCTCTTCCCTTTTCCCGGAGCCCAGGGATGGTCCCGTCGGTCATCTTTTCCCTGCCCACCTCCACAGCTGCTGGGGACGGCAGGGAGGCAGGGCTCCTCCCTCCTGTTCCAGGCTCCTTTGGGAATCCTGGACATGAAACCTCCCGGGGCCTGTTTCCCCTTGGAGCATTGGAAGTGGGGAAGGAACCACCCCCTGCCGCCGCTGAGATCCCCGACGGGATCGAGAATCCCCTGGCTTCCCCAGCAGCGGGGCTGGGCTAAGTGTGGGGGCGCCGGCTGCAGGGGATGGTGGGGAGGGGAGTTGGCACTCAGCTCCTGCCCCACGCTTGGCCAGATGTGGACCTGTCTTGCAACGACCTGCCCCGGGTCCCCGAGTGCCTGTACACCCTCTCCGGCCTGCGCCGCCTGAACCTCAGCGGCAACCAGATCGCCGAGCTCTCCCTGTGCGTCGACCAGTGGACCCAGCTGGAGACCCTGAATCTGTCCCGGAACCTGCTCACCTCGCTGCCCGTATGTGACTGCCGGGGTCCCCCCCAGTCCCCGGCGCTGGGGCTTGGGGCTGGAGGACGTGCCAGGAGTTGGGGGTGGGGAGGAGCTGGCCCTCTCCCCTTGACCTTCATCTTGGTCCTCAGTCAGCCATCTGCAAGCTGACCAAGCTGAAGAAGCTCTACATAAACTCCAACAAGGTGGATTTCGACGGCATCCCCTCGGGCATCGGCAAGCTGGCCAACCTGGAGGAGTTCATGGCCGCCAACAACAACTTGGAGCTCATCCCCGAGAGTCTGTGCAGGTAGGAGTCGTGTCCCCGAATGGCGGAAGGCGCCGATCGCTGCCTTCTCCTCTGGCCCCTCCTCCCCTCCCAGTCTCCTCTGCACCTGAAGCACCAGAGCCGATCCTGTTCTGGGGACCGCTTGAGAAAGGAGACCCAGGGACCTCCCTCAGTGTCTCACACCGGGGTCCGATAACCCGTGGTTAGGAAGCCTCGAGGTCTACTCCCGATCCCGCCTGCTGTAGTTCTGTTCTTCACGGAACTGCCCCTGGCACCGGAAGCTTGATGGTAAACCCTCCCACAGCCTTCTCTTCTCCAAGCAAGGTCATCCCAGGACCGTTAACTTTTCTTTCCTAAAACACATTTCCCAACCCTTGATCGATCAGTCAATCAATGATATTTGTTGAGCACTTACCATGTGCAGAGCAGTGTAGTAAGTGGTTGGGAGAGGACAACACGAAAGAATCAGCAGTCACATTCCCCGCCCATCCTTCCCAACCCTAATCCGTGCTGTCTCCTGACCCCTCTCCAGAGAGTCTGCCTCCTACTCTTGAGGTTGCTTTCTCTCCTGGACCCGGGGTTGGGAAATGCTGGTGGGAGCAGAATTGTTGCTAATAATAATGATAATAGTTACGGTATTTTTTAAACACTGTGTGCTAATCATTGTTCATTCATTCAATAGTATTTATTGAGCGCTTACTATGTGCAGAGCACTGTACTAAGCGCTTGGAATGAACAAGTCGGCAACAGATAGACAGTCCCTGCCGTTTGACGGGCTTACAGTCTAATCGGGGGAGACGGACAGACAAGAACGATGGCAATAAATAGAGTCAAGGGGAAGAACATCTCGTAAAAACAATGGCAACTAAATAGAATCAAGAATAGATACAAGTTAATCAGGTTGCACACAGTCCCTGTTCCATATGGGGCTCATGCTCTTAATGCCCATTTTCCAGATGAGGTAAATGAGGTCGAGATAAGTTAAGTGCCTTGCCCAAGGTTCACCCAGCAGCCATATGGCAGAGCTGGGATTAGAAGCCAGGTCCTTCTGACTCCCGGGCCCGTACTCCATCCCCTCTAGACTGTTGAGCTCTCTGTGGGCAGGGAATATGTCTGTCGTAGTGAACTCTCCCAAGCGCTTAGTAGCTTAACACTCAATAAATACGATTGAATGAATTAAGCCATGCTGCTTCTCTGCTAGTATTCAGTCTTGGTATTTACTGAGTACCTGATGACCTGTATGTACTAAAAGCCTGGGAAAGGGCAGCAGCAACACAAGTCCACCAGCATTTTACGCTCTAATAATAATAATTATGGTATTTAAGTGCTTACTGTGTGCCAGGCACTGTACTAAGCACTGGGGTGGATACAAGCAAATAAGGTTGGACATGGTCCCTGTCCCCCATGGGGCTTACAGTCTCGATCCCCGATTTGCAGATGAGGGAACTGAGACCCAGAGAAGTGAAGTGACTTACCCAAAGTCAAACAGCAGATGAGTGGTGGAGTCAGGATTAGAACCCATGACCTTCTGACTCGTAGACCCGGGCTCTGTCCACTACGCCGTGCTCCTCTCTACGGGGAGTGACAGGCGGAAATGGTCCTGGGATGGGTATAAAAATAAATGCAAATGGAGTGATCAGTGGGGTGACTAGTAGCACTTGCTCATGTCCTTCTCCCCTGCTGGGCTGGACTCTTAATCTTTGTCAGTTCCAGGAAGTCTGTCTCTCTGAGACCCTCCAGCCAGCACTGTCCCCTATCTCTGGGGCAGATACCCCCAGCCCAGGGGGGAGGGATGATGGCATGGAGGTCTGCAGGGGACTCAGGCGGGCTGCCCGTCCCAGGGAACAAGTGTCTGGGGCCGGGTGAGGTCCACTCAACCTAGTCGAGTTTGGGGAGCCTCAGCCCGCTGACCCCTCTTCCTGCCTTCCGTCTGGCTCGGCACTGGGGAGAGGCTGGATGGGCGTGACAATGGGACTTTTGTCTTTGCTAAGCCGGGGAACTAAAACCAGAACAAAGGAGGACCTGGCCACGTGAAGTCACCTCTCCTCCTGTTCCCGCTGCCTGAGCCTGTCCTGCTGCTGTGGGCTGGGGGGGCTGGGTTTGGGGGTGCTGGGCCTGGAGGGTTTCCTGGATTCCACAAGCGTCCCAGCCGCCGTCTCAGGACACCCCTCCCCGCAGGTGCACTAAGCTGAGGAAACTGGTCCTCAACAAGAACCGTCTCATCACGCTTCCAGAGGCCATCCACTTCCTGACGGAAGTCGAGGTGAGCCCGGGGGGCGGGGTCCCTCCCTCTTAGGCATTGTCGCCATGGCAGGGTCCCGGTTTCCCTTCGTTGGCCACCCATGGCGAGCATCTGGGTGCAGGTGGAGGAAGGCACCCTCTGTGTTGGGGGAGGGCATCTCTTTCCTTGCTTTCTGCCCCAACTCTCTTCCCCAGGGATGCGGGGAGGGAACCAAACCGGTTCTGTGGGTGGAGCCTTGACCAGAGTCCTGGAGGCCCTGGGAATGCTGGGTCCTGTCCTAACGCTGCCCTGGCCACTCTGATTTAGTCCCGCCAAAGTTTTCCATCTGTAATAGTTGTGCTATCTGTTAAAGGCTTACTACGTGCCAAGCACCGTACTAAGCCCTGGGGTGGATTCCAGATAATCAGGTTGGACACAGTCCCTTTCCCACGGTCTGTCATCTGTGCAATGGGGGTGTTGCTTTCTACTTCCTTGGCTTAATGGGGAGGAAGGGAAAGTGGCTAAAGCAAACCAAGAGTGTTTCCCTGAGCAGGGCATCTTCTGTTGCCTGTGTTCATGAGGAAGAAAAGGAGCCTCTGAGCCAGCATCCCTCTTGGTTCTGTTTCTTACTGGCTCCCTGGGTCCGTGTCTGACTGCTCTCGACCCCCAGACCAGAGCTTCTTTCCCTAAAAGGGCAAGGAGAGGGAGCACCCACATGGGTTCCCAGCATACCCTGTGGTCTTGTTCCCCCAGATCCTGGATGTGCGAGAGAACCCCAACCTAGTGATGCCCCCAAAGCCAGTGGACCGCACCTCGGAGTGGTACAACATCGACTTCTCCCTGCAGAACCAGCTGCGGCTGGCGGGGGCCTCCCCGGCCACCGTGGCAGCTGCCGGGGCGGGTGAGCTCTCTTCTCCCTCGTGCCCCATCCCTTTCCCCTCCACTCTCCTTCCTGGGTGCCCCCAAGCATGATAACCTTCAGGATGCCATGTTCCGCAGGCCGTGGGGGTAGGGATGCTAGTTGGCCAGAAGCAGCAGAGGCGGCAAGGTGGGATTTGGAGGCCCCCCAGCTGGATGGGGGCAGCTGGGATTTCCAGGAAGATGGTAGTGGGACTCTGGTCAACGGACAACTAGTATCTACTGAGTGCTTCAGGGCAGGGCCCTGTCCTAAGACCTAGGGAGGAAGCAACAGGGACCAAATATCTAATCTTTTTTTTTTTAATGGTATTTGTTAAGGGCTTATTATGAGCCAGGCACTGAACTAAGCTCTGGGGTAGGCACAAGCTAATCAGGTTGGACACAGTCCTTGTCCCACAATGGGGCTCACAGTCTTAATCCCCATTTTACAAATGAGGTAACAGTCACAGAAAAGTAAAGTGACTTGCCCAAGGTCATTCAGCCGACGGGTAGAGGAGCTGGGATCAGATCCCACTACCTTTTGACTCCCGGGCCTGTGCTCTGTCCTCATCTGTAAAATGGAGTTTAATACTGTGAGCCCCACCTGAGACAACCTGATTACCTCATATCTACCCCAGCGCTTAGAACAGTGTTTGCCAAATAGTGCGCACTTAACAAATACCATCATCATTATCATCATCCACTAGGCCACGTTGCTTCTCGGGGAGTTTCCAATCGAACAAGATTTCTTGGCTCACTCCAGCAGCCAGGCATTGGGCCAGCTGCAGCCTTTTACCCTGTCCTGACTCAGTAGAAGAGTGGACAGAGCCAGGGGACTGGCTGAGACCTCAATATACTCAGCGACTTCCCTCTCCCTCCCGTCCCTCAGGCAGCGGCCCCAAAGACCCCCTGGCTCGCAAGATGCGCCTACGACGACGTAAAGACTCGGCCCAAGACGACCAGGCCAAGCAGGTGCTGAAAGGCATGTCGGACGTGGCGCAGGAGAAGAACAAGAAGCTGGAGGTAGGAGCTGCGGAGATGGGAAGGTCCCATCCCCCCAGGGCTCAGGTCTTCCCAGTGAGGGGCTGGGAGCCCCTGGTGCCCCGGACCACCGGACCTGGAGGCGCTGGGTGCTCTGGGGCGCCGGCCGAGTGGCCGGCAGCTGGGGAAATGACCCGTGGGCACTCAGGGCGGGAGGAGGAATTGGGTTGGACTCTCCCAGCCTGCCCTCGCCTCATCAGCCAAGGGGGCCGGCTTCCACTCGCTTTCGGTGGTCGGGTTTGGCCTGGGACGGGCTGGCTTCCACTCGCTTTCGGTGGTTGGATTTGGCCTGGGACCCACCCCCCCCATCCCCAGGGCCACTGTGGTCCCCCCGCCTCCCACCAGCTCTGCACCCTACTCCCTCTCTGACTCCAGTTTAGGACTGGCCCTCTCGGGCAACTGTGGGAGAGGCCAACCTTGACCGGCCCGTCCTCCACGCCCCCCCTTCCCATCCCTCCCCACCTCTCTCCCCAAACCCCAGGAGAACCTGGATGCCAGGTCTGCAGACTCTAAGACCCGGCGCTGGGACCAGAGCCTGGAGAAGCCCCAGCTGGACTACTCGGAGTTCTTCACGGAGGACGTGGGGCAGCTGCCCGGCCTGACCATCTGGCAGATCGAGAACTTCGTCCCCACCCAGGTGGATGACGCTTTCCACGGCAAGTTCTACGAGGCCGACTGCTACATTGTGCTGAAGGTGAGAGGGGGCTGGGTCCGAGGATGCGGGGAGGGGTGGCTCTTCCGGCGTGCGGGGTGTAACCCTGAGCCTTCTGGGGCTCTGACCTTCTCCCCCATCCCCCCGCCCTCTCTAGACCTTCCTAGATGAGAGCGGCTCCCTGAACTGGGAGATCTACTACTGGATCGGCGGGGAGTCGACACTGGACAAGAAGGCGTGCTCCGCTATCCACGCCGTCAACCTGCGCAACTACCTGGGGGCCGAGTGTCGGACCATCCGCGAGGAGATGGGGGACGAGAGCGAGGAGTTCCTCCTGGTAGTCTCTGCTCCTTCCCCCATCCCCGCCCCCTCCTCCATCCCTGCTCCTTCCCCATCCCTGCCCCTCCTCCACCCCGTCCCCTCAATGGGCACTGACCTGGGCTTAGCACTGAGGACTCGGCCAGCGGGCACTGGTATTGGTTGAACACCCTCAAGCAGAGTTTTGGGGGAATCCCCGGCTGCCCCCCATCTTTCTCCTCTCCTTTATCCCCAGTAGATCTCCATGGTCCCATCGCTGGCCCACCAGGCCCCGTCTTCAACGAATGGTACCCCCGGCTGCGTCGGTGTGGGCTTTGGAAGAGGGCGTTGGGAGCTGTGTTCCTACTCCTGTCCCTCCCCTGCCCCACATAAAGACCCCTTCTCCCGGGACAAGGCCCGGGGCGCTGATCTTTCTGTCTCCACCCTTAGGTGTTCGACAACGACATTACGTACATCGAGGGCGGAACAGCCAGCGGCTTCTACACGGTGGAGGACACGCACTACACCACTCGGTGAGGGGCCGAGGGGGGGCGGTTCGGGACGCCAGAGTCCGGCTTGGCCTGCTGAAGCCTGCTAATGGAGGGGCGGTCCAGCCGGTAGCGGGACAGATCCTCTCGGTGCCCTGACGGAGGTCTTGCCCACGGTCCCCAGCTGATCGTGCTCTCGCTTTACCCTCTGAATGCAGACTCTATCGTGTCTACGGGAAGAAGAACATTAAACTGGAGCCCGTGCCCCTCAAGGCCGTGTCTCTGGACCCTCGGTCAGTCTCTCGGACTCTGGGCCCAGTCTGGGGCTCCCCACGCTACAGAGCCAAACTCTGCTTCCTGGCTTGGCAGAATGGGGCCAGGGCAGGTCTCGGGCAGAGGCTGGGATTGGGTTCAGGGCCACCTGGGGTTGGTGGGGGGAGAGGGAGAGGAGCTCCTGAACTTCTCCCATCCGCATCAGGACTCCAGGTGTGGAATTCATTCCTTTCCTCCTCTTCCCTTCTCCTTTGACCTTGCCCCTGGGCCAAGAAGGGGAGGAGGGGCTGGCTGTCGCGGGAGCTGCTGGCTTGGGTCAGTCAAGAGGCTGGATCTGCTCCTTTTGGGCTCCCATCTGTCTCTGGTCTAACTGCCTAGGTTTGTCTTCCTGCTGGACCATGGGCTGAACATCTACATCTGGAGGGGTGCCCAGGCCACACTGAGTGGCACCACCAAAGCCAGGTAGAGTGCCGGACTGACCCCTACCCTCACCCCATCCCCACCTTCCCACGCCAGCTAGTAGTCCACCCTGGGCAGCCAGGAGAGGGACTCTGAGGAGATCCCTCGTTCCTTGCTCAAGACTCAGGAGGAGAGATAGGGCCTGGCACCAGTCCACCCCCCACCCCAGCACTGGGTTGACAGTGTCTTCCCTCCCACCTTCCCAGGCTGTTTGCCGAGAAGATCAACAAGAACGAGCGGAAAGGGAAGGCGGAGATCACTCTGCTGACCCACAGCCAGGAGGTGCCCGAGTTCTGGGAGGTGCTGGGGGGGCAGCCGGAGGTGATCAACAAGAACGTACCGGATGACTTCCAGCCGGCAAAGCCCAAGCTCTATAAGGTGGCCTCCACCCCCACCCATGTCCCGTCCCCCCCCCGCCCTCCTCCCACTCCCTAGGTCAGCGGTGGGGATTGGGGGGGCACTCCTCATTGGAAGTAAGTTGGACAAGGGCTTAATCTCTACTATCCCCTATGCACCTGCTCGTCACCCTTCTGTCCTAGACACGGACAGCGCCAGCTCGTGGGCCCTCCCCGGCTCCCCGGCCGCCACTGGGCTGTCCTGACTCCCTCGCCCGGTCTCTGTTGGCTCAGGTCGGCTTGGGGCTGGGGTACCTGGAGCTGCCCCAGATTAACTACAAGCTCTCAGTGGAGCACAAGAAGAGGCCCAAGGTGGAGCTGATGCCCCAGATGAGGCTGGTATGATTTGGGGTCCGGCCGTGGGGCCCCGAGAGCATCTCTGTCCCTGGGCTGGGGAGGCCATCCTGTCTCACTGAAGCGAGGGTGCTGCCCGCCCACAGAAGGACCTAGGGGCGAATCAGGGAAAACATCAGTGGGAGACTTGAGGGGTTGCAGGCAGAGGTGGTTCACCTCTTCTCAGATGTCCCTGCTTTCTCGGGAGCCTGCTCTCTGTGTCGAGGGTGAGAGGTTGTGGGGCAGGCACAGGAGGGCACTGTCTGGGTTGAGTCGGGCATAGACCCGACTCTACCAGCCTTCCTTTTCTGTCTCCCCACTCGGATCTGCTGGGGCCTAGAGCTATCCCCCACCAGCTTCACCTGCTTGTGGGAGGCGCCAGTCTCTCTGCCCCCAAGATAGAGATGTGCTCTAAGAGGGAGGTGGAGTAGGGGGTGGGGGGGAGGTGGAGTAGGGGTTGGGGGGGAGGTGGAGTAGGGGTTGGGGGGGGAGACAGGCGGGGCCAGCAAGGAGAGCTCAGCTGGCACCATGCCCATGCCCAGCCTAGGGTAGGTGTGTTGGGAGGGTGGCCAGGGCGCTGACCCTCAGGGACCCTTCCAGCTGCGGTCCACGGATGGCCTTGCCTTACCTTACCAAGGAAGCGAATGTCCTTGTGTGAGAGGGAAGTCCGAGTGTCCAGGGCAGGGCCCCGGGGGCGGGTGGCGGTTCAGCTCTGTCCAAAGAGGCTGTCAGCAAAACGGCCGGAACTTCCAGGAAGTGACTCCTCCTCCTCGGGTTTGCCCTCCAGCTGCAGAGCTTGTTGGACACCAAGTCCGTGTACATCCTGGACTGCTGGTCGGACGTCTTCATCTGGATCGGCCGCAAGTCCCCTCGCCTGGTGCGGGCAGCGGCCCTGAAGCTGGGCCAGGAACTCTGCAGCATGCTGCACCGGCCCAAGCACGCCATGGTCAGCCGCAACCTGGAGGGCACCGAGTGCCAGGTGCCGGAAGTCTTGCCACCCACCCCGCCCCACCCACCCATCTTGGACCTGTCAGTCGGTGGTATTTGAGTGTTTACTGTGTGCAGGGCACTGTACTAAGCACTTAGGAGAGTACACCCAACAGAGTTGCTAGACACGTTCCCTGCCTGCCCCGAGGACCGACCCACCGTCGCCGAGTCCCACTGGTGCCTGGACCTCTCATGGTTTGCGGTCTCCACTCTTGCCTCTTCCATATCGTCCAGGTGTTTAAGGCCAAGTTCAAGAACTGGGACGACGTGCTGAAGGTGGACTACACCCGCAATGCCGAGACCGTGCTGCAAGGGGAGGGGTTGGCGGGCAAGGTGAAGAAGGATGCAGAGAAGAAGGACCAGATGAAGGCCGACCTGACGGCCCTGTTTGTGCCTCGCCAGCCCACCATGCCCCTGGCCGAGGTACGACCCGTAGAAGGGGGTGGGGGTTGGGGGGTGGCTGGACTCTGGGGCGGAAGAGAGGGGCCCCCCAGCTCAGACCAGGAGAGGGGAAGGGAGACTAGCCTGGGCCGAGGAGGCCCCGGGAGAAGCAAGGCGGGAGCCTGACGGGCCCTGTCGGTGCGGGGCAGGCCGAGCAGCTGATGGAAGAGTGGAACGAAGACCTGGACGGCATGGAGGGATTCGTCCTGGAGGGCAAGAAATTCGCCCGGCTGCCCGAGGAGGAGTTCGGACATTTCCACACCCAGGACTGTTACGTTTTCCTCTGCAGGTACAGCCGCTTCCGCCTCTCCTCCCGTCTCCGGCCCCAGCTCAGTCAGAACTCGCTCCCTCACGGGTCCCCGGTGCAGGCTCCCCCTTCCCACGGGGGCCCCCGGGGAGGTGTCCGAGAGGGAGCAGCTCTGAGGGGAGGCCGTGGGGCGAAGCGGTCAGGAGCGGGGCTGTTGGGCGGGGGTGGGGTGGGAGGTGGGCCATTGGAACCGGAGGAATGGGTGGGTCCCAGCCGCTCACTCCCTTTGCCCCAGAGCGGACGAGCCAGGGTGGGGCTGGGAATTAGCCTGGTTGAGGAAAGGGTGACTCGGTGAGTACGGTGGGGGGCTCCCTACTGACCTTCCACACCTTTCTCCCACGGTCCCCTTCCCCAGATACTGGGTTCCGGTGGAGTATGAGGAAGAGGAGAAGAAGAAGAAGCCAGAGGCGGGGAAGGGCTCGGGAGAGGAAGAGGCGGCGGAGGAGGAAGAGGAGGAGGAGAAGCAGGCCGAGGAGGACTTCCAGTGCGTGGTGTACTTCTGGCAGGGCCGCGAGGCCTCCACCATGGGCTGGCTCACCTTCACCTTCAGCCTGCAGAAGAAATTTGAGAGCCTCTTCCCGGGGAAACTGGAGGTGAGGGGGCCTCCCGGAGAGACGCCCGGCCCGGCCCGGCCCGCCCCACGTCCTCGCGAAGAACCAAACCCTGGGGGGTGGAGGGAGGGTGGGCGGGCCACTCGAAACCAGAGGCAACGGGCGGCAGCCTTGATGGAAAAGGAAGCGCCCGCCCCCTGGGCTTTTGGTTCCTTTGGAGAGAGGGACAGGCCAGGAGCGGGCGGCTGCTCATGGTCTCGGGGCCCCCATCAGGTGGTGCGGATGACCCAGCAGCAGGAGAACCCCAAATTCCTCTCCCACTTCAAGAGGAAGTTTATTATCCACAAGGGGAAGAGGAAGGCTAAGGACAACGTCCAGCAGCCTAGCCTCTACCACATCCGAACCAACGGCAGTGCCCTCTGCACCCGGTAGGTCCCCCCTCCCCGCCTCCCAGGCTTCTCTCCGGCCCTGATTCACCCAGCGGGCCCCTCACTGGGCAGAGGCTGCCGGGTCCCCAGCCCACTGGTCTCCTCCCCCTCAACGGCACCTCCCCCGACCGACTCCACAGCCGGGCTCGAACAGATGGCAGCTTTGCCCCCAAGGAGGGGAAAGTTGTTGGGCTCTGGCCAGCTATTTGGGAGAGAGGGGAGGAGGGCGGCGGAGCCCAGGACTTGGGCTTGTCTGGGCGGGGAGAGGGCAGGGCACGCAATGCCCTCTGGTTTACTCACCCCGGCCCCTGGGCGCCTCCTGCAGGTGCATCCAGATCAACACCGACTCCAGCCTGCTCAACTCTGAGTTCTGCTTCATTCTCAAGGTCAGGTCAGGGCCCTGGAGGCTTAGGGCTCGGGGGCAGGCGGGATCCCTGGGACCACCCGTCTGCCTCCCCCACCTCTGCCCGGCTGGGGAGCGGGGTGGGGCCGCTGTGCAGTGGGGAAGGAGCCTCTCCTTAGCCCAGCATGGGGTGGAGATGGGCACTCCCATTTCCCTCACGCCGAACCCCAAACTCTGGGTCTCCTTCCTTTCCTTGGGGCAGTAGGCGTGGGGTTCGTGATGGGTTGGGTGAACGCAGTAAACTGTCTCTCCCCGCCTCTCCCATCCGGAACAGGTCCCCTTTGAGAGCACCGATAACCAGGGCATCGTCTACACCTGGGTGGGGCGGGCTGCCGATCCTGACGAGGCCAAACTGGCAGAGGACATCATGAACCACATGTTTGACGAGTCATACAGCAAACAGGTGATGAGGATGGGAGGGCCCCAGGGTGGGGTGGGGGGCGAGGCATGCTAGAGCAGAGGGAAGGGGGGGCTGGTCTGATGATCCCTTGAGGCGGCCCCCGCCTCACGTGAGCCGTAAAAGGAGGGTTCGCTCCATCTTCTGGGACCCCCGAACAGGCTGCCCCAGGCATCCTCACCCTTCCTTGTCCCTCAAGCTCTGCCCAGGCCAGGCAGAGTGCAACAGTGAAGCAGAAGCAAAAGTCACCCTACTGTGGAAGTTAGAACCTCCCATCTCTTCTTCCCCTCTCCCCTCCATCCTCCTCATCAACACCCCACAAACCTTCCCTGTGCCAGGTGATCAACGAAGGGGAGGAGCCAGAGAACTTCTTCTGGGTGGGCATCGGGGCCCAGAAGCCCTATGATGAAGACGCCGACTACATGAAGTTCGCCCGGCTCTTCAGGTGAGGCGCCTGGCTCTTCTCTCTCCAGCTCCCTTGGAGCTGGGATCCTGGTGGGGCGTCTGTGGAGGGGAGGGGACACAGGAGTGCAGGTCTCCACTTCACTGCTGGGAAGGGTAGGAATCCTGAAGAGAAACCAAGTTCAGCTGCAGGGCTGGGGTGATGGGCGGTGTGGGGCGGGAGCTGGGTTGCGGGCACGCAAGCTTGAGATCGGCTGGGGCGACCTGGGCCTGGCCCGGCCCAGCACTGTCCCTCTCCAAATGGTACGTGTCTCTGTGGTTCTCCCGGGCAGGTGCTCCAATGAGAAGGGCTACTTCTCCGTGTCAGAGAAATGCTCGGACTTCTGCCAGGACGATCTGGCGGACGATGACATCATGTTGCTGGACAACGGGCGGGAGGTGAGCGTTCCGAACCCTCCCCAGCTCTCTCCGCTCCCCGGGGACCACTCACTCATGTCACCCACCCCACCTCCAGCCCCTCGCTTGGATCCTGTCCTCGGGGCTGGGACCAGGGTGGTGGGCTCCCCAGTTCTCCGGCGGTGCGGGGAGAGTGCGACGGGAGGCGTCTCTACAGGGCATCCTTCCCACCAGGTCGCTGGGGTTCAGGGGATGGGGTTTTGCCCTGAGCCTGCCTGCTGATCTCAGTTTTCTCTCCACCCCCGGGTGCAGGTTTACATGTGGGTTGGAACACAAACCAGCCAAGTGGAAATCAAGTTGAGCCTCAAGGCCTGTCAGGTGAGACGCCCCACCTGGGATTGGGTCCCAGTCCTGGCTCCCTCTGTCTATCGTCCACCCCTTCGGCAGTGCTACGGGACCGGGGAGACCAACCTGGAGGTGGGGCGTGGTGCCGTCCAGGGGCCCTGGTCAGCAACCCAGAGAAGCAGCGTGGCTCAGTGGAAAGAGCACGGGCTTTGGAGTCAGAGGTCATGAGTTCAAATGCCGGCTTTGCCACTTGTCAGCTGTGTGACTGTGGGCAAGTCACAACTTCTCTGTGCCTCAGTTACCTCATTTGTAATATGGGGATTAAGACTGTGAGCCCCATGTGGGACAACCTGATTCCCCTGTGTCTACCCCAGCGCTTAGAACAGTGCTCTGCACATAGTAAGCGCTTAACAAATACCAGCATCATTAACTCCTGGACCCAGACTGATAAGCTTCACCCTTCCTCATCCAGCTTCCTGCCCGTGTTGGGGGTGGCACCAAGCAAATTCACCTTTTACCTTGGGGTTCATCTCCCAAACCGCAAGAGCAAGTGGTTGAGGGTGGGCCGTGCCCTGACCTGCTGTTCTGTCCTTGGGACCTTTGCCTCAGAGGTAGCTTTGCCCATGTTTAACAGGGAAACTAAAAGCAAGAATGAGTGGCGGGTGGCAGGAGCCGGGTCCTGAGTTCTGTAATGGCTGCTGGGCTTGGGATGGGGAGGAACAGGCCCAGCTCAACCTAGGACCCCGTGATATAATAATGTTGGTATTTAAGCGCTTACTGTGTGCAGAGCACTGTTCTAAGCGCTGGGGGAGATACAGAGTAATCAGGATGTCCCACGTGGGGCTCACAGTCTTAATCCCCATGTTACAGATGAGGTAACTGAGGCAAATAGAAGTTGTGACTTACCCAAAGTCACATAGCTGATAAGTGGCGGAGCTGGGATTAGAACCCATGATCTCTGACTCCCAAGCCCGGGCTCTTTCCACTGAGCCATGCTGCTTCCCCAGGGGTGACCAGGCTCCTGGATCCCTACTGTTTCTCCCACCTTTCCCCAGTCTGTGCCCCTCCTCGTTTCCCATCCCGCCTCTGGGGGCTGCTGACCTCCACCTGGGGCTACCCCCTCCCTCCACACCCCTCGCTGGTGCTCTCCTGCCAGGCTCGCCCATGAGTCGCCTCGGCTCCGGCCTATCCCCCTCATAGTTTCCACAGATCAAGCCGGGCCGGCAGCTTTCTGGCAGTGGCGCAGGCCCTCCTCCTTCCCCCTTGGGCATCGAGCCCAGCCCGACCCTTGCCTTTCTCTCCCCACCCTGTCCCGTTCACCCTGCCAGGTTTACATCCAACACATGAGGTCCAAGGAGCACGAGCAGCCCCGCAAGCTGCGGCTGGTGCGCAAGGGCAACGAGGCACACCCCTTCACCCGCTGCTTCCACGCCTGGAGCGTCTTCCGCAAGCCCCCGGCCTAGGAGCTCCTCGCCCACCCGGAGAGGGCGACCGCTGGCCCACGCTGGCAGGAGGGCAGCACGGTGACCGTCCGACCCAAATTCTTTGATCCTTCAACTTCTCCCTCCTCCCCACTCGGCCCACACCCCATCCCACCAGGCAGCCTTGGGGGAGGAAGTAGGATCTCCCTGCTCCCGCCGCCCCCTTCAGCGGCCCACACCAAAGACCAGCGGCTCGGCCGACTCCAAGCCCTGCAGGTTCACACCCCCGCTCGGTCAGTGGTCACCCACACCTGAGAAGAGGGTTGGGACTCCCTATTCCTTTGCTGCCAATGTGGGCTCCCTTTCCTGGCTCCCCTTCAGTCTCACGGACTGAGGTCCAGCTTTGCTTCCAAGCCCTTAGTGGCCAAAGCTGGGGCAGAGCCCTGGTCACCCCTTCCCTGCCCCGGGTGCCGAGGCAGGGGTTGGGCCGAGCTCTAGCCTTGCTCTCTTGGAGACAGAGGGGGAGTCAGAAAAGATTTGTAGTTACCAACGAAACTTTCTGAACTTCACAAATCTTCGCCGAGGTTCTGGATGGAGATGAGCGAAAGAGGCAGTTGAGTTCAGCCTGATGCCATTTTCCCCCGGCTGCCAGAGGGAGCGGAGCGTGATGGGCCTTTCCTCTCTGCAGGCGGGGGCTGGGTCCGGTGCAATCCACCCTCCCCTGGACCTACCAGCTTGCCATCGTCCAGCCTGGCTTCAGGTTCAGTTGCTTTAGGCGGGGTGTTGTTTCCTGGCCTCCACTCTTCCCTCAGCCTGCGGCCTTTCTCTGTCCCCTTTCCACCTTGGGCAGGGTCCCCTAGCCTGGGCTTTTTTTTCCCCCATCCCAGGGTGCCCTGGTCTAGGGCGAACAAGCGCAGCAGTCAGGGTAGCTGCATCACCCCTGGTTGGTGTTGACCCCTGACAGCGGCTTTTCTCCCGAGAGGGCACTGGTAATTCACTAGTGATGAGCAGATTTAGGGGCCTCATTCCCAATCCGCCCCCTCCCACCCTCCACTCCAGATGCTCACCTCTGCTTCATTTTTTAGGCCTCTTCTTTTGGCCTGACAGTCCAGGACCAAGGTGGCTGCTGCTCCTGGATTTTGTTTTTTATATTTCGTCCCCAAGGTCTTTGAGCATATTTTGCACTCAGCTCCTCCACGTGACAGAGGGCACAGAGCAGACGAGCCTGGGCCCAGAGATCTGTATCGTGTCCAACTTTGGTATTATAGCAATAAAAATTGCACTTGCACAGAAGGCAACTGGTGTTAGGGGGCTCAGGGAGGGGAGAAAGGCAGGGTAGAATAAGTGAGGGGACTGGCGAGAGACTGTGGGTGTTTGTGTGTGTGTGTGTGTGTTTTACTAGATGCTGCTGCAGAAGACCAAAGATCTGAGCAGCCCTTATCTACCCTAGTATCCTTGGCCACAACTCTTCTCGTCCTTCCTAGGCCCTGCCCAGAGCTGGCAAGGGGTGGGGTCATTTCTGCACATCAGTTAGCCTAATCCCACCCCGTGCCAGGTGCTTCTCCTTCCCGACCTTTTCCCTCTGCATTAACGCACCAAGGCCTTTCTGCCATGGGTGGTGGAGGCCTGTGTGATCAGGGAGTTAAGGGGATGGTTCCCCACCCCCTTCTTCACACCATACGACTGCACATATGCTCCGCTCTCAAGACCTCCGGGGGAAGTTTGAGCCCCTTGGGTTTGTGGAGGAGGTAAGCGCACCACATCTAACTCCATCTCGGGTGTTAGATGGTGTTAGGTGGACGAGTCACTTCAGTTTGCAGTACCTCGGTTCCCCCATCTGTAAAATGGGGATTAAATCCAACTCCCTCCTATTTAGACTGTGAGCTCATGTGAGACGGGGACTGTGTCCGACCTGGTTACCTTGTACCTAGACCAGCACGTGGAACAGTGTTTGACACATAGTAAGTGCTTAATGAGTACCATTAAAAAAAAATGGAGGGGTAGGAGGGCTGCTGGGTCACTGTCCCAAGGGTGAGAGGCCCCCTAATAATAATAATAGTTTAAGCACTTACTATATGACAAGCACTGTTCTAAGCACTGGGTTAGATACAGTCTAATCAGGTTGGACACAGCCCCTGCCCCATATGGCATGCACAGTATTAATTCCCATTTCACAGATGAGGTAACAGGTCCAGAGAAGTGAAGTGATTTGCCCAAAGTCCCAAAGCAGACAAATGGCAGAGCTGGGATTAGAACCCAGGTCCATCTGACTCCCAGGTCTATGCTCTATCTACTAAGCCATGCTGCTTCCCTGGGCGACTGCCCCTTCCACCCAGTGCTTCGAGGGGAATTGTACTTTCCAAGTGCTTAGTACAGTGCTGCGCACACAGGAAGCACTCAGTACAATTGAATGAATGAATGCGCCGGGAGAAAGGATGAAAAGCCAGATGCCAAACCACTCCTACCCTCACCCCTCCCAACTGCTGCACCACCTCCTTTCCTCTGACCCAGTCTCT
Source organism: Ornithorhynchus anatinus (assembly GCF_004115215.2). NCBI lineage: Eukaryota > Metazoa > Chordata > Mammalia > Monotremata > Ornithorhynchidae > Ornithorhynchus > Ornithorhynchus anatinus. Next base: position 33,898,763 of record NC_041729.1, read on the forward strand.
TGTGCTTGAACTTGCCCCAACATTGCTCGCCCGCTGCCACACGCTAGTTGGGAGCAGCCTGGGCCTTGGCCACTTTGTAACTTTAAGTGGTCTGGGAGGTCCCCCTCTCCCTTGTCTGCCTCACCACCTTACGAGCCAACCTGCTTCCACCTGCCAGGCAGCTCTGCCTTCATTTCCAGCCCTTGGGACAGCAGCTGCTCTGTTGGGGGGGGGGGGGGGGGCAGGGAGGGAGGGAAGGTGGCACTTCCCATTTGAAGGAGAGGGAAAAGAGGAAGGGGTGAAACAAAGGGATACCAACCTTAGGACAGTGCTTCGCACCTAGTAAACGCTTAAATACATCATTAGCAGCCTTCCTGTACCAGCAGTGACATTCCAATTAATGCCAGGGGCCTGATGGGCTAAGGGGATAAATCCCTGTGTGTGTCTGGCAGCAGTAAAGAAGGGGAAAAGGCCCCTCTTTTGCACGCTCCCTCTGGCTTCCAAACTCGGTGCGACTTGGGCTGGGTCAACCTTCAGTGCAACCCTCCCCAACCCTCGACGAGCCTCGGCAGAAGAAAAATCCACGGCAGGAAGAGGGGCAGGCCACCTCTCACTTAGGCAGAGGAGCCAATTTATGAGGGGGAGGAAAAGAAAGAGGTCAACGAGCAAGCAGAAGCGAGGTCATTTAGGTCTATCTTTTCTGGGGCTTGTGGTTCAGCTGATGTCTGCCCATGGATGATGATATTTATGGTATTTGTTAAGCACTTACTATGTGCAAGGCACTGTTCTAAGCACTGGGGTAGAGACAAGATAATCAGGTTGGACACAGTCCCTGTCCCACATGGGGCTCCCAGTCTTAATCCCCACTTTACCGATGAGAAAACGGAGGCACAGAGAGGTTAGGTGAGTTGCACAAGGGTGCACGGTAGACAAATGGCATAACCCAAATTAGAACCCACATCCTCTGACTCCCAAGCCTGTGCTTTTGCCACTAGGACACGCTGCATCCCTGGGACGGGATGGGATGCTTCACCACCGCTCTCAAAGGGTCTAGGATGCTGCCCTGGACCCAGCAGGCGTAGGTAGCCACCGAACGAACAAATCCGGCTCGTGGCGGGGGGGGGGGGGGGGGGGGGGGAGGGGGCGGGCTTGGCTTTAGACACGAGGCGAGGTAAGCAACCGCCTCAGGGCTCCCAGCCCCGTGAATGGGGCCGGTGGGTGGTTTGCCCGGGGTGGGAGCCGGGACGGGGACACCTCATTACGCGCTGTGGTCCAGAGCGGGGAGGCGCCTTGCCGGGCCAGCCGGGCCGCTCCCCCCGAGTGGTCCAATCCCGTCCAACTAAACGGCCTGAGAAAGTAACAGTGTGGGCCCTCTAAGATATTAAATGCTTTATTTTCAATATTAAAAACCAGTATTTTTAATAACTAAATGATGCTAATTCATCTTTAACAAAGACAAAATTCATAATACATTCTACCAGGGAAAATAACCTGATCCTCCCCTCCCACCCCCGCCCCGGAACAGGGATCGCCTCTAAGAACCCATAGGGCCGTGTCTGCTTCCTCCCGGCCGCCACACAGGCACCCACGCACACACGCACGCACACGCCAACCACACCTACATTCACCCACGCACGGGCGGAAGGGACCACCTAGGAGCAAGTACCAAAATAGCTTTAGAAATCATTTCGCTTGTTTTTGTTCCAAAGTTCACTCGAGAAACTCGGGAGTAAAAAAATACTATTCACAAATAGAAGGAAAGGGTTCTCGCTCGGAGGGTCCGGCCAGCCCAGCGCCGTGGACCTACCCCGTACCCACATTTGGCTCGATGATCCATCCTCTGCATCAAGTGCCTTCCCGGAAAAGAAATACTGGCCCCAGATGTTTCCCACCTCCACAAACTTCCCCCTTTAGGGTGACATCCCACGCCGCGCTGCTTGGCACGGATCGGGAGCCCAGACCCGGGCCCCGCTGCTCCCCTTAGGGGCTGCGGGGGAGGGGGAACGGGACGGAGGAGCAGGGCGGCAGTTACACGCCCCGTCTCCTCCCCGAAACCGAGCCCGCGGACCCCCGCGCCAGCCGGCTTCTCCCAACTCGCGATGGGCAGGGGTCACGGTTCGGACCTACGGAACGGGTACCCGGCCCGCCGTGCCAGGAAAGCATTGCCGATATGGAGCCGTTACAAATCAGACAGTGAAGAGGGGGACGGGTGGAGGTTCTGCTCCGCTCTGCCACCGCTGAGGTGGTTTCTGGCCCGCTTCCCCAGGCTCGGCCAGTCAGGACCAGTTTTTCCAGCCTCATTCCTCAGCCCGGAGGCCCTTAGCCAACCGAGTCCCCCTGGCCAAATGAACAACTCCCGCCCGCCTCAGCGTCGAGGTCACCGGTCAGAACGGCCACTGGCTAGCGCCCATTTTGCCACGCCTAGGCCCCCGGGAACCCGAGCCCAGAGAGGACATGGGCTCCGGGAAACCACCCGGCTCCACTTTGTCCCTGGGATCAAGTCCGGCTATTAGAGCCCACCCCTCCCTTCGTCCCCAGCGAGAGCCGCTCAAATAGAGCCCAGCAGCAGAGCAGAAACTTTATCCAAGCTTTTAGAGCCCCAGCTCGCCTTCAAGTCCCCTCCCGCCCCAGGTTCCCAGCGAGCAAAGCTCCCGGCCCCTCTCCTCCTTCCCTCGCCTGGTAGAAAACACCCGACCGCCATCTGGAGGGGTGGGGAAGGTGAGCTCGGGCCAGGCCGCGACAGCCGGCTGGCCAACTGGGGCCACCCAACAAGGGAACGGAAAGAAAAAGCAGAATCTCACAGGTTTTGTGCGGCTCGGGGCTGGGCCCGGCGTCCCGGCCGACCCCCAAACGGGATCCCCCGCGTTCCCGGCCGGATCCCCTTGGCCCTCCGCTCCCCCGTCCTGTCGGACCCTGACCGAGGCCTCTCCAGGGCAGCGCCCCACACACCAGAGGCCGATCCGAGGCTGGAGTCTACACGGGAAAACTTCGTGCCTCAACAGGCGCCAGGGAAGGGGAGAGGATGTGAGCGTCGAAAGCTGGCGGCTTGCATTTGCTCTCTTAGAAAGCCGAGAGGACTGGAACCGGAGACTCCCACATAACAGGAAACAGACTCCGTCCCTCCTCTCCTCCATGCAAAGACAACGGACAACGGTGCTCCTGCTGGGAGGGAGGGAGGGAGGGAGGGAAGAGGGGCAACGCCAGGGCCTGGGTTCCAGACCGGAGGGAGGCCTGGGATAAAGGGGGAAAGCCGCGGGGATGAGCCAGGCCCAAAGCTGAGTTGAGCTGGACGGTGTCTCCTCGGGGGTAAGAGCTGGCAACGAGCGAAGGCCCCAGCTGGGACCCATAGCACGCCTCCCGGGAGCCCATGGGAAACTTACCCAGGATTCACCCTTCAGGTCACCCCTCCGGGGTCCCAATTTCCACCCACCTTTTTCTCTGCTTCGGGGGCCGGGGGGTGGCATTACGGAGGCGGGGCAGAGTGGGAAAGTTACCGAGGAGACATTCCAAAAACAAGCAGGAAGAAGGAGCGGGTCACCTTTCTGGCCGGCTGACACCAGCCCCGGGGTGCCTCGCCCAGCCACGACCGGGACCGTTAGGGAGGGGGCGGGTCTGTCGGCAGCCGGTAGAGACCACAGCCCCTCCACCTCCCCTCCCCGGGCCGCCGCACCCTACGAGGTGGGGGGCCGGCAGGGAAGCGGGGGGGGGGAGGCTCCCCTGACGGGCAACAGTTCAATGTGTAAACAAATAATCCCACGCACGCGAGACGTGACTGCTACGAAGAAACGGTGGCACTCGGCCACGGGAAATGGGGTGGGGCGGGAGGAGGGAGGCGGGGAGAGACAGGGAAGGGGAGAGCAAAATCAAAACTACCATGGATCGCTTGACTCCGAACCCCTCCTGGGTCCGAGGGGCCACCGGACTCTCCTGCCTCCGCCCTGGCCCCCGGCTCTAACGATAAAGAGTTTTTAGTGTTGTCCAGGAGGGATGCAGGGCCCAGCTTGGGTGGACGGACGGACAGATTGGGAGGGGGTGGTGGGCGCTTCCAGTCCTGGGGTTAGAAGGTGCGAGTCTAAAGTTACGAAGAAGGTTCGGGGAACGGGGGAGGGGCCAGGAAGTCGAGTGGTAGTTCCGGTCCCAACGTGGTCCCAGGCCAGGCTTGGGTCCCTGGAATCCAAGCCCCAAGACAGCAATCCAGGCGGCGTCCTCCCTGCGGGAGTAGGACAGAATATGTCAGCGCAGGGGAGGGCGCCCGGGGAAGGAAGAAAAAGTGGGGAGAGTCGTTTGGGGTGAAGTTAGGGACTGCGGAAACAGAGACTTATGGTTCTCTCGGCCACCACCAGTCCTCCCAGTCTTGCCTGTGGCCCCGCCCTCGATAACTCACCCGCCAGAGGCTCAGCCACCCTGAAAATGGGGTGACAGACGGGCCAAAGAATTGTTGTTTATCAAATTTCACAGCACCAAGACAAGGGGGCACCCACTGAAATTTAATGAGAGTGGTGGCATGTGCTAAATGCTTACTCTGTACCAAGTACTGTGCTACATGCTGGGATGGACACAAGATAATTATAATAATAATACTTGTGGTGTTCGTTAAGTGCTTACTATGTTTCAGGCGCAGTTCTAAATGCTGGGGTAGATACAAAATAATCAGCCTGGACACAGTCCCTCTCCTACATAGGGCTCACAGTCTTAATCCCCATTTTACAGATGAGGGAACTGAGAGGGCCAGAGAAGTTTAGTGACTTGCCCAAGGTCACGCAGCAGACAAGTGGCAGAGCCGGAATTAGAGCCCACAGCCTTCTGGCTCCCAGATCCTTGCTCTATCCACTGCTTTTCTACGAGCTAAGCATTATTCTAAGCACTGGTGAAGATATACGTTAATGGGGGCGGGCACAGTCCCTGCCCCACATAGGGGTTGCAGTCTACATAGGAGGAAGGACAGGTCTTGAATCCCTAATTTGCAGTCGAAGAAGCTGAAGCACAGAGAAGTTAAGTGATTTGCCCAAGTACACAGAGCAAGCAAGTGGCGGAGCCGGGATTAAAACCCAGGTCCTCCGACTCCCAGGCTCTTCCCATTAAGGCCAACCTGCTTCCGGGTTTCTTTTTTTTAATGGTATCTCTTAAGGGCTTACTATGTGCCAGGCACTGTACTAAGCACTAGGGTAGACACAAACTAATCAGATCGGACACAGTCCATATCCCATAAGGGGCTCACAGCCAATCCCCATTTTACAGACGAGGCCCAGAGAAGTTAACTGATGCCCAAGGTCGCACAGCAGACAAGTGGCAGAGGCAGAATTAGAACCCAGGGCCTTCTGACTCCCAGGCCTGAGCTCCATCTACTAGGCCACGCTGCTTCTCACCGTGCCTTGCCCCGGGACGCACCTCATCGCTTCCAAAACCGTTCGTCATCTCACCCTGACCGTCCAGCAGCGGCCCGGGGAACGGAGACGGCTCAGTTTCACCCAAAGACCCCTGCTCGGGGCAGGGGGTTGTGCCGTTAACGCTACGAGGTAGTAAAAGGGGGTCTGACTCCAAGCCAAAAAGCACCCGTCGAGTTTCAGGCTTCAGGGTATTTCCAACAGATTGGCAGGCACCGCCATTTCCCCCGAATTCTAGCGGCAGGAGCAGATCGGACGTCTCCGGTTGTCCCAAGCTGCCCCTCTCTCTCTTCCTGTCCCCGACTTGCCCCGGCTCCCACCGGGCTGGGAACGGGCCAGCGCTGGGCACGGCGGAAGGATGTTGCCACCGATCAACACACTGGAGTACGAGGTGAAGAGGGGGGAGTCAGAAATCAACCAAAGCCGAAGCCGCTCTGCCAGTGCCCTAGATTCGCCCATCCCCTTCCTCCGGAGGATGTGCAATAAGAGCCGTCTCCCCAGAGACTTCTGAAATTGCCACTGAGGTCCAATTAACAACTCCTGGCCATAAAGGGAGACAGTCGGCTCCACCGGAGGTCAACCATTAAGTCAACACTGTTAAGTGCGGGGCGGGGTGGGGGGAGGGATGGAGAGAGTCTGCTGGATGGCTCCAGACAGCAAGGGATACCCGGGATTAACCCAGATACAGTGTGGCCAAGTAGAGCGAGCACGGACCCGGGGGGTCAGAAAGTCCTGGGTTCTAATTCCGACTCCACTTGGTCTGCCGTGTGACCACAGGCAAGTCACTTAATTTCTCAGTCTCTCAGATATAAAATTGGGATTAAGACTGTGAGCCCCCCATGAGACGTGGACTGTGTCCAGACTGATTAGCTTGTATCTACCCCAGCGCCTGGCAGAGCGCCCGGCACAGAGTAATGGTTTAACGATTTTTTTCTTTTTAAAAAAGGGCCGTCTTGAGCAGAGGGACAGGAGCTTACCACCCGGGGGCAGCACGAGGCCAGTCAGCCAGAGAGCCGCCCAACACCGAGGGCCCTGGCGAAACACAACCACCTTCTCGGCTCGGGCCGTTTCCCGGGCACCGGCCTGAGCTGAAGCGCCAGGGATGCCGTCCCAAGGCAAGAGCCCCAGAGGGAAAAAAGGAAGGAGAGGGAGTCAGACACACAGGACCAGAGAGCCCACACCCTCTCTCCTGTCTCTGGACTCGGATTCTCCAATAGAACGGGTTTTCCTGCTGGGCGTCTGGGCAGTCGGATGAGTAGGAGAGGACCAGGGAGAGGAAGGCCAGATCTCCCGGTCGGGCAGGAGCTCAATAAACACTCTGCACTATACCCCAACCCGACTCCTGTCTTGCGGGGAGGGGGAGAGAGAGAGGGAAAGAGAGGGGAGAGAGAAGGAATGAGAGGAAGGGAGAGAGAAGAGAAAGAGAAAGAGGGAGGGAGGGACACACACAAATACACATGGGGAGGGGAGGTCTAGGCTGTGATTCAGCAGGCAGCTATTTTCCCAGAGCCACTTGGCGGGTGCTGGGGTGGGCACCGTGCCAGGAGTGAAGGGCTGTGCGGAAGGCAGGTGAAAGGGACAGAAGGGCCAGCCCCTGTCTTCCGTCTTGGAAAGACTGGGACAGGACAGGGAGGACTAGAGGGGAAGACGGTCAGGGGAAGAGAGAGATAGAGGATCCTTGCCCACCCTTGTCCTGAGTCCTGGCAAACAGGCCAGCCAGGGTCTCAGTAGAAGTAGTGCTCCAGTGCCCAAGCTAGGCCCAGCTCTGCTTTGGAAGGAGGGCATAGTCAGGATGGAACTGAAAAATCAATGAACCATGAGGGGTTCCCGCTTTGCACACTTAATAACTGGCATTTGTTAAGTGCTTACTCTGGGCCAAGCACTGTTCTGAGCACAGGGTAGGAGAGATATGCAACTGTGAGCCCACTGTGGGCAAGGACTGTCTCTCTCTATTTGCTCTGTTATACTTTCCAAGTGCTTACTACAGAACTCCGCATACAGTGAGTGCTCAATAAATAAGATTGAATGAATGAATAAATCAAGTTGGACACAGACCCTGTCCCACACGGGACTCAGTCTCCCCATTTCACAGTTGATAAAACCCAGGACCAGAAAAGTTAAGCGATTTGCCCAAGGTCAACCAGCAGGCAGAGCGCAATTCGAATCCAGATCCCAGACACCCAGCCTGTGTTCTTTCCATTAGACCACTCTGTGTCTCACAAGAAGTTCCTTTTCTTTTGGAAGAACTCCCCAACCTTCCTGGTTCTGCTTTTCCCAAGTCTCAGAAATTTGAGGTGTTGGGTGGCAGGGGGGTGTTGTCACCTGAGCCTTCTCGGGGCCAAGAGGCTTCTCTCAGCACCCTGGACACCCCTCCAGTCCCAGCGAGGTTCCAACGGTGAAGCGTCTCAGGGAGCGGGGGAAGTGGGAGCCTTCGGTGGCCTGGTCCCGGAGGCAGCCCCACGCATCTTTCCCAGTGGAGCGAGTGAGCACGCGGGTCCCCGAGGATTCCACAGACGGGGTCTGGGCCAGAGCCAAGCCCCGGGTCGGGTTTCTAGGATGCTTCCCAGCCTGCCCTGGATATGGCCCCGTGATCCTGGCGTACACGGCCCTACCCTGCCCCTGCTGCCGTCACCCCCCTAGCTGAGATTAGGCAATTGCTAACCGGTTCCTGGAGGGACGGGTTGGGCTGGTTTCCTGGAATATCCCCTTCCCCCTTCCCTGCCCTAACCACTTTAAACTTCCTCAAATTGCAATGCCAGATTGCGCTCATTCAGAAAAGCTTGGGTGGAGCTCGGGGAACACCAGGATTGGGGCCAGGAGGCTCGGTTCCCTATGCCCAGGGGAGAGCCCGCTGTTGGGGGGGGGACTCCAGGAGTCCATTTCCAGCAGGACGGTGTTCAGGCCCGTCCCCCGGTTGACCAACGGAAAGAGGAAATTTGGGACTAGATTGTCCTTCTCCTGCTTCCCCCTCCAGGCTGGGGGGGCTTCCCTAGCCATCAGAGTGCCACCCTCCAGGCTGGCCTAACTGGCTTCGGCACCTGCTGCCGCATACCTCTCGCCTCCTCCGCCTTCCTACGGGAGCAGTGGTTCTTGCCCCACAGCTGGAGGAAGGAAGGCCAACAAACTGCTGAGCAGATGATGGGATACAAGAAAAACAAGCATCTCTCCCCGTTTCTACATTGGGCGAGGCCGGCCCTTAGGTGGGTCTCGGCACGAGAGGTTCAATCTGGCAGCAAGGGACAGATAGGGAAGTGTGTGTGTGGTGGGGATGACAACCGGCTGTTCCCAGGGCCCTCTCCCACTGGTGGAATGAAGACGCCGTGGGCCTCGGGAGTCCTCGGGGATATCTACACATCCGGCCGGGAAAAGTTCCAGTTCCGGCTGGCCCAGGGCAACACGGGAGCCCGGCACAAGCTCCTTCTTCAACGGAGGAGGAGCCGTGGAGGCCAGCGTCTAGGGATCCTCTCTTACCACGGCACCCCTCGCTACTCTATGCCCCGACCCCTCCGGCCGCAGCAGCTCCTGCCCCACCCGTCCTGCCCGAGTCAAACTTCACCTCATTTAATCAGGATCCCTGGAGACCGGTTGTCTTCCTCTGTCACGTTCTTGAGGTTCTTCTCTGCTTCCTCTGAGGAACTTGGTGGAGGGAGTCAAGACAGAGAGGCAGAGAGAGGGTCCGTACCCACGGGGGAAGGCAGAGCGAATTAGAGCTTTTCCGTGAGGCTCCTACCTCCCTCCCTCCCTCTGGGTCCCAAGGTGGCCACTGGGCCCCCTGCTCTTTGGGGCAGGAAGTAGAGTTTCATCCCTCACCTAGCAGAAAGGAGTCGGCCAAATGAAGCTTCCCCAAGCTCCCAAGGGCTGGACAGATTTGGGGTTTGGATCTCAAGAATCCTGTCTCCCCTTTGCCCTCCACCAAATAAGGGGCTCTTGCTGCTACACTGCTCCCTCTCTTTTAGGGCTCCTGAGGTGCCAAGTTCCCAGATTGGTTCTGGCAAAATAACAATAATTATAATAATAGTATTTTGTTCTAAGTGCTGGGGTGGACACAAAGTAATCAGGTTGTCCCACGTGGGGCTCAGAGTCCTAATCCCCATTTTACGGATGAGGTCATTGAGGCACAGAGAAGTTAAGTGGCTAATTAAGTGGCTTGCCCAAGGTCACACAGCAGACAAGTGGTGGGCCCGGCCAGGATTAGAACCCACGTCCTCTGACTGCTAAGCCCGTGCTCTTTCCACTAAGCCATGCAGTTTTAAATCTGATCTTGAGGCCATGCCACGCCCAACAGGACGACAGGAGGCCTGCTAGTCACTCTCTTGCCCCGGAGAGTCCAACTATAGACCACGCGGCCTCCAAACTCTCGCCTCCGGCCCTCCAGGGGAAGCTCAGCTTCCCCTGACCTGTTTTCAGTCGTCCGGAAAGGACCCCCACTAAGGTTCACGGATCACTGAATGGGACCCCTGCGTTGGCTTCAGATTCAATCAGAGCAGGAAATGGCTCAGGCCAGGCAGAGTTCATCGGGAGGGGAAGGAGGGGCAAGATGTCCCTCAGATGACCTCAGGTTTCAGCAACCCGAGGGTCATCCCCACCCAAAGCAGAGACAGAATCATCTGCTGCCCGGGAGCCCTCTTCCCCTGGCACTCACCTCAAGAAATCCTTCACGTCCTCTACTGTGATGTCTCCCGTGGTGTCCAGGGGGTTTTCTGTGCTGCTGTTGGGTGAGCCCACTGATGCCGGGGAGAAGGCTGCCTGGGGGTGCTCCAGTGGTGTCCCTGGGTGGAAGAAGGGCCTGGGGTTCAGGCTGGGGACCAGCCCTAACAACAAGACACCTCCCAGGCCCGAATGGCCTCCCATTTACCCCTTTCTCTGCCTCAAGCACTCTGCCGCATCCCGGAGATGCTGGCTGAGCCGTCCCATTCCTCCACATGCCCTCCCACCAGGGGGAAGATGGAGTTAAGGGCGGTCAGTTGGCTAAAGCAGTCGGCCACGCTGGCTGCGTGCCGGCCAGTCCCGATCTTTCCGGGCAGGGAAGGAATGCTGACCGGCAGGGGCAGCCAGGCCTCCTCTAACACCCAGGGAGGAAAGCAGGCTCTGGGGGAGGACATCAGGCTCGGGCACAGTTTCAAGCTGAGAACAGTTGGCCCACTGAGAGTGAGGAAAATGGACAACGCCTGGCCCTGCAGCATCGCTCAGAGAAGGCTCAAATGCCTGGAGCAGAGACCATCCTTGGGCTGGGGCAAGTCGGGCCTGGAGTGGTTTTGGCTTCTGTCTCGTGCTACCATAATCTTCATGGAGTCCCCTCTCTGAGAATGCCTCCCACCCCCTCCATGAGGTTTGTGCTGAAAGAGGTCCTAGGTGGATGGGGAGAAATGAACAGTGGTCACCTTGGGACCCTACAAGTCTACTGGAAACACAAATGCACGTGTGCACGCACACATACTCTCATCTCTTTTGCTCACTCACCAGCTCCATCACCAAGGGAATGGTTTGCAGCTGAGCTCTGCAGCAGGTGGGTACCATTGGCCTGGCTCAGTTTGGGAGATCCTTTCCAACTGTTACTGCAAGAGAGAGGGGCGACCGGGAGACGTGACCACGGGTCCCCCTACCAGGCCCGGGCGGGGAGCGGGACCAATGGCTGGGAGCGTGGGAGGGTTGGCTGAGGGAGTGGACCACCCAACAGAGCTTTCTAAGAGTCCAGTCCACGAGGTCACCACACACCGGCTCTGCCCGGCCACTGAGACGGCAGGTCAGAGCTCAGAGTGAATGTATATATAGATACATATATATCTGTAATGTATTTATTTAATGTCTGTCTCCCCCCTAGACTCTAAGCTCGTTCTGGGCAGGGAAATGTGTCTGTTTATTGTTATATTGTACTCTCCCAAGTGCTTACACACAGTACACACAGTACTTAATACAAGCACGGTAAGTACTTAATAAATACGACTGAATGAATGGATGATGGCTGCCCCTGGATTCATTCATTAGGTCAGTCATATTTATGGAGCGCTTACTGTGTGCAAAGCACTGTACTAAGCCCTTGGGGGAGGGCGATACAACAATGAACAGACATTTTTCCTGTCCACAATGAGCTCACAGTCCAGAGGACGAGCTTACAGACTAGAGGATCGCTGGATCCCACTAGCAAGGCTGTGGTGCTCACCCTCTGGCTCCTGGTTTCCCAGTTCCAGGTCACCCCAACCCACTGCTTAGCAACAGGACTTTATCACGGAGGATGGAGTTCTTGGGGACCCCGATCCCAGGCAGGATATAAAATCGCTCTGCCCACCACGGCTGCTAGAAGGGAAGGAATCCCCACGATTCCGGGCTCCGGGGCAGCCGAATCCCCACACATGAGTCAGTCAGACTTCTCATGCTAAATGTCAGGCCAGCCCCCACGTGCAGCGGCTCAGAAGGTCAGGGCTCAAAGGAGCCGCCCCTGGAGCCGGGCGAGGAGGGAGGAAAGGATGAGAACCAGAGGGCCCACATGAAACTGCCATGGAAGAGCCCCCAGCCGTGAAGCCCCCCTCGCAGGACTGCAGCTATGGAGGTCCCCGGACCAAAGTGGGGAGAGAGAGCGGTCACCGCTTTCTAAGAACGGGAACACCTCCTCCTGGGAACACATACCCGAGACAGACGGAGGTGAGAGGTCGGGCGACATCCAGCGAGCAGAGCGGCTCCGTGATGTTTCTGGCGCTGAGGGAGAAGCGCTCAAATTCCGATGGGGAGATCAGGTAGAAACCTGCGGGGAGGGCAGCAGGAAGGACAGGGGAAGAGATGCCCAGATTACCCACTGCCTAGAGCGTCCGACCGATGGCCTCCGGCAACATCCACGTGACAACCGGAAGGTGACAAACCCTAGAGCCCTCTCGGCGTCTCTCTCTACCGAGCTCGAAATGTCAACCGGAGAGTCTCGTTCACTATCATTTCCCATCAGGAGACTTCCGCCAGCAAACAGGCTCAGAGAGGGCAGACTGGTTGAGGTAGAGCTGTCCATCATGGTGGGAGTCCCAGGAGACTGGTGGCTCGATCCAAGCCCCACGGAAATGTAGTGTGAAAGGCTTAACTCTTCCACTCCCTTCCTGGCAGCTCGGGAAAGGGGCCCTCGGGCTCCACCAGAAAGGCCAGGGAGGCATTCTGGGTGTGAGAGCTTTCTTGGGTGCCTTCCTCATCTTCTCCACAGGTCCCAGACCTTTCTCTGGCCACCCTCGGGAACCACAACCACCCTCAGGAACCACAAACCCCAAGAGACCATGGAACAGAACTCTGGATCGCGTCCAAAGCCACCGTCAGCGGAGAGGAAAGGCTCGGTCCCTGACAGAGAAGAAGCCTCGGCCTACTGCTTCCTGTCCAAGCGGGACGGTGGCTCATGTGGTCAGACTCCCGAGGAGCAGCGGAGAGTTCCACCTCAGGGGATCCAGCCTGCTGGCGACCGGCCCAGAAAGGGGCAGGTCTCTGCTTGGCCCTCGGTGCCGCAGGCTGAATCTGCGGCCCTGGAGGCACCGTTCAACTACGAGGAGGGAAAGCCTCAGGCAGCACTAAGGACGTGCTATCGTCTTCCCCCTAAACTCCTCCCTCCTCCCGCCACAACTCTCTCCCCCTCGGTGGAATCGGAACTCCAAGCCAGCCCTGCGGCGCCAAAGCCACCGAGAACGCACACTACCATCTATGATGAAGGAGTTTCCAAGCCACCCCACGGCACATATATCAGCAAAAGTCACCGAGGTGGGGTCTCCCCGCACCCAGCCAGGTTGCTGGGGGCCCTGGGGAAGCCCACCAGGCAGGGGAAAGGAGACAGGACCACCCCATCCACGGTCAGCTGGCCTAGAATAAAGCCTGGCAGATGGGTAACTCTGAAGTCACATGTCCGCACAGGCTCCTCATTGCCCAGGCACAGGTGTCACTCCTGAACACACTGTGAGAAGCAGTGTGACTAGAGGACAGAGCAAGGGCCTGCAAGTCAGAAGGACCTGGGTTCTAATTCCAGCTCTGCCACTTGGCTGCTGTGTGACCTTGGGCAAGTCACTTCACTTCTCCGTGCCCCAGTTCCTCATCTCTAAAATGGGGATTAAGACTGTAAGCTTGTATCTACCCCAGTGCTCAGTATAGTGCCTGGCACATAGCGCTTAAATACCATTTAAAAACAAAACAAAAAAAATGATGCACCAATGGGGCAGGACGGAGAGGGTCACGGGGCTCCCCGGGCCACCACGCCCACCGCCCCACCCCCTGCACCGGCCGGGGTCCCCCAGCTCACCTTGGCCATGCTTAGTGAAGACGCAGGAGGCGATGCCGCTGATGTCCTCCTTGCGGATGCAGTTATAGTGGACCTGGGGCCGCAAGGCCGGCACCGTGAAGACGTGGATGTCTCCCAGGTTGGTGAGGCAGGCCAGGCAGTTCTCCGTGTAGTCCTCGCACGCCACGCCGGTGAAGCTCACCAGGGCCACCTTCCGCACCCGGCAGCCCTCGTGGGCCGTCAGCTTGAACTTGGTCTTGGCGCTGACCTTGGGCAACGTGAAGACCTGCGGGGGAAGGAGGCCGGTTATGGAGCAGGACGCAGGGCTGCCTAAGAGCCCAAGGTTCCGGGTACAGACAAGAGACCCCGCCCATTATATCCCACGTGACCGGGCGGCCAACTTTCCTCTACCCGGGAGGCCGGCTGAGGCACCGGGTGCCGGTGGCCAGTCCACACCCCCTGCCAACTGCTCTGCCCCACCACCATTTCTCACCCACGTCCCAATCACTGATCCAAAAGGAGAGAAGCCAGCACCTCCCTCGGAGTCCCTGGGCAGGTCGGAGGGGACCTTCCGCCCCAGCCTTGCCCAGTTCCCAGGCCTCGGACTCCTACAGCCCTTTAGCCCCCCTCACCTTGAACTGCTCCTCGGAGGAGATGAGCACCGCGTGGCTGCCCTGCATGTCCGGAGCCTTGGCGAGGTCCCGGGAGACCTCGTAGGGCTCGGGCAGGGGATGGCCCCGCCCATCCAGCACCGCAATGGACACCACGGGCGCTCGATGCATCAGCTGGATTTCCTTCCCCAGCACGGCCTCGACCGCACGCTCCGAGAACTTCTCCTGGGACGGCACTTCCAGGGCGTAGGCGAAGACTGAGCCGGAGTTGGTCCCCGCCCACATGGTGGGGCCGTGGTGGGCAGCTGTCAGAGAGAGGGGGGTGAGCCAGATGGGCGGGACCCGCGTCTGGCAGAAACCCGCCCAGGCCGGTCCACCCACTGTTGAAGCAGCGTGGTCTAGTGGATAGAGCAAAGGCTTAGAAGTGAGGACCTGGGATCTGATCCCAGCTCCGCTGTCAGCTTTGTGACCTTGAGCAAGTCACTTCACTTCTCTGTGCCTCAGTTATCTCATGTGTAAAATGGGGATTAAGATTGTGAGTCCCATGTGGGACATACACTGTGTCCAACCTATTAGCTTTTATCTACCCCAGAGTTTACTACAGTGCTGGGGACAAAGCATTTAACAAATAGCACAATTACTAGCATTATTATCACTATTGTGCAAGTCTCAGAGCCTGCCAGTGCGGAGAGAGGGAGGTCCTGCACCAGAGATCGGGCGAGGGAAGATTGGGACTTCGGAGCGGGCTTCTGATCCCCAACCAGGGCGAGGAAATGTGCAGCCTTTTCCAGAAGCCCCTGGTTTGGGCTGGCATCGGGGAATGGGCTCCGAAGGCGACTTCCAAAAAGCTGCTGGGATGGGTGGTTGGCGTGCCTCCCCGCCCCCGCTGAGGCCCCGCACCACCCCACGGCCTCATTCCCAGGTGTCCCCCGCCGGGTCGCGTCTCCCCAAGCCTCACCATCTCGGAGGAAGGTGTCGGCAAAGTAGAGGCAGCGCACGACCCCGGAGAGCGAGTCATCGGCTGAGCGGGGCTCGATCCGCCGCTGCACCGGCGTCATCTCCACATCGTGGGGGCAGGCCTGCTCCGCCAGCTGGGCATTGGCTTCCTGCACCTGATGGGGGCCGGCCCGGTGGTCAGCCTACCGGGCTGTACCCCCAAACCATACCTCGCTCTGCCCGTGCTCGGCTCATTCAGATACTAAACTCTAGTCCCTCAACCCTCCTCCCCAAAAGCCGGCGCAGAAGACCAACTCGGGCAAGAGGAAGATCAGTCCTCTCCTCCCCCTATGTCTTCAGCAACAAGAGCCGAGAGGCTTCTCCACGGGCCGTGTCCAGAGAGAAGCCCGCCAGAGAGGTACGGAGGAGGCAGAGATCTCTGTGTACACTACCAAGTCCTGGCCACCCCTTCATCCACCGCTCCCTGACCCAGCAGTCCCCAGGCACCAGCCCACACCCTCGGGTTCCCTCTTGCTTGCATGCTCTCTCCCGCCCGGTAGACCCGAGACCCCCAGCGCCCCTTGCCTTGCTATTGGGGCTGTTGGCAGTGATGCGTTTCTTGCCGGAGACGCGGCTCTTCCGGATCCGTCGGAAGGACTGGCGCAGGGACTTCTTCAGGGACTTGACGCGGGACAGCGGCCCCTCCATGGCTAGTGAGTCGTTGGGGTGAAGGGTGCACCTGGGACACAGGACCACGGGGAGACGCTCACCCTGCGACACGGTCTGGCCCCGGGCCCTTCCTTCCACCCCTTGCCCAGGTTGGGGGGGTTTCCCCGGGCCAGCGGTGGTGTCCCTGGCCAAAAGCCCGGCTCCCTGACCTGAGTGCTGGGGACCCAAAGGGGGAAGCGGCCAGGCGCGTGGCACGGGAGGGGTAGCAGACCACTCTACCTGGGGGGGCAGTGGAACTCAGTGGCCTGTGGGATGAACTTCCCCTCCCTGCGAAGGCTGGTGAGAAGCAGTGTGGCCTACTGGAACCCCCATGGGCCTGAGAGCCAAGGGACCCAAGTTCAGTCACTTGCCTGCTTGGGCAAGTCACTTAACCTCCCTGAGCCTCAGTTTCCTCATTTGTAAAAGGGAGATGAAATACTTGTTCTCTCTTCTTCTTAGACTCAGACCTCCTTCTGGGACAGAGACTGTGTTCGGTCCGCTTATGCGGTACTGTGGTATCTGTCCCAGTGTATAATACAGTGCTTGGCACCTAGTGGACCCTAAATAAGACTATTATTATTATAACCCAACATGCTGGAGCTTCTCTTGGGTGACATGCTGGCTGTCTGGGGTGGAGGGCGGGCTTTGCTCCAGGCTTTGCTGGAGTCAGGCAGACACCGGGTCCGGTGATCCAGAGGGGGGCCCAGTCCCCTGCTCACCCACTTCCAAGATCAGTGGGGGCCCCTCGAGGGAGCTCGTCGTTAAGAGCATGCACGTAGAGAAGCAGCATGGCCTAGTGGATAGAGCACGGGTCTGGGAGTCAGAAGGACTTGGGTTCTAATCCCAGCTCCGCCACTTGTCTGCTGTGTCACCTTGGGCAAGTCACTTCACTTCTCTGTGCCTCAGTGACCTCATCTGTAAAATGGAGATTAAGACTGGGAGCCCCAAGGGAGACATGGATTATGTCCAACCTGATTACCTTGTATCTATCCCAGGGCTTAGAACAGTGCATGGCACATAGTAAGCACTTAGCAAATACTATTAAGAAAAAAAATCTACTTTATTCCGGCAGTCCCTTCCTCCAGAAAAAGACCCCTGTGGCAAACCAGACCGACCACCAGGGGAGATGGGCGGGGGTCCAACAAGACGGACCCTGGCAAGCACGGCCACCAACTCCTGCCGTATTGTTTATATTAAGGTCTGCTTCCCTCACTAGACTGTAAGCTGGTTGTGGGCAAGGAATGTGTCTGTTATACTGTACTCTTCCCAGAACTTAGTATAGTGCTCTGCACACAGTAAGCATTCAATAAATATGATTGAATGACTGACTGATAGCCTGCAGCCAGCGAGCCAGGTCTGGCAGGAGCCCCCTCCTCCCGGGATGCTCCCCGCCCCTATACCTGGCCAGGACCGGGTTCCGCCGGTGATAGTCGAAAAGCCCAAAGCCGTGGCTGGTGCCGAAGGCCACCAGATTCCACTCGGAATGCAGGGTGACGGCGGTGACGGCGGCGGGGGGCAGGCACTGCACCAGCACGCTGGGCTGGAAGCCCGCGGGGAAGCTCAGAGAGCCGTTCTTCGGGGTCAGCCGGTCGTGCCCCTTCCAGGTGAAGCCCTCCCGGTCCTGCAGCAGGTCCATGGTGGCGATGCTGATCAGGTGCTCTGACTTCTCGTCGCTCAGCTCCATGACGAGGACCTGGAGAAGCGGAGGCCAGGGCGGCATCAGCAGGGCCCCGGAACCAGGACGTGGACATAATAATAATAACTGTGGTATTTTTTAAGTGCTTACTATGTGCCAAGCACTGTTCTAAGCACTCCAGTAGATACAAGGTAATCAGGTCGGACACAGCCCCTGCCCCACATGGAGTTCACGGTCTTAATCCCCATTTTATGAGATAACTGAGGCACAGAGAAGTGAAGTGACTTGCCCAAGGTCACACAGCAGAGAAGTGGTGGAGCCGAGATTAGAATCCATGACCTCTGAATTCCATGCCCATGCTCCTTCCACTAAGCTACACTGCTTCTCCGTGGGCCTGAGCATTGGCCAGGAAGCGGGGAGAGACTCGTCTCTTGACCACCAAGCCTTCCCACCAACCTCAAGTGGGTTCCCGGGATTCCCATCAGCCAGGGGGCCGGCAGCAAAGGCGAGGGGAGCCAGAGACCTCCCCAGACACACTGGGGAGGCAGGCACACGAACAGTGGCATCTCAGAGTCTCTCTCACCTGTCCAGCTGTGCCCGCCACCACCATCTTGGCAGTGTATTTGCAGAGCGCGATCTTCTGGACGCCGAGCCGAGGGTCATCGCTATAGGGGTCAAAACAGCCCACCTGAGTACAGATAGGGAAAGGTGAAGGGTCATGGGTACAGAGGGAGAGCAATAACAATAAAGAACAACTGAGTTTTTCCTAGGCTAACTGATGCCCAGCAAAGGACTACTCAGCTTTCCACAACCAAGACATGAATAAACCCTCTACTGCCCACTTCTTCATCATCAATGGCATTTATTGAGTGCTTACTTTGTGCAGAGCACTATAATAAGCGCTTGGGAGAATACACTTTAATACCCGTTCAGACCATAACCTGGATCTGTGACACAGACTGTGTCCGATCTGACTGAACTGTTTTTATCTCAGTGCTTAACAAAAACTGCAATTATTACTGTAATGATTCTGGGAGTCACAGTGCTGAGGTCCTGGAGCATCAGCTAAGTTTCGATCAATCAACTGTATTTATTGAGTGCTTACTGTGTATGTAGCACTGTGCAAAACGCTTGAGGGAGTACAATATAACAGGGTTGGTAGATACGTTCCCAGCAAAAGGAGTGCACAGTCTAGAAGTCTCAGAAATTGAGTTTGGGGCACCGTCTCTTCCTTATACCCTGGAACTCTCAGAGGCGGATGGTCACCTCAAGAAATGGCTAAGAGGAGAGGCTTTTTGGGGCTGACATTGCAAGGCCACCCCACTCAGGGTCGCAACTGGAGAGTTTCCAGTACTCTACCAGTCTTGGCTACGGAAGGAAGAATCAAGCAGAGTCCTATCCATTCCATTCCTAGCTTGGGCAGTGGCTTGCAAGTGGAAGGCCATCTGCTACAAGTCAAAACTCACCCATGCTGGGTAGGAGCAGCATGGGAGAGAGTCAAGGGCAGAGACTCAAGTTTACCGCACAGGAGGTGGCAGTGGTAATCGACTTCCATATTTTGACCAAGAAAACCCTATGGATACACTAACGAAATGATTGTCGATGGAGACCAGGGCATTCTCGGAGAGCTGTGTCCGTGGTATCACTATGGGTCAGAAACGATTCGACAGCATAAGTGCAAGGACTCAACTCTAGCTTCCTGACGAATTTCTTCCCTCCCTTGCCAGTGGAGCAGAGAGGCTGAGCTGACCTCAGGCCTGACCCCTCCCCTCCACCTCTTCATCAACATAATAACAGTAGCATTTACTAAGTGCCAAGTACTGTGCTAAGCACCGGGGTAGACACCAGATAATCAGATCAGACATGGTCCCGGTCCCACCCAAGACTCACAGCCTAAGCATTGATCTTCTCCCCATTTGACAGATGAGGAAACTGAGGCACAGAGAGATTAAGTAATCTGCCCAAGGACACTCAGCAGGGCAGTGGTGGAGATGGGACCAGAACCTGCTACTTCAGACTCTCAAATCTGTCCTGTACAACCAGCAGCCTGAAGCCTAGAAGAGGTTGGCTGCTTTCTGACCTTGCAGGTTATTGAGGGGAAAAGGAGGCTGGAGAGGGGGATGGAGACTTACTGGGGGGGGGGGGGGGGGGGCGATGGACAGAGGGGGCAGCATCCCTGATAGCCCAGTGGGCAATCTGACCCAGGGAAGTAAGAGGCAGGTTACCTTGCGGAAGGGGGGCCACTCCTCCTCGCTCGCCTGGTTCAGGCTGTCTGCGTGTTCACAATCCGTCTGGAAGATGTTGGCTGTGCCCAGCTTGTAGAGGGGCTTCAGCGACACGCCCGAGGCGTCCCAAAACCGGACCGTCCCATCCTCGTGCCTGGGGCCGAGAAGCACCGAGGGGAGAGACACCAGTTAGAGGGGGAATGTAGGGATGGGAGAGGGAGGGGAAGGAGGGCAAACACAGCCTGCAATCGTATATACTGACCACTTACTGTGGGCGGAGCACTGTACTAAGTGCTCGGGAGAGTACACTAGAACAGAGTTGGTAGACATGATCCCACAGTGAACACAGGAGCAAGAAGTCAGGTGTGGCCACGGGCCCTCCCTTCCTGGCCGGATCAGCCGGACTCACAGGAGCCCATGGGTCCGGGGAGAAGTTGGGTTGGAAGTGGCTGACTTGGCAGTCAGTAATTAGGCCAGTGACTTTCCTGACAAGTGTTTAGAATATATTTAGTTGATTCCCAGATCAAAGTGCACCTAATTATCCAATTAATAGCAAATTAGACAGTGGTTATAACAGAGAGAGAGAGAGAGAGAGAGAGAACGCGCGCGCACGCGTGTGCGTGTCCTGCAAAACACTCAGACAGACTACGCCAAGGAATCCTTTTCTGGGAAGAGGGAGAAAGCAAGCAGACAGGGTGGGAGAGGGGGCAGAAGAGGAGAGGGCACCTACAGCTTCCTGCTTTCACCTGGAGGGGAAGGAGAGGGGTGCCTTGGGCCAGTAAAGCTCTCAGGAGGGGGAGCTGAGATCGGGGTGGGGGTGTGAAAGAACGCAGCCCTCAGTCCCACTCCTTGTAGCACAGGGTCAGATTAATGCTTAGCAATTTATCCTGTGGGGAGGGAGGGGACCGAATGAATTCTGACCGGAGGTGAAACTCAACCATCAGTTGAGGAGGGAGGGCAGAGAGGCCATACTAACCCACCTGCCCAGGATCTCAGGTCTAGGGAACCTGCCTGGCTTCTCGTAGCCCACCTACCCAGCCAAAATAATAATAGTTGTGATGTCTGTTAAACACTTACTATGTGCCAGGCACTTTTCTAAGCACTGAGGTAGATAGAAGATATTCGGGTTGGACACAGTCCCTGTCCCACATGAGGCTCACAGTCTTAATCCCCACTTTACAGATGAGGGAACTGAGGCCCAGAGAAGTTAAGTGACGACCAAGGTCACACAACAGATGAGTGGTGGAACTGGGATTAGAGCCGTCCTGTTCAGAAAGGGACTCCGACCCAAACCCAAGGGGTCAGGCAGAGCCCTGGGGGCTACTGAGATCCAGGAGGGAAAAGACAGTGGTGAGGGCTGTGGAACTTGCTGGCCTTGGGGGCAACCTCAGTGGACCAGGTGGTCATTTTGGTTCCCCTGAGGTGTCACAGCCGCCTGCTGCGGTCTGGGACACTTGCTCCGGCATCCAACCCAGAGGTCATGATCCACCAGGAACCAGGAAGGGGTTTCGCCCAGCCAGAGGAAGGGGAGGGAGTCAGGAAATGAGAAGAAGCCAGAATGAAGGAATAATTCCTAGAGCGAGGCCAAGCCAACTTGGATGCCTTCCATGAGGAGCAGGTTCTCTCCTGCTGACAGTGCAAAGGCTAGGCTGCTCCAGCCTGCCCTGATCTTTAGAGGAAGCCCTGCCCTGAGGTCCCAAGAGTCCTAGCACGATGCTCCGCCACCCCTCGACCCCCTCAGACGTTCCATCCCCATGGGCCTCAGTCTGGAGGGGGAGTCCTGGCAGACAAGAGTTCAAATTTGGAGGGCAAACTGGAGAAAGAACACCACTGGCAGATAACAATAATAATAATGATAGTGATGACATTTAAGCACTTACTGTATGCAAAGCACTGTTCTAAGCTCTGGAGAGGATACAAGGTGATCAGGTTGTCCCACGTGGGGCTCACAGTCTTAATCCCCATTTTACAGATGAGGTAAGTGAGGCACAGAGAAGTTAAGTGACTTGCCCAAAGTCACATAGCTGACAAGCGGCAGATCTGGGATTTGAACCCATTATCTCCGACGCCCCCGCCTGTGCTCTTTCCATTGAGGCATGCTGATATGACAAAGAAGCGTGGCCTAGTGAATAGAGCATGGACCTAAGAGTCAGAAGGACCTGGGTTCTAATCCTGGCTCTACCATTTGCCTAATGTGTAACCCTGGGCAAGTCGCTTCACTTCCTCTGTGGTTCAGGTCCCTCCCCTGTAAAATGGGGATTAAGACCTGAGCTCTATGTGGGACAGAGACTGTGTCCAACCTGATTAGCTTGTATCCATCCCAGCGCCTTAGAATAGTGCCAGGCACTTACTAAGCACTTAACAAATACCATAATTATTATTATTAAGAAGGAAGTTGATGGATCAGTGGGAAGCAAGGGGCCAAGGAGTCAGAGGATCTGGATTCCATTCCCTACTCCACCCCTTGCCTGCTATATGACCTTGGACAAGTTCTCTGGGCCTCAGTTTCCCTCATCTATAAAATGGGGATTACAAATCTGTTCTCCCATCCCTTTGACTGAAGCCAATGTGGGATGGGAACTGTGCCAGATCTGATTATCTTTCATCTTGCCTAGCACTTACTAGCACACAGTAAGTTACTTACTAGCACAGTAAGTAACTTACTGTTTGGCATACAGTAAGTGCTGAACAAATACCACAAACATTATTATGATGATGTTTGGGGGTGACTGGTCAGCAAGAAGCCTCAGTCTTCCCCGGTCTGCATTTTCAGGACTGCAGTTCAGACTTCCTCTGAGAGTTGAGATGAGACAATCCTCAATCCATGGAGAGGGAGATGGAAGAGAGGAAGAGTGCCGCTCCAGTGGGAGAAAATCTGCCCGATTTGGGCCAGGGGTACATCCTAGGTCCTCAAAGCAGGATGGCAGTAGGGAAGGGTAAATATAATCCATCCCACCCATCCACACCCAGAGCACGGACTTAGAGGAATCTGGACACTCACGGGAAGAGAAAGAGGCCCAGGGCCCAGAGCCGGGACCAGAGTCTGGCTCGGGCTTGACCCGTCCCAAGGCTGAGGGAAGACGGAGAGGTACATCTGCTCTGAATCAGGGGGTGGGATCAGGACGAACAGCTGGGAACGCCTTGACTCATGGAAAAGGATTCAGAGGTCTGTCTCTTCCCTCTTCACCACCCCAGAGTGGGAAGAAAAGGAGGAGAGGAAGGAGGGGGAGGGAAAAGGGAGGGAAAAAAGGGAAAGAAGAAGGGGGGAAAAGAAGAGGCCAGTCAAAATGAACTCAAAAGGAGGTGACCTCAATTTCATTTGCTCCGATAAAGACTTCCTGAAGTGATTCAAATATCAGCTTTAAGGCCTTTAGTCCAGAAGCCTTACACATGGAGCAACCATATTCCAGATCCTGACTACTGGGCTGCCTCTGGGTCAGCATGCACAAGCAGGTGGAGCCTTTTTCCTCCCAGAGGACAGAATGGGGAGCCACTAACTAGGGACACTGGAGCCCAAGTCCAGGTGTCAGAACGCAAGCAAACTGGCCCAGTTAAAGCAGATCCACATTCTGTCCAGGTCTTCCCTGCTCCATCCTGCCCTCTCATCCCCTTTAGGGCTTTGTTCAATGTTCTGAACATAGTAAGCACTTAATAAATACTATTACTCCTCCTCCTCCTCCTTCATCCAAGACCCCTCAGGACACCCATCCTTCTAACTATTCTCATCTCACCTCCCTGGAAAGAGCCGCTCTGAGCCCGCAAGCATGGTGGGATAACGTAAAGGCAAACTTTACGTTGGCCTCTTACTCAGAAGGTTTGTACAGAATCAGGCGTCAGTCCCTGCCGGCCCTCCCCAAGGTCCGGGAAGAGAGGGGCATCGGCATGCCTGCATTATCACTGGGGTCCCTCCAAGCCAACTCCCAAAGTGAAACCGGGCGGTAAAAAGCGGCTGCAGCCCAGAGGGCTCCTCTTGCTCTGGCACTGCCTTTTGGCAAGAAGGGTTTGGGCCACGTCCCACGGAGCGTGCCAGGGCCAGGGCTGAGGGGAGAGCGGCAGAAGGTGAGTCCTCTGCCTGGCCGGGAGCCTTTTACCACCATTTAGTGAGCTCAGGCCCCTGCATTTACATTTTCCGGCTTGTCGGCAGCCCACCTCAAGTTGCTCTCAAGCCGCCTGCCGGCCGTGCGGTCTGCAGAATGCAGAGAGTCCGTAAGGCTTTCTCATGGGCCAGCTGGAGAGCACCAACTCGGCACCTTCTTCCCATCACTCACAGACTCAGGGCAGGTGGGGGTCGGCAGCGTGGCCCAAAACGGTGGACCGATGCCTACACAGGCCCGGTCTCGGTCTCAGACACAGTCAATGCAGAGGACACCCCCTCCCCAGCCCCAGAAGAGACAGCAGCACTAGAGGGGGAGAGGTCACGAGACAGTACTCCAGGTCACTCCTTCCCCTAGACAGGGGCAGGAGGAGAGAATGGATAGCAGGCTCCAACTGAATGCCATCCCAGGGATCTTCCCTGGCAAGAGCACGACCTCCCCTCCAAGGCGGCTCGGGGCAGGAGCGAGAGGAATATGGCTGGACACCATATCAGCTGGTATGGAAGACACTATCCTTCTAGGGATGCCCGAGAGTAGGCAGCAGCTGGCACCTGTCAGACATCAAGCAGGGGCCGGAGCAGCAGAGAAATGGGAAGAAGCCCGAACGTGAAGTTGCTAAGAGGAGGAGGAAGAGGAAGAAGATGATGATAGGAGGAGGAGAAGGAGGAGAAGGAGGAGGAGGAGGAGGAGGAGGAGGAGGAGGAGGAGGAGGAGGAGGAGGAGGAGGAGAAGGAGAAGGAGAAGGAGAAGGAGGAGGAGGAGAAGGAGAAGGAGAAGGAGAAGGAGAAGGAGAAGGAGAAGGAGAAGGAGAAGGAGAAGGAGAAGGAGAAGAAGGAGAAGGAAGCCTCTTCCAGATTCTGGGGCTGCAACAGCTTTCAGCTGCCCAGCTGGCTTTCGGTTTCCTTCCGGTGGGAATTCAGAGACCCGGCTCAGCCAGCCACTTCCAACCCAATGCTGGGGCCCGCCCTATTTCTCAACTCTGGTGAGGGACGACGACGCTTCCTTCGCCACCTCAGGCTGTGTTTCTCTGCCTTCCCCCTCCCCGGGCCGGCTCAACTGCAGATGAGCCTCGAGGACCGACTCCAGTTCTCGTGCCTCGGGGAGACCAGCGGGCCGCCAGCCCGCCCGCAGTATGGCTGTCTTCCGGGCTCTAGGTGTGGCTGTCCCTGAAATGCTCCTGGAACTGAGTGACGTGGACTTTAGGAGGCACTCCCAGCCAGGGAAAAGCAGGGAAGGGAGGGAGAGGAGGGAGATCGATCTAGGTTATGTATGTGTCACTGGAAAGCTGACTCTTTCCAACCACATTATTTGTCTTGAATTTTCCTGTCTTCCACCCCCTCTTCCTTCTCCTCCCCCCAACCCAAACATCTGCCGCCACTGACAAACTGTGCTTGTGTATTCAGAAAGCCCAGCACAGAATTAAGCTTATGATGTGTCTGGCTTCAGCTGACGTACACTTTGCCAAGATTAAAATACAAACACACACATACACACAAGAGAAAGGAGGGAAAGAAGAGGGAGAAAGTGAGGCATTCTTGTTAAGTTGCCAAATGAAACAAAGGGGCTCATTAGCCCACCCAACAACTGAGCAGGGGGAGGGGCTGCCCTCCTACTCCCTCCCTTCCTCCTCCACTCCCTCCTCAATCAGCTGAGGGTCCGGGCCCTCCCTCCCTGGGGACTGGATGGTTTTGCAGCTGCCGCCACTCCCGGCCCCCAAGATGGCTGTCACCTGTCCAAACCCACCCCGTCTCCTGCCCCTGGGTGGGTGGTCTCTGGTGCGGCAGGTGTGGGATTGGGGAGCTGCATCAGTAAGGGCAGAAAGCACAGATTTGGAGGGCCTGAAGTCCATACCCTGTCAGGAGAAGCCCCCGCTGTGAGGGTTCTTGAGCTAAATTCTTCCCTCCGTTAATTGGCCAGTTCTGCAGAGAGACCCCACCCCAAGAGAAATGGAAAAAAAATTAGTTAGAAATTTTACTACCCCTCCTTCCCTGTCCCTCCCTATCGTGGCCTTCGGGGCAGGGGCCAGCTAGGCCAGAGGGAGGACCCCAAATAGGGCACCTCACTTAAACCACACACCCCACCAAAAGCCAGGCCGCAATATGCAGGGTCCTCACTCTCTACCCCACTGGCCACCTCATCCCACAAGACCCAACAACCCAGATATTTCTCCATCTCAAGCTCAGAGGCACAGATCCAGAATCCATCATAATCCATCGTATCCACCTTGGGGTCCCTTAGGCCAGGTATCCGAACAAGCCCTCCCACCTCCCCATGTCTGCCCCCAACTTTCAGAGGGAGGAAAGAGTCAGTGAGAGTGGGAGAGTGAGCTAAAGAGCGAGACAGAGAGTGAGAGAGGAAAGGAAGGGTGGGGGGAGAGGAGAGGAGAGGAAGGGAGGGAGGAGGAGAGCGAGGGAGGGAGGAGGGGAGGGAGGGAGGAGGGAGGAGGGGAGGGAGGGAGGAGGGAGGAGAGGGAGGGAGGAGGATAAGGAGGGAGGAGGAGAGGGAAGAGAAGTCACCCACCACAGAAGACATCCGGGGGCTCTGTTGCTCCCCAGCACTGATGATCCTCTCCCAGAGCTTGAGCGGGACATTGGAGATGTGATAGGAGCAGGTGATGGCTGAAGAATGGAGCGGGGCCAGATACGGGGCCGGCACGGTGGGCCAGCCGGGAGTCTGCAAGTCTAGCACCACCAGCTCCTCCTCCACCAACACCACCAGGGCGCTGGGGTTATCGAAGTCTGGAACCCGGAACGAGACACGAGGGCTGGATTAGACATGGGGGCCAGAGGGGAGAGGAGACACAGAGACGACGGGGGGAACGAGGGGGTCAAGGAGCAGGCTGCATACCCTCCTCTACCTCTGTGTTGTACACTGTGAAGAAGTCAATCACCCGCGAGGTGAAGTCCAAGGTGACCAGTGTCTGGCCCTGCAGGACGGTGACGCAGTGCCTGTCTCCATAGCTGGCTCGGGGCATCCCCCCACTGAAGATGATAAAGTGGTCCCTGTGGAACAGGTGGAGAAGGGAAGAGAGGGAGAGACAGAGAGCAAGCAAGCATCATCCACGGTTGTACTGAGGCACTCCCACCAGGCTGTCTGACCCTTAGGCCCCCGCCTCACAGCTCTCCAGACACCACCACTACCCTCCATCTCCATCTCTCACTCTTTCCCACCATTTAACAAGTGCTGGGCACCAATACTGGTGAGCAGAGAGGGAAGAATCCCTGTGAATGCTCTGAGGGGGTGTCCGCCAATCAGCCAGGGAAAGAAGTCTCCCAGGCTCAGGGCAAGGAGCCAGGAGGAGGCCACCCTCAAGGCAGTACAGCCCGGTGGGTAGTTCACTCAGTGTCTGCCCTCAGGAGGAGCACTGAGGCCTTTCAGTTGCTCCTCCGTACTGAGACACGCCTTCAGTCATGTCTCAGGGGATTGGGGTCAATGACCACAACAGATTGAAAAAGCCAATTGGGTACCCGCTTGCTCTAGTCAGCCTCCATGGCAGTAACTCCTCCTGCCCTACCTTGACCCACCTCCCCAGACGACAGTCGGCAGCCCCGACATTAGTGGGGCAGAGGAGACCCGGACGGGCTAGTCCAAGTGCGTGTCGGTCTCTGGGGGCAGAGAGAGAGGCTCTGTGGAGGCCAAGATGGGCTCACTAACAAGACAGAAGCTCAGCTCTGCCTTGGAAAGGTGGAAATGATGTCGGGATTTCTTCCATTTTTTGCAATTTTCAGTCAGGGAAAGGGAAGAAGAAATGAACTTCCATTCAATGGTTCTGGAGGTCTGGTCTGAGATCACATTAGCAGCCAAGAGGAATGGTCAAGATAGTAAGGACCCCAATGAGAAGGCCCTGGGGTCTCTCCTCGGGCTCATTCGGCCCATTCTTTCCGCCCCAGGCCCGAGCCCCAACAAGGGATCTGCCACTCCAGACCCCGCCCTCCCGTCACTTCACAGATCCCCATAAATCTTCTCGTTGCAGGAGTTGGCGGACCAAAGATCACTCCCCACTGCTCCTTCAATCAGACCCAGGGAAGTCAAATTCACACTCTCGTCTGCGACAGTCCCATTCAGCCTCTAGGATCATCACCTCCAGTAACACCTACCCTGACTCACAGGTGCGCCACAGGATTTTGTTGATGGCTTTGCAGGGAAAGGGTCCTGAAAAGAAGAGAAGGGTTAGGGTTCAGGGTGTGTGCCTGTCTCATTCTGTGCCTTTAAACTGTAAACTCGTTATGGATAGGGACCGTGTCTGCTAATTGTTGTATTGTATTCTCCCAAGTGCTTAGTAAAGTGTTCTGCACATAGTAAGCGCTCAATAAATGCCATTGATTGATTCCTGGTGGCTCAATGGGGCTTAACCAGCCACAGCAGCTGAGAAGACAGTATCAATGTCCCAGACAATGTTGGGATCCAACCCTTTCTAGTCTCCTGGAGTGGGAAGAGTTGGGGCAGTTAAACTTTCTTGTTAATCCCAGTTTCTAAAATACTAAGAATATCAGTTGACAAAAGGATGGAAGGTTTATTGGATTGAAATGCAATTGAGTCCATAGGAATTTATCTTCTGAAATCCACCCTGCATTGACTGTGTACAGATCTATGTGTGGGCCTAATAATTATCTCTAAAATGGGAAGATCCGGGCTCTCCTTACGCCATGAGCCCCAAATGTCGAGGACTGTGTCCGATCAGATTACCATTGCACCCACCCCGGCGTTTAGTGCCCAGTAGGTGTTCTAAAGCCTAGCTAAGCGCCCAGACTCACCATAGGGGATGGTGGAGGAGGTCGGCTGCAGAGTCTGAGGACTGCCGCTACTCACCGACCAGACCATATAGCCACCGTCGCTGTGGGAGCTCACGATCGCACTGCCGCTTCGCTCCCAGCCAAGGCTCTCCAGCTGCTGTAGGGGAAATCAGAGGGTGGGTGGTTAACTGGAGGCAAGGGAGGTGGTTAGAGTACGGGCCTGAGAGTCAAAAGGACCTGAGATAATAATGTTAATAATGTTGGTATTTGTTAAGCGCTTACTATGTGCCGAGCACTGTTCTAAGCGCTGGGGTAGACATAGGGGAATCAGGTTGTCCCACGTGGGGCTCACAGTCTTAATCCCAATTTTACAGATGAGGGAACTGAGGCACAGAGAAGTTAAGTGACTTGCCCACAGTCACACAGCCGACAAGTGGCAGAGCTGGGATTCGAACTCATGAGCCCTGACTCCAAAGCCCGTGCTCTTTCCACTGAGCCACGCGAGATCTAATCCCAGCTCCACCACACGTCTGCTGTGTGACCTGGAGCAAGTCGCTTCACTTCTCTGTGCCTCAGGTCCCTCTTCTGTAGAATGAGGATTAAGAGTGAAAGCCTCATGTGGGACAGGGACTGTGTCTAACCAAGTTAATCTGTGTCTACTCCAGGGCTTAGAACACTGCTTGGCACATAGAAAGTGCTTAACAAGTACAATAATAATAATAATAATCAGCGGGAAGGTCAGCAAGCTGGAGTCCTTTGGGGCTTTCTTGAAATCCCCAAACTTGGGCCCAGGCCCCTGGCTTGGGGGCATACTGGTCTCAAGGGGATGTCATCCAGAGGAAGCAAAATGACTGCAGAGAAGCCTTGGGAGGAAAAGGACTGCTCTACTACACTTCTCTGCTTCACAGGGAGCTGGAGAGATGCCACGCCTCTGAAAGCCAGAGAGCTAAAGAAGCAGCCCTTTGGCCACTGAGAGTCGCAGTTCCCAGATTTCAAGGGGAGGCTCTTCGGCTGTTCCTGCCACCACAGCAGGAGGGCCCAGCAGAGCCCAAAGCCCTGGTTTCCCATACCTGGTTTCCCAGCAGAAGGTGGTTGATGCGCCTCATGCTCTGGTCCCATATGACCACCAAGCCCCGACTGTAGCCAATCAGGATCTTGATGGGGTCTTGAGGGTGTTCTTGGAGGGACTCCACCGGGCCCAGGGCCTTTCCACACCTGTAATCATCTGGGACGCTGGGAAAACCAAAGTGATTGAGGCAAGGTGGAAGGAAGGCCTTTTTGAGCAGAATACCGGAACAGACTCTTGGAGGTCACCAAGTTACCCCCTTGAGGCCCAGGCTCCCACCTCTAACTCTTAACTTGGAGTCCGGACAGTGCAGGGGAACTGGGACCCGGCTGTAAAAATCCTTCCAGGGCAGAGCCGCCACAATGGACCCTTACCCACCACCATTTCCTCCCCGCCCCCACCCCCTAAGGCCCTGGCACACCCGGGAGGCATGCAGACCCCAAGATCAACAGCCGGGCACCAGGGCCCAGGTATCTGTGACCTCTGCCGCCTCACCTCCGCAGGATCTCATCCTGAGAGAGCATCTGGTCGTCGAGCAGGGTGAGGCTGGTCAGATCCACGAAGTAGATACTGCCTCCTTCCGTCCCCAGGCAGGCCACGTCGCAGGTGGACTTCAGCAGGATCACTGTCACCCGGGTGACGCCGGCAGGCGAGCTGACAGAAAAAGTGTGTGGGGGTGAACGTCCCAGCCTGGGCCGCTTGGGGGTCGGGACGGGACACATCAGCCACTCACACGCAAGCTCTGGTTTCCACCAGAAGGCCTCCCTCAGTCAGTCAAACGGTGGGGGGGCTGCCCAGCCGACTCTGCTCTGGCTGTGCAATTCCCACAGGGAAGGAGTGCACCACACGGGGGTGGGGAGGCGGGGGGGGGGGGGGGATTCTGACCTCGGTTATTATCTCCTTATTAGCATTCAGCCAGCACTTTGTGCTTTCAAAGTGCCTACCAGTGGCTAATTACTGTGTTTGAACACGCAGGAGGAGGAGAGAATTATGAAAAAGAAATCTGCTCAAAGATCCATAATTATCACACTCAATTATTCATTAAGACATGGGAAATCTTATAAAAATAGTTCAGCGGAGTAGAGGATCGTGGCTTCTCCCACCGAACAGAGCCGGGCCTCCGTTCCCCGATGAGAAGGACATCACCAGAACAACCAAGCAGAAAGGATGGCACAAGTTGGTGGCGGGGGGAGGAACCAAACAAAAACATCTGTGGTGTGAGAGCTGATCCACCTCAGTTGGCAGGGCCCAGGAGGCGGGAAGAGAGTGAGCTGAGGTGGAATCACATTGAAGAAAAGGGGCAGGGGATGCGGCTCTAGTCTCTCTGTCAGAAAACTTGCTTCCAAGGGCTCTGCAGCTAATTAGAAGTAAAAATCAAAAGCTGGGAGAAACAAAGAGTTGTCAGGCTGCTGTGAATCCCTTATCTATGAAAATAATAATGACATTTGTTATGCTCTATGTACCAAGCACTGTTCTAAGCGCTGGGGCACAAAACAAGCTAATCATGTTGGACACAGTCCCTGTCCCACATAGGTCTCACAGTCTTAATCGCCATTCGGCAGATGAGATAACTGGGTCAGAGAGAAGTGAAGTGACTTGCCCACGGTCACATAGCAGACAAGTGGCAGAGTCGGGATTAGAATTCTGGTCCTTTGACTCCCAGGCCTGTGGTCTATCCCCTAGGCCTCACCTTGAGATGTCAATGGCCACAGTCTTCTCTTTTCTTGTGGGAGCTTGGCTTTCTGACCCCATCTCAGGGTTTCCTAATCCGGGCAGGGGCTAGGGATCCAGGAACAAGGCCTGGGATTCTTGGGGAGGTGAGGGGAGAGGGAGAAGCATGCTGACCACCAGTTGCAGGGACTGGGGTGACACACTTCACCCGCAGAGGGAGCAGAAGTCAGTTGGCCAGGGCCCAAGCGGTAATGTGTTTTGCATCTGACCCCTGCTAGACTGTAAGCTTCTTAATGGCAGTGATTATATCTACTCATTCTACTGTACTCCCCAAGTGCTTAGTGCAGTTCTCTGTGCAGAGTAAGCACTCGAAAGATACTACTGATTGGGGATTTTCTCATGCCAGTTGGATCCTGGCCAGGAGGACTGCGTGACTGCATGCTGATATTTCTTCCAATATTGGGGGCAAGGGTGGAAAGGAGGAATGAGAGAGAGAGAGAGAGAGAGAGAGAGAGAGAGAGAGAGAGAGAGAGAGAGAGAAGAGAAACAGCAAGAGAGAAAAAGAGAGAGTAAGAAGGAGCGAGAAAGAGACAGAGAGATCCAGAGTCAGAGATCATCTCTCTTCAGAGAGCTGATCTGAGAGGTCTTTCTGGACCATCCTGTGCTCCTGATTCAGCAGCTTATATTTGGAGAGTACAGTTTGCCCCCAAAGGCTACTGGTTTCAGGATTTTAGTTACAACACTGTAGAGGAAAAAAGCCAGTACAGACCAGTGCCTACTGACAGGTAAGTGGGGATGTGACAGGTTCTGCTTAGGATAAAGGTGCTTTGTAGGCCTCTCAGCTCCAGGGATCAAAGGATTGAGTGCCAGGCTATAAGTGGGAAACATGCCACTATGGGCCACTCTCCCAGGTCCCCCTCCTCCAACTGCTCTCCTGACCTCCCAGGGCCTAAGAATACCTGTAGAAGCAGGGCAGGGAAGGGGCTGCTTTGCCCTAGGAGCCTGGCATCACATCAAGACACTTGCCTGGGAGAAAGCCAAGGGTGTGGTGCCAGGGGAGAGCAGGCACTAGAGACAGGCTGCTTTGCTAGGGGGCCTTGGGCTCCATACAATGGCCTGGATGGGGTGAAGTGGGGAAGAGGCAACCACTCTCTTTCCAGAAATGAGGCAAAGCATAGCTCTCCAGCTTAGGGCTTTCAAGGACCTTCAAAAATTACTTTCACTTACAGTCCAACATGCTGCTTTTTTTCATGATGGAAACTTTTGAAAGTGGAGGGGGCATCCCCAGCCCCAATCTGACCACAGAAGCCTGGGCCTCCATGTCCCCACCTGCAACTGCATCAAGAGGGAGGAAGCCAGTAGGAAAGTGAACCTTGAGGACCTCGCTCAAGCTGCTGCTGTTGGGCTGCAGGGGCAGACAAGGCCGGGGCACACCTCTGCCCCACCTCGACCCCCTGCCCTCTCCACGGAGGGTCACCAATGTGCAGAGAGCAACAGATATGTCTGGGGCTCCAGAGGGCTGGACTTGACCGGGCCAGGGGCTCACCAGGGCCTGTGCAGAGCCCATGGGAAGTCAGAGGAGCCGGGTTCTAATCCTGACTCTGCCACGGGACCTTTGGCAAGACACTTCATTTCTCTGACAGATTCCTCATCTGTCAAATGGGGATTCTCATTTCTATTTAGACTGTGAATTCTGTGTGGGGCAGTGACTGTTTCCAACCTACATGTACTGTATCTACCCTACCACTTAATACAATGTTTGGCACATAGTGTTTTACAAGTACTATTATCATTATTATTATTATTATTATTATTATTATTATTATTATTAATAAGATCCCTTGGTCCTAAAGGGAGTGGGGCATCATAGTGATGCCAGGCTTCTGATTTTCTCTGCTGCATAGCAGACATGCACACACACGCTCACAACTGCAAAGGGGGGAGAATGAAAAATAGCCTCTGCCAGCTGAGAGCTGCTGCCTCTCTCCCTTCCGGCCTCTCTCCCTTCTGGCCCCCTCCGAGCCTCCTTTGTATTCCACAGACCTTTAAACATCTCTTCTCCCTCCTCTCCTGCTGTACCCTCTTTTTCAGACCCCCAGCTCTGACTCAAACCACAAGATTCGGTAAGAAGCTCAGGGGCCTTGTGCACAGTGGTTGCTGTTCAGAAGCTCCACATTCCCCCCCTGCCACCCTCCCACAGCTGGAAGAATGGGTGGAAAGGGATCCATCCCGGTGGTCCCTGGGATTCCCTGAGAGGGTGGGCAGGAGAGGTCTCCCCATTCAGGCCCTCTCATTCTTATTTTCATCAAGGGCATTTATTGAACGCATACTCCGTGTAGATCACTGTACTAGGCGCTTGGGAGGGTATAATACAAAAGAATGAGCAGACACATTCCCTGGCCATAACAAACTTATAGCTTGAAGGTTCCAAGGCTGAGATTGGCCACCAAAAGACTCACTTCTGGTTTCTACACTTTTCTCCAGGGAAGAAGTCAGGCATGGAGTCAAGGAGGGACTCAAAAAGCTCTCTTCCTCCTATTTTACTTCACTGATCTCCTACTACCCCCCAGCCCACACAGTTCGCTAACACCATTCTACCTTCCATACCTCGATCTCATCTCCCAAGACCCCTATGCACTCACCCCCTGGCTAATAGAGGGGTCCCTTGCCCCAAGCCACCTAGCCTCCCTCTGCCCTCCCCGCATCAAATGAGAAAGAGAAAAGAGGAGGGGGGCCTCCAGTACTTAGCACTGTCGAAACCCGGGCGGCCTGGCAAGAGGAAGCTGTGGGTCTCCTCCAGGTGGGAGTAGCCGTCCTTCTGGAAGATCTCCCATAGGTGGAGGGTGTTGTCATCCAGCAAGGAAAGAAGCCGGCCCTGGGAAGGCAGAGCACACAGAGACCTGAACGAGGCTGCCGGCCTGACTCAAAGAAGCCGGTCCCTTTGGCAAGCTGGGCTCCCAGGAGAGGAAGGGTGCGGGCCCGTGATCCAGACACGGAGGCAGGCAGACCCCAAATTACATAGGCAGTGGTCAAGTTGAGAGGGGAGGGAGGACGGGGGAGGGGACAGGAAGTGATGGACAAGCTTACCTGACCAGGCAAAAAGTGCATCTGTGTGACAGTGGCCGTCTCTTTGTGTAGCCCTGTGAACTCCACTCCAGGTGCCCCATATCTGCAGGGGGCAGAGTCAAGGACAGGCTAACGCCAGGGGAGACAAACAGGCAGCCAACATCCTTACCCCAATTTGGCCCCAGACTTGTTACTTACCATGTACCTTCTTTTTTGTAGGAGTCCCTACCAACCCCATTTAACAGACGGGGTGGTTGAAGCAGAGTTTGCTTCTTTATTCCTTGGACCAAGTCAATGTCTCTTCTCTCTCCCCACTGACCCTGGAGAACCCTGACTCTTCCATGTCTCAGAGTCAAAGGGGCAGGAGTACCAGGGTGACAGGGGCTTTGGTGAAATCGCCAGGGCTCAGGGAACTGGGGTGTGGCCCACTGCCCGCCTTGAAGGGGTTCTGAGGGCCTCACGGCAGATAGATCTGAGAAGGCTCAGCCCAGCTTGGCGGGACCTACTCCTATGAGATGGATTTACAGAAGCAGATGCAGAGAAGCAGCACAGCCTAGTGGTTAAAGCACAGGTCTGGGAGTCAGAGGGACCTGGGTTCTAATCCCGGCTCCGCCACCTGTCTTCTGGGTGACCTTGGACAAGTCATTTCATTTCTCTGGCCTTAGTTACCTCCTGTGCAAAATGGGGATTAAGCCTGTGAACCCCATGTGGGAGAGGGACTGTGTCCAACCTGATTAGCTTGTATCTACCCCAGAGCTTAGTATAGTGCCTGGCATATAGTAAGTAGGAAATACCAAAAAAAAAAGCACAAATGGGGAGCCCCAGTTCTCTACCTCTGCTTTCTCTGCTGCTGAAAGCCCTCAACTTCCAACCTCCACAAGCTCCTCAATGGTAGGTAAAGTGTCTGGCTTCCACTGTCTGTTCCCAAGGCCCTAGCACAGCATGCTGACCCACAGGCTCCCAAACTCTACCACTGTTGTCATCAGTCCCAGATGCAGACGCCCAGACAGGAAGTTCACATTCACTCGTCAACTCTCACTTCTTATCTGGGTGACCAAAAAGTCGTTACCAGCAGCTCAGAGACCCCTGGACCCTCCCCGTGAAGGGAGGGCAGCATTCAGGTTTTGCTCAGGGGAGATAAATCTACCTCTCACCTCCCATGGAGGGTCGAGAGAGATGGCTGAGAGGGAGGCGGAGAGAAGGCTGAGAGAGGGGGAGAGAAGGCCGAGAGAGGGGGAGAGAGAGGGAGAGAAGGCTGAGAGGAGGGAGAGAAGGCTGAGAGGAGGGAGAGAAGGCCGAGAGGGGAGAGAGAAGAGTGAAAGATGGGTGAGAGAGATATGGGCAAGGGAGAGATGGCCAAGAGAGGGGGAGAGATGGCAGAGAAAGAGACATAG
The DNA here is from genome assembly GCF_004115215.2 of Ornithorhynchus anatinus. NCBI lineage: Eukaryota > Metazoa > Chordata > Mammalia > Monotremata > Ornithorhynchidae > Ornithorhynchus > Ornithorhynchus anatinus. Next base: position 33,934,499 of record NC_041729.1, read on the forward strand.
CTGAGAGATGGCCGAAAGAGAGAGAGATGACCAAGAGAGACGCCTCCAGCACTGCCCAGACAGAGTTGAGCAGCAGCTCCAAGTGGCAAATGGGAAACAGTGTGGTCTAGCACAGGGCTGGGAGTCAGAGGACCTGGATTCTAATCCCGACTCCATCACACACCTGTTGCTTGACTTTGGAAAAAACACAACTTCTCTGTTTCTCAATTCCTTCATCTGCAAAATGGGGATTAAATACCTGGTCTCCCTCCTACAAAGATTGTTGAGTCCCTTGTGGGACCTATTACTTTGAATCTACACCAGCACTTAATACAGTGTTTGGCATGTAGTAAGTGCTTACCAAATACCACAATTATTATTATTATAAATGGGCTGGAGGCTCCCTTCAGGCACCATGTCTGGGAGCTGTAGAAAGCCACTTCAAAGGCTTCTGGCAGCCAGCTAGGTGGTTGTCCATCCCATCCTACTGCGGCAAGAAGCCGACCCCCTCGCCACCCCCTTGTTCACCAGGAGCCTGCCATTCCTGGTTGTTGTTTTTTTTTAACCAGGACCAAATCTAGTCAGGTGAAGCTTGGCTGTGGAGCCCAAAGGGCTTGAGGCGGGAGAGACCGGTTTAACATGCTGGGAAGTGCAAGAAACTCCTGAGAACACAGCTAGGCCTTCTGAAACACAAAGGTCAGTCTTCCTCAGAACTTCCATCCCACTATCTGCTGGAGGCCAAGCTGCCAGGATAGCAGGGTTCTGAGAAGCCCACATAAAATGGGTGAATTTGCTATGGGGGACGGGGACGGGGGACGGAGGCCCATGGGATGGGGGAGAGAAGTGGGGATAAAGCAGGAGGGAAACACACCCTTTGTTCACACCCTCCCTCCTCTCTGAAACTCTCTCCCCCTCTGCATCTGACACCTGCTCCTCCCATCTTCAAAGAACTTCTAAAACCACATCTCCTCCAGAAAGCCTTTTCTGATTAATCTTTCAACTCCCCACTCTATTTCATTCCCTTCAGCACTTTTGTATCACCTAATCACCTCAGTATTGACACCCCCATTGCACTTAACTTTATACTCCATTGCTTCCTCCTAGCTGTAATTTAGTGTCCATCTCCTCCCCTACACTGTAAACTCCTTGAGGGCAGGGATCAGGTCTATAAATTCATCAGGTCTGTAAATTCTATTACTCTCTCAAGTGCATAGTGCCAAACTCATTATAGAGTAGGCACTCAAGTAGGACTGATTCTCTATCTTTGAAGCAGGACCTTCCCCTGCATGTAAGTCTCCGCTCACAGAATCAATGGTAATGCCAATCAGTGGCATCGTGGTATTTGTTAAACACTATGTGCCAAGAACTGCACTAAGCGTTTAGATACAAGATAATCAGGTTGAACAAAGTCCCTGTCCCACATGGGGCTCACAATCTTAATCCCCCCTTTATAGATAAGGTAATTGAAGCACAGAGAATTTAAGCAACTTGCCCAAGATCACACTGGAGACATGTGGCAGAGCCAGGATTAGAACCCACATTCTCTGACTCCCAGTCCTGTGCTCTTTCCACTAAGCCACGCTGCTTCCTAAAACAGAGTTGGTAGACAGGTTTCCTGCCCAAAAGGGGCTTACAGACTAGAGGAGCAGACATAGAAGCCCCAGGAGAATAGCTCCCAGTTCCCAATCACTGCAGAAAAAGAAAAGGCTCTGCCCCACCCGAAAGAAGCAGGGGAGGTAGTTTGCATTGAATATGATGAGAACTCTTTAATCCATCTCACTCCCAACTCCTGGAGAAGGGGAGGAGGGAAAGAGAGGGAAAGGAGGAAACTGCTTTCTCTATGCTGTGCCAAGCCTGTGGCCACTTGTGCCAGGGGCGAAACTCAGAACACAAAATCTGCATTCTCAGAGCCATCTGCGTCAATCATCTGAGCTCAGCGGGGTCACGGCCAGGCATCGGGGCTGAGCACCGGGGCCTCCCGAGCGAGAGACAGAGAGACCCAGAGAGAGAGAGAAAGAGAAGGAGAGTGAGAGAGCACATGCATACACCAGAGCCAGCAGCTCCCACGTTTTCAAGCTGGGGGAAGGCTAGACCAGCAGCTTGGATAAAGATTCCTCTACTTGTGTAGAGAGATGGTCATATCTGTACTTTATTTATATTAATGTCTGTCTCCCCCTCTAGACTGTAAGATAGTTGTGGGCAGGGAAAGTTTCTGTTATATTGTGCTCTCCCCCAAGCACTTAGGACAGTGAGTGCTCTGCACCCAGGGCTCTGAACCTGCCAGGGCAGGGGATGCTGCAGTCCCACCCACCAGCCTCCTGCCTCACCCCCTCCCTGAACCCACAGATCTCAGCTCCTGCTACTCCTCTGTGCAAAATCACAGCTCTCACCAGGATAACAACAATAATTCTGGTATTTGTTAAGCTCTTACTGTGTGCCAGGCACTGTACTAAGCACTGGGGTGGATACAAGCAAATCAGGTTGGACACAGTCCCTGTCCCATGGGGCTTACAGTCTCAATCCCCATTTTACAGATGAGGAAACTGAGGCCCAGACAAGTGACATGATATGCCCAAATCCACATAGCAGACAAGTGGCGGAGTCAGGATTAGAACCCATGACTGTGACTCCCAGGCCCATGCTCTGTAAGCTTGCTGGCCCCTGCCTATCCTTTTTTTTAAAAAAACAAAAACGAAACAAACCAAGGAAGTCAGTCAGTCAATGACATATTTAAGTGCTTGGGAGAGTACAATATAACTGACATTCCCTGCCCACAATGAGTTTACCGTCTAGAGGGGAAGGTGGCACTTATATACATTTGTGCTTTTATTCATTTTTCACATTTGTTTGCCTCCCCTTTTCCTCTTTAGACTACAAACTGTTCAAGGCCTAAATCTAGGTCTTCTCCACACTCCGCGACTCCCTCTAGCACTATGTGCTCTGGGAAGATTTGTTGGTAAAGAATTGCTGCTTCAGCCATGCCCTTACCAAGACCCAAACACTCGGGGCCCAAGCGGTTTGGGTCTAGTTTTCAGGGGAGACTCTCGGCTCCCGAGCTAGGCTGACGCCAAAGATGGGGATGATGGCACTTGAGGACTAACTCCTCTCCCAACTCCAAACTCCCACAAATTCTTCTGGATCTTGACTGCCTGGCCTGCCCTGGAGGTTCAGGTATCTGAGGTAGGATCATTGCCCAGAAAGAGCAACTGACAGGACCTCCAAGCCCACCCCAGCCAGCCCAAAAGGAAGACTGCTCAAGGAAGCCACCAGCCAGAAGAATTCTACCCCCACTATCAGCAGGAAAGAACTGAAAAAAAGCAGCAGCTGGGTCTGACGCAGGAAGCACCCATCTCACTTCTCCTTCACAGCCTGAGGTGGACTTGTAAGGCAGGAAACGATCCCCAAAACCAATACGTCTTCTATTCCTGGAATCTGGAGAATTTCTTCTCTCACATACCCCTGCCTCCCAATGTAAATGAAGCCCCAGGCAGGGTGAGGAATGGGACGATGAAAAAGCAAAATACTGAGATGGAGACCACTCCTTCCCTTCAAATAGAAGTCAAATTTGCTGCTTTGCCCTTCTCTAGAGAGCTGCTTGCTGTGAGGCTCAATGCTCTCTCAACCGCCTGGCCATCTCCACCAGCCTATTGCTCAGCTGGCTCCCCAGACATGGAGAGCAAGAACTGATGAGAGCTAGGGAGTTAAAATGGATAGAGAATTCCTTAGAAACCGTACTGTGACCGGAGCATGGCGAAAGGAGTCTGGCTGGGGACAGAATGCTTCACCTGTCTCAAAATGGAAGCTGAGGGCAGCAGCTGTGAATAAACCAAGAATCTGGTCCCCACTCAGTGACTGGACATGGGACTGAAATACTGAATCAATCAATCAATCATATTAATTGAGCGTTTACTGTGGGCAGAGAGCACTTGAGAGAGTACAATATAATATCACAGACACATTCCCTACCCACATCTGAAGTGACTTTTTCTTTAGGAAGGACCCTGCATTTCAATCCTCTCTCCCAAACCTCCCCCAGTGCCTCGTGGCCTCTCTCCTCTCAGTCCCTTGATGCTCTTAAGATGAGGAGCAGGGGAAGACTAAGGAATTGTAGAAGATTCAAATCCAGGCGGGGTCCACCGCCCTCTGTTCTCGTCGTCCTGCCTGGCTTCCTCCTGGCTACTCCTTGGACTTTCACATAGGCCTAGAGCCAGAGCCAGAGCTAAAGGCCTCATGTTTTTGGTGCACCATGATGACAGGTGTGAGTAAATATGGTACCACAGATACAAGAAACAGGAAGTAACAAATTTAGGACCATGTGCCGTGCCATGACATTAATCAACCAGTTTGGAAACAGGTTAGTCAAATAAACCACACAAGTAGTAATAAAAAGACAAAGTGGACCTAAAGAGCAGTGTCTTTGGCCAAAGTTCTCTAAACCTGGCGGCTCCTGGCTTGCTGCCTCCAGGATGCCCCCCAGGTGGTGGTCTCAGTCCCTTTATTTTATGGTACTTGTTAAGCACTTTCTTTGTGCTAAACACTGCACTTCGCTGGGGAACATAGGAGATAATCAGTCAGGACTCAGTCCCTATTCCACATGGGGCTCAGTCTCAGCAGGAGGGAGGATTTAATCCCCATTTTATAGATGAGGAAACTGAGGCACAGAGAAGCTACGTGACTTGCCCATGGTCCCACTTCCTCCTAGTTAGACTTCCCCATATGGGACAGGGATTGTGTCCAACCTGATTAACTTGTACCTAACCAAGTGCTTAGAACAGTGCTTGGCACATAGTAAGTGCTTAGCAAGTTACCGTAAAAAAACCCCCATCAAAAAACAAAACAAAAAAAACCCCAGCAGACAAGTGGTGGAGTCAGGATTAGAATCCAGGTCCTCTGACTCTCAGGCCCATGCTCTTTCCACTAGGCCATGCTGCTTCCCGATTAAGCTATGATTCTCGCTAACCCCTGAGGGTGGAACATCAAGACTTGAGTTTCACCGCACACACCACCAAGCTACAGGGTACATTCCGTTCTCAAGGTGTGAACAGGCAGTCAGCAAGGACCAGCTTGGGGCCCACAAAGCACCCAGCTGAGAACCACCAACCAACAAACTGAAATTAGCCTACCTCAAGAAGCAGTGTGGCCTAGTGGAAAGAGCATGACCTGGGTGTCAGAGGACTTGGGCTCTAAACCCAGCTCTGCCACATCTACCAATCAACTGGTGGTATTAATTGAGCATTTACTATGTGCAGAGCACTGTACTAAATGCTTGGGAGAGTACAATACAACAAAATTAACAGATACGTTCCCTGCCCATAATGAACTTACAGTCTAGAGATGTCTGATGTGTGACACACATCCCTACACACACACACGAACACACTCCCATCCATTCCATCTCTTAACACTGCATGCTTGGCTCCTTAGAAGCAGCGGGCCTTAGTGGAACGAGCACAGGCGTGGGTTCTAATCCCCGCTCGGCCACTTGTCTGCTGTGTGACCTTGGCCAAGTCATTTCACTTCCTCTGTGCCTCAGTTCCTGCATCTGCAAAATGGGGATTCAAAGTGTTCTCTCTCCTACTTAGACTGTGTGCCCCATGTGGGACCTGATTATCTTGCCTCTAGCCCAGCTCCTAGTGCAGTGCTTGGCACATAGTAAGTGCTTAAATAAACTCTTCTGTGGGCAGGGAACACGTTCACCACCTCTGCTATAGTGGACTCTCCCACGTGTAAGTACAGTGCTCTGCACACAGTAAGCACTAGAAAAATACGATTATCATCACAATGATTATTATTAGTGCTCTGTGGATGATGTCATAGCCCCCCAGTTCCTAGACCCAAGATTGCGACAGGGTTCCTGATGAGTCACGAGTTGCCCTATGAGGACTCCATTCCACCCCCAGTCACAAATGGGGTGAGCTGAGTGGAGGGGGGGCTCACATTTTCTGACAGGACCCAGGCTGTCGGGGGTTGAGGGGAAGCCCCCAGGCAGGGGACGCTGAATCAGTCCCCTCGCCATCCCCACCCCTCCGACTCTGCTCAACACGGCTGAAGTCTCTCACTCCCCCTTCGAGGAAATCATCTAGGAGGTTTTCACCAAGCAACATAAGTTTATTCCAAGAGTTTGGCTCTCAGCAGCAAGGCAGAGAGAGGGGAAAAAAAGGCGGGGGGGAGGGTTTAGTTTAGGGCTGTGCACCTGTTCTCCCTCCTGCTCCTGCCCCCGCATTCCCCAAATTAAAATGCCTTGCGATATTTTGGGACTCAGCGGCAAAGTTCTGGAGGTATTTTGGTCGTTTTCACACCAAAGGCCTCCCTAGCAATCCTTACTGCCTGTAACAGCACCGTCTGCCCCACTCAGCGCCCCACTCCCCCAGCCGCATCCCCCTATCTGTCGGGCTCAAAGTCTGTTGCATCCTTTCTCTTTACACCCTCTCCTTTCGTCCTTTGCTACCTTCTCTTCGGGCCTTCTTCTCCCCTTCCCCCACTCCCAACTTCCTTCTTTTCTTCAGGAGCCGGGGCCTCCCGGCTCCTTGTTCTTCACAATGCATCTGGAATCCCTCACTGCGGGTCACCAGGCAACCGGCCTTCCGGCTTGTCCGTTGCCCCTGGAAACAACCACGGCTACCTACTACCACACCAGGCCTCCATCCCTCCCTCTCCACACTGCCCTCCAGGTTCAGGCCGCTTATTCAGCAGTTCCTGAGACCTCCCGACATATGCGTTTCTCCAAGAGGGACTTCGGGAACTGGCAGCCAATCGGGCATCACACGCAGTGGACGGCCTGCTGGGTACCCACCTACTTCACCCACTGCAGGGGAGAAGGAAGAGAGAAGCTACGCTCCTGACTTCTCCAGCAAAGGGATGTTGCTCTGAGTTGTGCCCACACAATTCTCTCTCCCTTTGGTCTCTGTGGACCAGGATATATCCCACCACCCAGAGAAGCAGCGTGGCCGAGTGAAAATAATAATAATGGTGGTATTTGTTAAGCTGTTACTATGTGTCAAGCACTGTTCTAAGCACTGGGGGGGATACAAGGTAATCAGGTTGTCCCACGTAGGGCTCACAGTCTTCATCTCCATTTTCCAGAGGAGGGAATTGAGGCACCGAGAAGTTAAGTGACTTGCCTAAAGTCACACAGCTGACAAGTGGTGGAGCCAGGATTAGACCCCATGACCTCTGATTCCCAAGCCTGTACTCTTTCCATTGAGCCATGCTGCTTCTCTGGTCAAAAAGAGGCCGGGCCTGGGAGTCAGAGGACCTGGGTTCTATTCCCGGCTCCACCAGTTGTCTACCGTGTGATTTTGATCTTTCCTGGGTTTCAGTCTCTTTATCTGTAAAATGGGGATGAAATACGCTGTGAGCTTCATGTGGGACAGGGACTGTGTCTGACCTAGCACTTATGCTCTTAAATACTACAGTTATCTTCATCATCCACTATTTCTGCAGGTGGGAATCGGAGGTGATCCTTCTAAAATCAATTACCCTGTACCTGAAGGTGGCACCTCTTTGGTGCTGTTGAGAAAGGGGGAGAGGAAGGGAAAGACAGAGCAAGAGTATGAAGCAGTAGGATTCTTAAAGTTTCTTTTTCTTAATGAACCAGATTCATCTTCTGAATCCTGTGTTCTGGTTCCTCTCCCCTCACACCCATCATAAAAAAGGTCACCAGATCAGAGACCTCAACTTACTTAAATCCTTCTTTTACTGACCAGTTTAAATCCTGCTGTCCTGGAGACACACTAAATGGAAGGGAGGAGGGGGAAGAGAGGAGAGCACCGCTGATTTGTTCCACCCTGACTGATGAACACACACACACACACACACACACACCCTCCCCCTCCATTCCTACCCCCACCCCAAGCGGATGCTCTCGTCCTTCAAGACCTGGACTTCGTTTGCGGCTTTGCCTCACTCCCGTCTCTCTCCCCACACTGTCCACGTGGCCAGAGCTAAACACTGTACAAGCAAAAAGGGAAGATGGAATCAGGGTCAGTCCAGCAGAAGCAGAGTCAGAGTGCGAAGAGTAGCATGGCATGGAGTAAAGAGTATAGGGCTGGGAATCAAGACATGATGATGATGATGACGATTAAAAAATAATAATAATCATGACAAATGTGCTATTTGTTAAGCACTTAACTGTGTGCCAAGCACTACTAAGTGCTGGAATACATGCAAGATAATCAGGTCAGATACAGTCCCTGCCCCAAATGGGATCATAGATTAAATATGACAAAGGACAGGTATGTAATCTCCACGCTATAGATGAGGAAATGGAGGCACCAAGCCCAAGGTTACACAGCAGGCAAATGGCAGAGCAGAATTAAAACAAGTCCTCTGACTCCCAGGTCCAGGCTCTTTCCACTAGGCCACACTGCTTCTCAATAAAACCAAGTACATCTTGGTTCTACTTGCCAGCTGAATGGCCTTGAGCAAGTCACTTAACTTCCGTGTGCTTCAATCCCCTCATCTGTAAAATGGGGATTAAATACATGATCTCTCTCCCACTTAGATTCTGAGCCCCATGTGGAGAAAGGTCTGTATCTGATTGTACTGTATCTTCTCAGCCCTTCCCAGTCCTTAAATACATTACCACTACTATCATGATTATTATTAATGAAGGGGGAGAAGAAAGGGCAGTTTTCCCACCCCTGGACGCTCCCAGCAACATGGCTAAAGGCCTGCCCAAATCTGGTTCCCCATATATCCATAATTTATTTATATACCCATAATTTATATATACATAATTTATTTATATTAATGTCTGTCTCCCATTCTAGATTGTAAGCTCATTACGGGAAAGGAACGTGTCCGCTAATTCTGTTGCAGTGAACTCTCCCAAGTGCTTAGTGAAGTGCTCTGCACACAGTACATGCTCAATAAATACATCTGACTGATCGTTATGCATACAGTAAGCATTCAATAAATACAATTAAATGATTGATTACAACTGGGTGGACCAGGCCAAAACGGGGTTCTCCATATCCTGCACCTACTTCTGTTTCGGGTAGACCTCCTATCAAACACCGGTAGGCAGCGGGTCTCATGTCAGGTAGTGGGACAATTGGCAAAGGTACCAACGCCTCTTGGGAAGTCTCTCTCTGTGGCCCATCCAAACAGGCCCTGGCTCTAGCTATCCAGGAAGTGGGACGACCAGCTTTTCTTTTTTTTTTTAAAAAAAAAGGCATTTGTTAAGTGTTTACTATGTGCCAAGCGCTGTACTAAGCACTGGGGTAGATACAATGTTGTCATGTTGGACACAGACCATTTTCCACTCAGGGCTTACAGTCTTATAATCCCCGTTTAACAGATGAGGTAACAGGCACAGAAGTTAAGTGAGTTAAGGTCACGCAGAAGATAAGCGATGGAGCCGAAATTAGAACCCAAGACCTTCTGTCCATCAGGCCTGTACTCTATCCGCTAGGCCCCGCTGCTCCTGCTCCAACCACCTCAGACAAGCCAGTCATATAGCCAGCCAAGAACCAAAGACCGGCACCATCCCTCGCTCAACAGGAGGCATTATGGGGGTCAGATTCGGGTCGGTTTCTCCCTTCTCTAGCCCTCACTTCTGGCTTCAAGTCCAAGTCCCTGAGCCCCTCGCAGACCTCTGACCCTGGAAGCCGGCCTGCCCCCATACTTGCCCCGGTCAGCGGGATGGATTCATGCCCTCGACTCTCCTCTCCATCCGTGTCAGACAGAGCTGTGGGAAATGCCGGCATCTCCTGCCAGCAAATTGGCTTGGGCGGTGGGCCGGTCTTTATGAAAGCGGAAGGGTAATCGGAGATTATTTCAGTCGTTGCCTCTAATTATAAGAGACAACTAAATTACTGGAAATGTCTAAGAGTCTCGTAGAAAATATGGAATAAATTGAATATGAAAATGGCCATCTGGAGTCCGGATGGGGGCGGTGCCAGGGCTGGCCGTTCCTGCCTGAGAGAACGGGAATGGTGGAGGAGCGCGGTTCTGGCACCGATCCACTGTCCATCTTGGGCTTTTGGAAACCCCACTGGGAATCCCAGCATTCCGGGAACAAGTGAGCCTGGCCAGCCTCGCTTTTCAGCAGTTGCTCCTAGGCTGCAATTCTGGCTTCCTTTGGTAGCTACAGACGGTGAGGGGAAAGACTTGAGAGGAAGAGATTGAAATGAGATCACATCATCCAATGGCATTTATTGAGTACTTCATGTGGGCAGAGCATTGTACTACGCACTTGGGAAAATACGATGAGGAAAGAAGGAAGGAAGGCCCACGATGGAGGCTCACGGCCTCCCTCTGGCCAGCCCAGAGAGCCAGTGCCCAGCACTGGATCTAGTCCCTGCTATGCTATTGGCCTGCTGTGTGACCTTGGACCAATCATTAAAACCTCTTTGGGCCTCAGTTTCCTCATCTGTAAAATTGCTGTAAGGCAGATGATGATGCCTGTATGGGGCAGGGTCTGGGTCTGATTACCTTGTTTGTGCCCTAGAACTGAGAACATGGTAAGGACTTAATAAATGCCATTAATATCATCACCTCTCCAGAGGAGGGGAAAAAAGGGACTATTTTAGATTTACAGTTTCAGGATTTATCCAGAGGCCCGTGGCTCAGAAGATATGCAAGGGTCAGATTGCAGGGTTCCTTGGGCCCTTGACACTTCCTGAATCCAGATCCAACTCAGAGCTGGTCAACAGTAGTAGTAGTAGTAATAATAATAATAATGATAATAATAATGGAAATACTTGTTGGACCTCCCCTTTTGACTGTGAGTCCCATGTTTCCAACCTAATTACCCCAATGCTTAGAGCAGTGCTTGACACATAATAAGTACTTAAATATCAAAATTAATTTGTAATGGATTTACTATGTGCCGAGCACTATACTTCCTGCTGAGGTAGACACAAGATATTCAGGATGAACATGGTCCCTACTCCACATGGGGCTCACAGACTGAGGGTGGGGAAGAACAGGTATTGAATCCGGTTTTGAATCCTCGTTTTTACAGATGAGCTATATGAGGTACAGAAAAGTTAAGTGACTTTTCCAAGATCACACAGCAGACAAGTGGAGGAGCTGGGATCAGAATACAGGTTCCCTGACTCCCAAGCCCAGGGTTCTTCCTACTGCTTCTCAAATCCAGACATCCCAAACAAGGGGCTACACAGAGGGGGGAGCAGCACCTTTCTTCCTGAAGGCCGCCTTGGCGCTTCCGTGTGAGTTCAGAGGCTAGTGAGGTAGCAAGATGAGAGATGCAAAGCAGATGAGGCGATGAGGTGGTTCTAGAGATAGCCTATAGGAGAGGCCTGGGCTGGGCGTAGTTACCCTGGAAAGCAGGCAGTTGAGCTGGTCGAGGAAAACCCATTTCGACTTACTCGGGACAGCGGCCCCTTTCAAGGGAGAGGCTGGGAAGGGTGTGAGCTCTGCCCCACATAGGGCTGGACCGGGGTGACAAAGCCCAGCTCTGCTGCCATTCCCTATGTGGACGAGGGAAAGGGGCCTGGACTCATCCAGACCGATGGGGTTCAGGTCGAGACAGTCTGCCTGGGCTCGCCACACCAGAAAGGTGCTGACTAGGTGACCTGAGTATGAGCAACTGGAAGGAGACTAGCAAGGCCAGGCTGCTGTTCCACAGGTCTCTTGATCCCCAGATAGAACCAGACTTCCCAAGTCACAGAACCACAGGATGCCCCCACACCCCCACCACTCTACAAACTGAGCAGGGCTCCCTGGTCCCGAGGCCCCCAACCAGCCCAGCTCCGACCTTACTCCCAAAGCCTGGGCAGAACTACAGTGGATACAACAGCCGAGGGAGCGAACCGGCAGACTGATGTCTTGGTTTCCCCGGGGCTTTGTCACCGAGACGAAGCCGGGGCACCGAGAGGGTGGAAGCTTGGCAGCTTGGCTGCCGTACAAGGCCAGGGAACTGGGCTCTCCCCATCTATCATGCGGGGCTTCCTCCGAGGCTCTGGCCCCAGAGGCTGGATTTGAGTCACGCAAGCGACCTTCAGCTTGCTTGGAATCGATTTTTTCCTTTGATGAGATGCCAAACTTTGCTTGGTCCCAATTCCGTTTCCTGGGCACAAAGGCCTCTACTCCAGGGACTCTGGCTCCAGGGTCTGTGATGAGAGAGCCTGGCTGCCCTGGACTCTTTGTTATGGTGGGGGCCTGCAAGTCCTCAGGCAGCAGCCTGAGGGGCTGGAAGACTTGGGGTCACAATGAGAGGGACTTCTGCTGACGAATGAATCCTGAGGGGCTGGAGACCCAGGGGAGGGGGGGGGAGGGCGACGAAGACGATGAGAGAGCCAGCATTCCACACACCAAGCCGACCAGGACCCCGGTTGGGGTCTTGTGGAGCTGGCAGAGCGGTGGTGGGAAGAGACTCATTCACAGTCCAAATGCATCTACGCGGTTAGAACGGAAGAGAACCCTTAGGAGCCAGAAGCACTGAACCAAAGCCTCCACTCTCTCTCCACACAAGAGGCTGAAGATCCCGCTCCCAGCCCCCTGTGGCTTTTCCCTGCAATGGATCCAAGCTTCTCAAGAAATCCCTTAATCCGGGCTATCATCCCGAGTCTTTCTGCCAAAGATCCGGGCTTGTCGGAGGCCACAAAATGAGAACAGCTGGGTCTGAACTGTTAGTCTCTCCCTTACCTCACTCCTTACCTTGGCCTTGTTCGGTGAGAAGCAAAGAATCAATCAATCAGTGGTATTTATTGAGCACTCACTGTATGCAGAGCACTGCACTAAGTGCTTGAAAAATACAATACAGTAGAATTGGTCAACATGCCCCCTATCTACAAGGAGCTTACAACAACACCGGAGACAACCTGCCTTACCGTATAAAGTCACATGATCATGACCTGGATAATAACTGTGGCATTTGTTAAGCACTTACTATATGGCAAGCAGTGTACTAAGCACTGGGGTAGATAAAGTTACCAGATCCCAGCCCAAACAATAAAGTTGGGTGGAATTTGCCCACTTGGCTCTGGAAACTTCCTTCTCCCCCCTCACCAAAAGCTCCCTGAACCTCCTACTGATACCCAAAATGGCAGAGACAAGTTTTGGGGGGGGCGGGGGAGGCGTGGATGTGAGGGGCCTGGGGGATCAGTGTTACCATTCCCCCTCCAACAGCTCCAAGATCCTGCTTCCCTCCCCTTCGGCAAACATACTGGGCCTCACCACAATCAATTCTCAAACCCCTCCATCTCTCTGGCTTTCAGAGTCAGGGTTCCCTAAATATTTAGACTGGAGGCCGGCTAGCTGAAGAATTTTACAGGGGCTGGCTTTTTCTGCCCAGGCATCTCAAGTGGCTTTCCAGAGAGTGGGGGGAGGGGAGGTTGTTTCCCACACAGCCATACGGGCCTCATTCCCACCCCTGCTCTGGGGCCTTTACCGGGGCTCCCATGGCCCAGCAGCCCCCTGGGGCATCTTCCCAACCTTGCATCCCCCCACCCTTCAATCTGGGCTTGGGGCCAGGCTAAAGATGTACCCTCCTCTGCAATCTATCCCACGAAGAGGCACTTGGTGGAGCAAAGCGCCACAAGTCGTGCAGAGATGGGGAAGAAGGGTAAGAGGAGAAGGAAATTTGCCTGTTAGGGGAGGAAAATACCTTTCTAGTTCAGTACTGGGGCTTTAGAGCTTTAGATTGGTTTAGATTGGACCTTCTCTCTTTCGAAGTCAAAGCACTCCCTCATCTAATATGTCACTCATCGTCGCACCATCAATCCATAATTAAGTTTAATGTCTGTCTCCCCCACAGACTCTGATCTCCTTGTGGGCAGCGACTGTGCCTACCAACTCTATTACAGTGTACTTTCCCAAGGGTTTAAGTACCACTGATTGATTAGGAAAGACACAAAGACGCAAATATAATGATGGTATTTGTTAAGCATTTACTATGTGCAAAGTACTATTCTAAGCACTGAGATAGATATAAGGTAATCAGGTTGTCCCACATGGGGCTCACAGTCTTAATCCCCATTTTAAAGATGAGGTCACCGAGGCACAGGGAAGTGAAGTGACTTGCCCAGGGTCACATAGCTGACAAGTGGCAGAGCCGGGATTAGAACACATGACCTCTGACTCCCAAGACGTTGCTCTTTCCATTGAGCCATGCTGCTTCAAATGGTCCGCCCAAGGCTGACCGGCAATTAAGATACAGAGCTAAGACTAGTGCCCAGGTCACTGGACTCCTGGCTAGCACTTGAGAACTGTGGTATTGGCTCAGTGCTTACTCTGTGCCAAGCGGTGCTCCACAAGCCCTGGAGTAGACACAAGCTAATCAGATTCGTCTCAGTCCCTATTCCACATGGGGCTCACTAACTGGCGGGAGGGAAGGGAGAGAGAACAGGCACTGATTCCCCATTTTACAGATGAGGAAACTGACACCCAGAGAAGTGAAGCAACCAGTCCAAGGCCACATACAGAGCAGGCGTGTGGCAGAGCCAGCAGGACCCCAGACCAGTGCTCTTTCCATGTCGCTTCTCAAGCACTTCATACACTAACCCACGGCTTCCTGCCTCATCTGGCCAAAAACATCCTAAAAAAGATGCAGCCTAAAGGCATGTTGGTTAGACACCTCCACCCAAGGCCACCCTGCCAACCAGAGTCCCCTGCCTTCCACTTGTCAGAGCCTCAAAAGCTTTTCTGCCTAGAGTTTTACTGTTCTAAGGCATCAAGCCAGACACTATTTCCAGAGACGACCCCAACAATTTGTACAGGGGAAGGTAGCGTCTCACTCAACCAGGGTATATAAATTGTTTGAGGGACAGCGGTGCCACGGCTAAAGACGGTGCCCAGACATTTGGTTTCTCAGTCTCTGACCACACTACTTGCCGTGGTCTCAGGGAAAACAGGAAAGAGAATATGGATGGTCCGATGCCAACTGTGACCACTTCTGAAAACCTCATGTCCTACTAATGATGGGTTCTCTCCCCTACCCTGATTACAGTAACAGGAGGCCTGGAATACTGGTCACCTCGTGCCCCGAGCAGCCTCTGAGATGGTGGAAAAACACTGCTGGGATCGCACTTCCCAAACCTCAGTCGGTCAATCATATTTACTGAGTGCTTACTGGGTGCAGAGCACTGTACTAAGCACTTGGGAGAGTACAATATAATAAACAACAGATTACCTGCCCACAAGAAGTTTACAGTCTAGAGGAACAGACATTAATAGAAATAAATTACACCTCAAATAAGCCCTGGCTTGGTGAGGTTGTTTTCAGTAAGATATAACACTAAGACAACACCCCCTCCACTTCTGCTGCAGCACTTACGTACATATCTTCCACACTCTATTACTTCTCCTTACCAGAAATTCATTTTATCATCTGCCTCCCACTCTAGACTGTAAGCTCTTTGTGGGCAGGGATCATAACTATCATCTCTAATGCAGTCTTCCAGGCTCTAAATACTGTATTTAATAACAGTAACGATAGCCTTTAAGCGTTTACTGTGTTCCAAGCATTGTACTAAGTGCTCAGGGAGATACAAGATAATCAGGTTGAACATAGTCTCTATCCCATAGGTGGCTCACAATCTAAGGAGGAAGTAATACAGGTGATGAATCTCCATTGTACGGCAGAGCCAGCTTTAGATCCCAGTTCCTCTGATTACTCCTAGCCCCATGCTCTTTCCACTCCATCACTCTACCTCAAAAGTAAACAGTAGCATCTCATTGAAGGACAATAATAATAACAGCAATAGTATTTGTTAAAGCACTTACTATATGCCAGGCACTGTAATAAGCACTGGAATGAATATAAGCAAATTGGGTTGGACACAGTCCCTACCCCACATGGGGCTCAGTCTTAATCCCCATTTTACAGATGAGGTAACAGACACAGAGAAGTGAAGTGACTTGGCCAAAGTCACACAGAGGACAAGTGGCAGAGCCAGGATTAGAACCCATGACCTGATTCCCAGGCGTATGCTCTATCCACTACGCCAAGCAACCTGAAGGTTATGTGGATCATGGCAGTCACGTGTTCACTGTGTGACCTTGGGCAGGGCATTTTACGACTGTGTCTGTTTTCCTGTTCTCCCTCCTACTTAGACTGTCTATGTGGGACGGGGACTGTATCCAACCTAATGAACTTATATCTACCCCAGGGCTTAGAACAGTACTTAACACAGAGTAAGTGCTTAACAAATGCCATAAAAAAACCCACTCTAAACACAGCAACAGTATGAAGAAGCAACTTCCAAACCTCCATGGTGACTAAACGTTAGGATCCTGAAGAACCAAGACTACAAGGAGCAGCAGAACCTCTTTAGAGGAACCCTGTTGGAACAAGGAACCCCATTCTCCCGTGGAAACAGCAAAAACTGTAATGTCATCCATCGGCAGCTACCAAGACACTGGGCAGAGCTGGTGACAGTCAAAGTAGTAAACAGGTACTTCTCTGTTATCTGGTCTCCCGGTAGCAACGAGACACCAAAAGCAGCTAGTTGAAGCCAACGGGATGAGTTCACCGAAAAGGTTTTCAAATAGAAAGGACTATTTGCAGCTAGTCATTTGAGCGGTACTACCCAAGGACAGTTGCACCCCAAAGCCACATGCCCAAGATGACAGGAAAACTACCAGGAACCTTCCAGGATCCATCCAAATGCTATGAGCTGAGAAGCGGGAAGAAAGCCAAGCTGATTAATGTCCCAGCCAGCAATGAGGAAATCTTTTACACAATCAAAGATCTTCTTTGGCAACAGGGAACTAAAGTGGTCAATGAATTCTGATACCTAGGCAGCATGACTTAGTGGAAAGAGCACAGGCTTGGGAGCCAGAGGTCATGGGTTCTAATCCCAGCTCCGCCATTTGTCGACATGACTGTGGGCAAGTCACTTAACTTCTCTGTGCCTCAGTGACCTCATCTATAAAATGGGGATTAAGACTGTGAGCCCCAAGTGGGACAACCAGATAACCTTATAGCTACCCCAAGGCTTAGAAGAGTGCTTGGCACACAGTAAGTGCTTAACAAATACCATTATTATTATGCAATGAGGCAAGGCAGGAGGGATCAAACAAAAAAAGCCAACACACTTTTTGCTGATGGCCAGATATTGGGGCAGCAACATAGTCTTAGACTTTACACCAAACCAAAGGTATACAGAGCTGTAGGGCTGCCCGTCTTCTACGAGTTTGAGAATACCGACTCCCTTAAACACTGCAGTAATAATAATAATGTTGGTATTTGTTAAGCGCTATGTGCAGAGCACTGTTCTAAGCGCTGGGGTAGATACAGGATTATCAGGTTGTCCCACGTGAGGCTCACAGTCTTAATCCCCATTTTAGAGATGAGGGAACTGAGGCATAGAGAAGTTAAGTGACTTGCCCACAGTCACACAGCTGACAAGTGGCAGAGCTGGGATTCGAACCCATGACCTTTGACTCCCAAGCCTGGGCTCTTTCCACTGAGCCATGCTGCTTCTCTAGCAGCGGATGAGCTGTGGAAAGAAAGGAGAGGAAACCCACTCAAGTGGCAACAAACTACCGTCTCAACAACGAGGCATCGAGTTGAACCCTCAGCTAGACTGGTACAGTGCCCTGCAGCCAAAGGAGCAGGAGCATTTGGAGGGGGAGCTTTGCTGGGTTCACGTGGCAAAAGCAAAAACAGAGCCAGGCACTTCAAATGCCACTCACACAACACAACAAAGGACAATTGTCACGTCTGGAGTGTGGTCGGGACAGTCGGTACCACAAGGGCCTTTTCAGCTACACACGCTTGAGGTAAACTTGATGTCCCGTGGCTTTATCCCCAAATCTGACTGCTCTGAATGCCCACTCTCCATCGGTGTCTCAGCTAAAAGATCTCTTGTAGTTTTGGGAGCTAAATTCACACCACTGCCACCTCCCCACCCCCCTTAATCCCAGTCATCCCTGTCAAACCCTTCCCTCCCAATCATTCGATCAATCAATCCATCATATTTATTGAGCATTTACTATATGCATAACCCTATACTAAGCACTTGGGGAAGTACTGTCACATTCCCTGCCCACAGTGAGCTTACAGTCTAGAGGGGAAAATGGGCATTAATATAAATTGCAAGTATGTACATAAGTGCTGTGGGGCTGTGGGATGGGGGGGAGGGGAAATGAATAAAGGGAACAAATCAAGGAGACACAAAGAGTGGAAAAAAGGAAATGAGGGCTTAGTCAGGGAAGGCCTCTTGGAGAAGATGTGCCTTCAATATGGCTTTGAAAGGCTTTGAAAGAGTAATTGCCTGTCTCCCCACCCTCTTCCTTCTGGCTGTTCCTCTGAGCAACCTCTCCACTTCTCTGTCCCCTGAAGACTACAGTCCCAGCTCTGCCACTTGCCTGCTCTATAACCTTAGGCAAGTCAATTTAACTTAATAATGTTGGTATTTGTTAAGAGCTTACTATGTGCAGAGCCCTGTTCTAAGCACTGGGGTAGATACAGGGTAATCAGGTTGTCCCAAGTGAGGCTCACAGTTAATCCCCATTTTACAGATGAGGTAACTGAGGCACAGAGAAGTGAAGTGACTTGCCCACAGTCACACAGCTGACAAGCGGCAGAGCCGGGGGTCAAACCCTTAACCTCTGACTCCGAAGCCCAGGCTCTTTCCACTGAGCCACACTGCTTCTCAGCACCTCTCTGTAAAATGGGGATTCAGTACCTTTTTTCTCTGGTGTGCCCACATGGGACAGGGACTGTGTCCAACTTGATTTGTATTTACCCCAGTGCTTGGCATATAGTAAGTGCTTAACAAATATCACAATCATTAATTAATAATAATAATAATAATAATAATCCACACTGCCAAACACCTCCTTGGGCCTCAATTTAGCCCTGCAAGTGCGGCAGGCCCGTAGTATTCTTCCCAGGCCAGCGTTAGGCAAACGACCCCAACCTCCTCCGGAAATTGGGAGAGGGCAGAGTTTAGCCCCCAGGGCTTTGGAAAGGGGCAGAGTCCAGCCACCCAGACACTGGGAGGGGAAGCTAGAGCTAACCAGCTGCATCAAGTGGTGTGAGGGATTTAGAAGGGTGGCGGCCTGCAGGAGATGGGAAAAGAGGAAGAGGAGGAGGGGCAGGGGTGGAAGTGGTACAGAGAGCACAGCAGAAATCCCAGAGGTGAGGAGGATTTGGGAAAATTTTCTCACCGAGTCTTTTTGACCCAGGCAGGAGGGACATTCGAGATAGGAAGGGATCAAGTGAAGAGATTTTTTTGAAACCATGCCAAGATGGGGGATAGGGAGTGGGAGTGCCAGGAAAACTTCCCAGCAAGGCTGCAATCCAAAACCCGGTCCCGCTCCAGTTCCCTACTGCTGCTCTCCCATCAGACCCTGTGAAGGACCAGGGGAAGACCATGGTGGCACGACGGTCCTCTGCCCAGACCTGCCAGGTCTGCAAGACCTGGGCCTTGCGCCAGACCACCGTGCCCCAGGCCTCCGTACCCGAGGAAGTTCCCAAAGGCATAAGGAAACCGGGCCTCCTCAGAGAAAAACATCTCTCATCCAGCCTGGGGATCCCAAACAGCAGAGGATAGAGACCCAATAAGAACGGTCAGTTGGCTCTTCCTCCCCAGCAGGCAGGAAGGCAAGCCTCAGCAGACCCCTGAGGTTAAGTAAAAGCCTGTCTACCACCCCAGGGGGCAAGAGCGGTGGGGTCAGAGGGGCACAGGATGGACCAGTCCAGCCCAACAAGGAGAGAAGCTTGTGACCAGGAACTCAGTTGAAGGTTTTAAGTTCTGGCTAGGGGTGGGAGATGCATTAAATGACAATGGTGCTTGAGACAGGGCAGCAGAGATGGAAGGGGGCGGAGGAGATGGTGGGGTGTGGGGTCTCTGTGGCCTTCTCCCTGTCTCACCCCACCACCTGCACTTGGAGTCAAAGATGAAAATAAGCCCTCCCTGCCCTCACCCCCTCCAGAGAAGGGCGAAAGAGAAATCTAGGTGCACTCTCTCCTCATTACTCTGTGAACAAACATACACGTACGATGTCCACGGAGATCAGAAAGTGACTCAAGTGCCAAGTGCTTACAAGCTATAGAATTTGGGGCCTAGCAAATACCCCAGGAAGTCAGAGGCTCGAGGGAAAGTGAGGTTTTCTGGGTACGGCAGGAGAGTCTGGGGAATCCAACCACGAGCCAGGCTCTGTCTCTCACTACAACATGCTGCCTCTGCCTTGAGCCGGCTACTGCACAGGGCAGGCACGGTGCCAGAGGACCAAAGGACGTGTTGACCCACAGAACCCCGGCTGGGAGCAGCAAGGAAGAGGCCACGGCCAGCAGTGGGGAAGCTTTAGGCGAGAGGCAGTTGGCATCGCTTCCCTTGGGAAGGGCTGACAACTCGCTTCAGAGCCACCAAATACTTCCTCTGGCAGCCACAGCAGAAACATCTGATGGGATCCTCTGAGAAGGGGAGGGGAAAAGGGGCTAACTTGTTGCCTCCTCTGGGAACAAACCAGAAAGACCAGCCAGTTGCAGGCCTCAGGGAATTTGGGAAAGCAGGCACTGGCCTCTAAGCCCTGACCCTGGCCCAGATCTTGTACACAGTGACTAGGGGCAGCTGCTGTGCAGAGTGAACAGCCCCTGAGTCAGTGCCCGGAGGTCTGGAAACTGAGAGGGTGGATCCAAGGGACAGACCGGGAGGCAAAGACAGCAGAAATTCTCCTCCATTACTCCCCGTCCGCTCCGGGGCATGAAGAGAGAGACGATGGATTCTGGCACACCCATCAGAACGGAGTAAGGGGCCGGGCAGACGGCCAGCAGAGCCCCAAGTCCAGACCGCAGTGAAGGTGCCACGGACTGGCAGGGCCCTGCCCCAACAAGACCGGCGATCTTCCGGCCGGCGGCAGCGGAGTGAGCAAGCAGGACACCTGAAGCCATGCATGTGTGTGGGTGTTTGTGTGCGCGCGCGCACGCACACACACGTGATGCCAGTCGCAAGAGGAAAACAGGGGCGAGGGCTGCTGGGTGGTAGTGATGTAGGCACGCCCGCCCTGTCAGCCTGCGTGACCTGGAAGGGATCTGGGCTGTGGGTCGAGGCAGCGACTCCTCGCCTATCCCTTAAAGCACAGGATGAAGAGTGAAGAGTGAACGGAACCCATCACCCACACACGTTCACTTAGACAAGTCCTAGGGGGTCCCTCGGCTCCCCATCTCCCACAGCCCTCGGTATCAACAGCCCTCAGTATGTTCCAGGTTTCTGGGCCTCCTTCCCTAACCACTCAGTAACACGATGTGGCATCGGGAGCTGAGAGGTGCCCCACGAAAGACAGTGGGCACCTTGGCCACATGCCCCTAATCTGCTAGGGAAGGCCCCCTCCCCCACAGCGGCTGCCCCCAGTTCCACTGGGGTAGGTTTCCAGGACTAAGGGGGTTTAACTTCCCTGTGTCTCAGTTACCTCATCTGTAAAATGGGGATTAAGATTGTGAGTCCCGTGGGCAAGAGGGATTGTGTCCAATCTGATTATCTTGGCTCTACCCTAATGCTTAGTACAGTGTCTGGTACATCACTGCAGGTAGGGTATGTGTCCATTGTTTTCACTGTACTCACTCAAGCACTTAGTACAGTGTTCTGCACAGAGTAAGCACTCAATAAATATGTTGGAATGAATGGTACATAGTAAACTTTTAGATACCACCAAAGTGGGGTGAGGGGGCTGGTGGGTGCCAGGACCCAGACTCCTGGGGGCAGGGTAGAGGGAGTGTCCGAGGGCCTGGGACTACAGCACCCTGGTCAGGCTCTATTAGAGAAGCAGCATGGTGAGGTGGATAGAGCAAGGGCCTGAGAATCAGAAGGTCATGGGTTCAAATTCCAGCTATGCCACTTGTCTGCTGTGTGACCCTGGGCAAGTCAATTCACTTCTCTGGGTCTTAGTTCCCTCATCTGTAAAATGGGGATTGAGGCTGTGAGCCCCACGTGGGACAGGGACTATATCCAACCCAATTTGCTTATATCCACCTTAGCGCTTAGTACAGTGCCTAGCACATAGTAAGTGCTTAACAAATACCATAATTATTATTATCATTATCTCAGTTCATTACCTCTGGATAGGGCCGTCTTCCCCACCAACTCCCTAACAGATTAGGCCATTTCAGCCAGGAGCTTCAGGAAATTTCTCCAGGACTGGGAGTCTGGGAAGGAACAGTGCCAAGGGAACAGTGGGGCAACCTGCCATAGGCAGCCAAGTGCATGGCTAAGTTCACTCGCATTCAGCTTCCTGCTTGGAAAAGTTCCCTTAAGGGCCCCAGGTCTCTACCTTAATGATAATAATACTTACAATATTTGTTAAGCGCTCACTATGTGTGGAGAACTGTTATAAGTGCAGGGGTAGATACAAGTTAGTCAGGTCAGATACAGTCCCAGACCCATTTGGGGCTCGCAGTCTAGGTAGGAAGGAGGCTAGGCATTGGACCCCCATTTTACATCTGAGGAAACTGAGGCACAGAGAAGTGACTTGTCCTAGGTCACATAGCAGGCAAGTGGCAGAGCCGGAAATAGTACCCAGGTCCTCTGACTCCCAGGACTGGGCTCTTTCCACTAGTTCACGCTGCTCTACCTTAAGGCGGATCCAACCCAGAGAGGGGACACAGACCTCTCCTCTCACCCAGAGGCTCAGGGCCCAAGTTCCAGAGCCGGCTTTTTGCTTTTAAATTCAGGCCCTACGATCCTCCCTGCCTCACGGCCCGTGAGCAAGGCATTATCCTCGACTCATCTCTCATCCAACCAGCATATTCGGTCTGTCACCAAATCCTGTTGGTTCAACTTTCACAACATCTCTAGAACCCGCCCCTTCCTCCCCATCCAAATTGCTACCCAACTGATCCAAGGCTGGCTAACCTGAAGTGGCGCAGTTCCATTTCAAGGAACAGCACACCAGCAGGAGGAACTGCTCCATGGGCTACTGTTAGCACTCACCCTCGTCTCTTATGTTGTTTTAATGTTTTATTGGTTCATCCGTCCCAATTATCCACTCCTCTCTCCATCCTAGGCTCAGATTGTGAGGCCCTCAAGGGACAGCATCCATGCTTTTTCAGGGATCTGCCAATTCTGTTATAGCGTACTCTTCCAAGCACTTAGTACAGTGCTCCGCACACAACTGGCACTCAATAAAGAAGACGAATTTCCCACCTGTGTACTCTTTTCCAGTACTTAATACAGTGCTCCTTCCACAGTAAGCACTTAGTAAATACCATTATTGCTATGACTACTAGACTTCAAGGAGGTTTCTCCCTCACTGGATTGGATTTGGCTACCCAGGTCCTGCCTCACCCCAGAATCCAAGCTGTCTCTTTGGCGGAATCTAGCCCAAGCACCAACTGCCCATGGTTCCCCTGAGGCAGGTGGACGAGGAGACCGCCGGCCTCATTCCGCTCTGCTCCTCCAAATCCCACAGGCAGGAGCGAACCTCACCTCCCAGAGACGGAGGGAGAGGCACCGAGCAAGCGACGGCTGGACCAGGAGCTGCCGCCTGGCTTTCGTGAGGATTAAAAAGGTTCCTCGCCCACACAATTATGGCTCCCCAAATGAGAGCTTTGTCTTGGCATAAACATCCCCTTGAGAAGAGCCAAGTAGAAGGGCAGGCTTCCCCAAATACCCACCTGGGCAGGGCTGGGAAAGGTCACTCTGACACACAGCTCCACGACACTGGGCAGGCCTCTCCCCTCTTGTGCTCCTGGGGTATGGGGGGCCTTGGAGGAGGCAACACACAGGCAGACGGCCTCTGATGTGACACAGGCTGGCTGCAGGAGACCAAAGGATGCAGCAAGAAGCAGAGTGGCCTCGTGGAAAGAGCCTGGGAATGGGTGTCAGGAGATCAGGGTTCAACTGACCTACTGGGCGACCCGGGGCAAGTTCCTTAACCTTGTTGGACCTCAGTTTCCTCATCTGTAAAATGGAGATAATATGGATTGTGAGCCTGTAAGGGACAGGCACTGTATCTGATCTCAGAACCCTGAATCCACACCGGTGCTTAGCAGAGAGTAAGCTCTTAATAAATGTTACAATTAATAGGCATCCCCTGGCAGCTGCTGCTTTTACCCAGCCAATCTTTAACCATCACCTCTCCAGTCCACCCTCCATCTAAGACTGGCTGGAGAAAGCAAACTGTGCCCTTCTAGACACACAGTTAGGGCTCCCACAGCTGCACTTCTCACAGTAAGAAAAGTGCTTTATTGGAGTAACCTGGGCAACTACTGCTCCAGTCAAGGAGCCCTCTGAAGTAACCTCCCAAAGGACCTCAACACCCCAACACTTGGTAACTCAGCTGGGGTAAATATTTATCCCAATATACCTTCCATCAATGCTGGCATAAAGCTCCGTTATGTGAATATCAAGCGAGAGCTTCACAGGCTTCGCTCCTGAGGGCTTTGGATAATTTTCTTACCACCCAAAGTATCTTAGGATCCACAGCAGGGCAAGCCTCAGAGCGGTTCTTCCAGGCTGAGGGGGGACACCCAACTCGGGAAGTTTCCATCTCAAAAGGACCTTGGAGTCACTTAATAGTGACTATTAAACCTGGGGCCAGGCCATGGCCAGATATCCAGACAATTCAAAAGACGGTCTCAGGCCCAGCTAGATCTCAGAACTCCCCTTATACCAACACTGGCTCCAGGGAGAGACAACTAGAGAAGCAGTGGCCTAGTGGATAGAGCATGGGCCTGGGAGTCAGAAGGACCTGGGTTCTAATCTCAGCTATGTAACTTGTTGGCTGTGTGACCTTGGGCAAGTTGCTTCACTTCTCTGTGCCTGAGTCCGCTCATGTGTAAAATAGGGATTAAGACTGTGAGCCCCATGGATTGTGTCCAGGCTGATTAGCTTTTATCTACCCCAATGCTTAGTACAGTGCACAGCACAGAGTAACCACTCAAAGAGGAAAAAAACCTGAGCAGGGCAGGGGTGGCAGAGAAGACAAATGGCCAAAAGAGGGTGGAGGAAGAAGCCAGAGGAGCATGGCTACCGGCCACTGGGGATATTATATTCATAAGTGCTATGTGCCAAGCACTGTTCTAGGTGCTAGGGTAAATACAAGGTAATCAGGTTGTCCCATGTGGGATAATACTCATTTTATAGATGAGGTAACTGCGACACAGAGAAATTAAGTGGCTTGTCCAAGGTCACACAGCAGACAAGTGGCAGAGGTGGGATTAAAAGGTAGCCATACCTGCAGTCCTCCTATGCTAATTCTGGAAATCTCAGTCCTGCCTCTCTCAATCATTGGTATGTATTGAGCGCTCACTCTGCACAGAGCCCTTTCTCATAAAGGGATAATAGTGCTCACTTGGCTCCTCCCTACCTCCCTGGCCACAGCAAGCCAGGGAAGGAACTCTGGCCCCTGTTCACTCTCATCAATGTTATTTATTGAGCGTTTACTGGGTGCAAAGCACTCTATTTGGGAGAGTTCAATACAACAGACTGGCAGACATGTTTCCTGGCCACATTTTGTCCGGGAAGGATTTCTTCCCTGAGCAAGAAGCCACCCAGGCTCAGGGGACCCATGTGTGTCAGGACCTTGGGGGCAACCTAGGCAGGAGTTCCAGGAGCAGGTCTCGGCCGGTCCTCCCTGGTCCTCTCCCACCTCATCTTGGACACTTCAGTTAGCAGGGGCAGCACTGTGACTCCACAGACCTCAGGTTTAAATCCAGTCCTCCCTCCGACTGCCTCCTCAAATCCCCTTCTGATCCTTCTGCCAGAAGGGAGAAATGAGGCTCCTCCACCCTCATTCTGGGCCAGACTGCCAACTATCAGCCCCTCACAACCTCCGCCTTCCATCCCACATATCTCCCCCAAAACCCTGGAGGGTGCCAACCCCACCAGCTCTCTGAGATCTGTTTATCTTCCATTTCCACACCCTTCCTGCTCCTCCTTCCCGCTCCCATTTCCCTTCCTCCTCCATTCTGGCTCACTGGGGTGTGAAATCACAAGCCGAGCTGAGATGGGGTGATTCTGTTTCCCCAGGCGGCAGCTAGGCAGAGAGGGATCTCTCAGTCCAAGCCTGAGGCCCAGTGAGGGGGAGAAGCGGCAGCACAATAGGAAATAATAAGCTCTGGCCAAACAGAGTTTGGCTGGCAGGCTGCCGTGTCTAATTCCCACCTGAGTATTCTTTCCCAGAGCTTAGTACGGTGCTCGGCACCCAATAAGCACTTAAGTACTATTTCTTCTACCACCACCATCCCTCCCTTCCCTGCCCCAATGCACCCTGCCAGCCACACCATGACTGCTCATTCACTCACAAGACCTAGACCTCCTGCCAAGCCCTTCTGATGCCCTGTGTTGGATTGGTAGAGAGGGCAGAGTTCTAGACCCAGGCCCCTGATGGATCTCCAGGGGCAAGATCTCCCCTGCCTCAGCCATGGCATCTAGAGAAACTGACAGGAAACTTTTGAAAAATAACTGGAGATCATAACTGGGAACTGGAATAAGAGAGGCCTGACCCCAACCCAGCTTCCCACGCCGGCAAGCTCTTTAGCTATATTGAAGGCACATCTCCTCCAAGATGTCTTCCCTGACTAAGCCCTCTTGTCCTTTCCTTCCACTCCCTCTGCATTGCCCTGACTTGCTCCCTTTATTCATGCTCTCTACCAGCCCCAGAGCACTTATGTATGTACATGTCCTTAATTTATTCATATTAATGTCTGTCTCTCCGTCTAGTCTGAAAGCTTGTTGTGGGCAGGGAATGTGTCTACGTATTGTTCTACTATACTTTCCCAAGCACTTAGTACAGTGTTTTGCCACACAGTAAGCACTTAATGATTGAATGAATAGCCCCCTTTCCCTCTGCTCCTCTCCCTCTCCCTTCCCCTCCCCTCAGCACTGTGCTCATTTGTATATATTTTTATTACTCTATTTGGTTAATGAAGTGTACATCCCCTTGATTCTATTTATCATGATTATGTTGTCTTGTTTTTGTCCGTCTGTCTCCCCCGAATAGACTGTAAACCCGTCATTGGGCATGGATGGTCTCTAACTGTTGCTGAATTGTACATTCCAAGTGCTTAGTACAGTGCTCTGCACATAGTAAGCGCTCAATAAATACTATTGAATGAATGAATAAATATGACTGATTAACAACTGGCCATTCAATGCCATGTCTCGAGAATGAGCTCGGCGTCAGACTGGAGTCTGAGAACTGATGGACTGTGGGATCCAGAAGCCCCCCTTCCCGAGGCCCCCACTATTACAAGGCAGAGGGAGGACAGACAGGAAAGAATGAGGGGGGAAGGGAGGGAAGGGAGACAGGGAGAGTAAAGAAAGAGGAGAGGTTTAGACAAGAGAGTTTCGATCCTGTCTAACCCCCTGAGGTGCTTGAGTCAGCAGACTTCCTGCCAGGCAATTACCATCTCCTCTATCTGCCCTGTTCCTGCCCGGCTCCCCCTCGGCTTGGCTTGGAGGAAGCTTCGCTTAGTCTGAAGGATGAGCAAACCACTGGTGAGGGGTGGGGGGGGAGAGATGGAGGAATGGGGGATGGGGACAGTGACTGACAGAGACAGGGAAAACCCCAGGGGGCAGCGGTCCAGGGTGTCTATATATCCACGTGCCATGACCAGAGAGGGCCCTGAGTGGGACGAGAAGCAGTGACAAGGACCAGAGACAACGTTGCAACTTCCCAAGTGAAGCACTTAGAACAGTGCCTGGCATACAGTAAGTAACAAATACCATCGGAAGAAAAAAGGGTGTGAGATTCAAGGAGCCAGAGCCGAGCCAGGGTTCTTCCTCCAAGCGGGGGAGTCTGAGAAAGGGCTGAACTTTGTGGTTGGGGGCGCAACCAGATAGAGGTTCCCGAACTGTGCTGCCCACACCTACATGGCTTTAAACCTCACCAGGGTGTCTGGGGCGGCACCAATTTGGAACTGGTCAGGCACGGATGGGTGGGCTCCTCCCTCAAGCTCAGAGGAGGTGCCCAAACAGCCCGAGGTGGTGGCCTCCAGATGGGGTGGCCCCAGTGGGGGCTCTCTCTTGGCAGCAACACTGCACTATAAATTTGTTAAGGGTAGGGAATGTGTCTGCTACTTCTGTCATATTGTACTCTCCCAGGCGCTGAGTACAGTGCTCTGCACACAGTGAGCGCTCAAAAAATACCACTGATTGGTTGAAAGGGCTGCCCCAGCAGCTGAGCCTGTTCCCTTTCCCTCCCCAGCCAGGGAGGGGGCAGAACTCAGACCCCTCTTGAAAGGGCAGGGAGCCACAGCCACCAGGCAGACCTCGACCAATCCTAAATGGGCCCAAGATATATCCTATTTATTTTGTTAATGAAATGTACATCGCCTTGATTCTATTTAGTTGCCCTTGTTTTTACTAGATGTCCCTCCCCTTGCCATTGCCATTGTTCTTGTCTGTCCGTCTCCCCCGATTAGACCGTAAGCCCGTCAAACGGCAGGGACTGTCTCTATCTGTTGCCGACTTGTTCATTCCAAGCGTTTAGTACAGTGCTCTGCATATAGTAAGCGCTCAATAAATACTACTGAATGAATGAATGAGTCAAACTGCATGGAGAGTTTTCCCTGTCTGAGGCTACCCCGATGTGGTTTCAGCTGGCCCAGGTGGGTGACGTGGACCACAGACGGGAACCGAAATAGGTGAGGCCTGGAGACCAAGAGGCCTGGAGGCCAGGTTTCCACCATTGTCAACTCTGTCAGTTGCCGGTAGACCTGCTGTCAGTAGCTCCTGGAGCCCTCAGGAGCTTGATTGGTTCTTTCCCCGCACCCGGCTCTGTGCTGTCAGTCCAGTCTAGCCCATCCAACGACTCATGCGGGTCCAGAACAAAATCCCTCCTTCCCAGCCCCGTTGTGCCTACCCTGTGTGACTTTGGGCAAGTCACTTAACTTCTCCGTGCCTCAGTTACCTCATCTGTAAAATGGGCATTAAGACTGTGAGCCCCACGTGAGACAACCTCATCACCTTGTATCCTCCCCAGCGCTTAGAACAGTGCTTTGCACATAGTAAGCACTTAACAAATACCATCATTATTATTATTACCCCGCAGCCAGCATGACGTAGGAATTCCAAGTCAAAGCCACCCTGGACCAGAGGCCGGAAGCAAGAAAACGCCCAAGAAGACCAGACCAGACCTACCCCTGCCCTTCCTTCCACAAACCACCTCCATCTGCACCCCCAGAATCCCAGCCTCTACACCCCATCACGCAGGCCACTCGCAGGATCTGGCTGAGGTGGGGTGGGGGGACACCCACTCACCTTCAACAATGGTTCTGCTTGGGGGGAAGCAGGGTGGACAGAGCCCAGCTCCGTAGTGAGGAGGAAGAAATATGAAACTCTTGCTTTGTTGGTTTTGTCTAATAATAATAGGGGTATGTTTTTATGATATTTTTTAAGCATTTACTATGCCAGGCACTGTACTAAGCCCTGGGGTACATAGAAGGTTGTCAGGATGGACACAGTCCTGCCCTACGTGGGACTCATAGTCTTAATCCCCATTTTCCAGATGTGGTAACTGAGGCACAGAAAAGTGAAGTGTACAAGGTCACACAGCAGATAAGTGGTGGAACTGGGATTAGAACCCAGGTCCTTCTGACTCCCATGCCCGTGAGTGCCGGTCACAAGGGATCCAGGACTCTGGATCTGAGGACCTGGGGAGGGGGCCGGTGAGGTCACTGGACAGAGGGAGGAAGAAAGGGTCTGCCCGGTGCACAGGCATCCTCTCTGCTCTCCTAGGCCGATTAGCACGCAGGCTCTGACTCCGTCGGCACCACTTCCCCTAGCAGTGCCAACCGGCAAAGGAAGGATGATGTGTTAATAGCCCTACTAGGATTTGAACCACTCCAAAAAGAAGATTAGAAGAAAGGAGGCGAGAACAGTCTTATGGAAGCAAAGCCCCTCTGCCAAGGGAGGGAGGCACGACAGGAGCAGAATGGTGGCCAGGACCCCAGAAAGAACAAGAAGAAATAATTTAATGAGCACTTCACCCCTGTTTCCGGAGTGAGCTGTTCCAACTGCTCTGGAGACCTCTCAGACTTCAACACCCTGAAGGGGAAGATAGGCAGCAAGCCAGAAGTAAACCTCTAAAGCAGCATGGTCCAGTGGATGGAGCACAGGCTTGGGAGTCAGAAATATCTGGGTTCTAATCCCGGCTCCGCCACAGGCCTGTTGTGTGACCTTGGGCAAATCACTTCACTTCTCTGTGTCTCAGTTACCTCATCTGTTAAATGGGGATTAAGATGTGAGCCCCATGTTGACAGGGACTGTGTCCAACCTGTTTTGCTTGTTTCTATCCCAGCACTTAGAACAGTGCTTGGCACATAGTAAATACTTTACTAATACCACAACTATTATTATTAAAGCAGACCCAGGAGTCTCGGCTCCCAGTTCTTGCTAACATTCCTTCCCACCAATACATTCAAGGAAACTGAGAAGGGAACTCTTGTCCCCTGGGCCACTGACAAAGAGAACTCTTCTGGATAAAACTGTTGATTGGGGAATGGGTTCGGGGAGCTGAAAGCACCCACAATGAGGACAGCCGAAGCTGGGGCAGGCTGTTCCTTGAACTTCACTTCGGGGTATGACAGGAAGGAAGATATTTATTTCCTGTGCATTGTGAGAGACCACTGCCTGCTAGGCCTCACCATGGAATTGCTACCCATTTGCCAACCCAGTTCTTCTCCTGAATCTGCCTGCTCACTGGTCCCAAGACTGGGGAGGGTCACTTCCACTTCACCTCACTACTCATCTAATACAACCCAACCCGGACATTGTACATCTCTAATGCCAACCTTCTTGATCATACCTCGATCTCGTCTATCTCGCTGCCAACCTCTCATCCACATTCTGCCTCTAGCCTGGAAGGCCCTCCCTCCTCATACCGAACAATTACTCTCCCCCTTCATAGCCTTACTCAAGGCACATCTCCTCCAAGAGGCCTTCCCTAAGCCCTCCTTTCCTCTTCTCCCACTCCCTTCTGCGTCACCCTGACGTGCTCCCTTTATTCATCCCTCCTCCCAGCCCCACAGCACTTATGGACACATCTGTAATTTACGTTAATGTCTGTCTTCCCTTCTAGATTGTAAGGTAGTTGTGGGCAGGGAATGTGTCTGTGTATTGTCATATTGTACTCTCCCAAGCGCTTAGTACAGTGCTCTGCACATAGTAAGTGCTCAATAAATACCACTGAATAATAATAAGAATGGCACTCATTAAGTGCTTACTATGTTCCAAGCGCTAAAATAGATACGAGTTAATCAGGTTGGACACAGTTCCTTTCCCACTTGGGGCTCAAGATCCCAGATCACACAGCAGACAGGTGACGGAGTCTGGATTAGAACCCAGGTTCTTCTGACTTCCAGGTCCGTGCTCTATCCACTAAGCCACGGTGGACCAGACTCCAAGGAACCCCTCAGCCTCCACCATCCGAGCAGACATCCGGAAGCAGTAGAGTTTCCAGACTGGAAACACCAGACAGGGCTCCATCCACTGGAGGTGACTCCCCCACTCCCCTAGGCCAGCCAGCCAGCATCAGACACCTGCATGGGGCTCGAGGCCCTGGCAGGAGACGTCAGAGACTGGCAGAGCACTTCCCAGCTACAAGTGCCCACGGGGAGTACACACGCTGTTCCCCAGCCCAGCGGAAGAGTGAAGTATGATAACCGAAAAGGCCGAGGCGGAGGGGCGCCCTAGCCCCGGCCTCGTGACCTGGGCCAGTTTGGCTTGGCAGAGAGCCGGGCCATTTGCCTTGGCCTCCGGGGGTCGGAGAGGGAGGGGCACGCTCTCAGCTGCTTGCTGGGGCTGACCCCACAGGCGCCACTCACAACGGGAAGGGGAAAATGCCCGCTTTGTGTGGAGCCGGCCCGGGGCCCACTCGGCCATACAGGAACCCCGATTGTGCCTGCGGCAGCCGGACCCTCCCCCCCCGCAACAGCAGCCTGGGCAAGGGGCCGGGAGTGGTGCCAGGAGGAACCCAGGGGGGAGAGGAGGAAGAAGGGAGAACGAGAGAAAGAGTCGGGGGATGGAAGAAGGGGACAAAATTCTGAGAAAAGGGACCAGATCCCTACTGGAGGCATAGTGGAAAGAGGGCAGAGCTGAGAGTCAGGAGGCCTGCTTCTAATCCTGGCTCCGCCACTTGCCTGATGTTGACCTTGGACAAGTCACTTAACTTCTCTGGGCCTATTTTCCTCATCTGTAAAATGGGGATTAAATACCTGTTCTCCCTCCCCATTAGTCTGTGAGCCTCAGGTGGGACAGGGATTGTGTCTGATCTGATGGCATTATATCTACCCCAGTATTTGAGACAGAGTTTGGCATGAGTGCTTAATAAATACCATAATAATTATTATTATACCTCCCTACTCCCTGGAGCAGGGCTCTGAGTCAGGGGACAGTGTCCTGGGAATGGAAAGCAGCCTATCACGGGAGGCCAGGAGAATCCATACATCTACCTCCTCACCAGCTCCAAAACAGCCACTACCACGAAGACAGCACAGCTGGACTTTGCTGCCCGTGACCATCACGGAGCCAGGGTACATCACTAACTCTCCCCCTGCCTCTGATTTCCCAGCCAGGGAAATCCCATCCACTTTCCAAGCTCCATCCACCTAAAGGGGGTGGAGTGGGGACTGGCTCTCTCCTAGGAAAAGAAGCCCGTGGCTCACATCTCACTCCCATGGCAGATTAAGGCAACAGGTTCTGCTTCAGGTACTGACACGGGGCCAACACCCTGCCCTCCTCCCTCCACACCCTCCCAGTCACCCAGCTCCCCCCGCCCCCTTCCTGCCACAATGGGGCCTCGCCATTCCAGGCAAACTACAAGGCCCCAACCCTGACCCCCTTGCGCACATCCCAAAGCTGCCCTTTGGCTTTCTGGGGGAACTGGGTCCTAGAAAGGCGAGAAGGGAGGGAAAGACTCACACGGTTGAGAGAGGTAGTTAGGAAGAGAGGAAGATAAGTTAAGAAACCCCAGCGGGTCAGGAGCTCCAGAGATGGAGACACCTGGAAGGCACTAGGGCCCGGCTTGTAGCCGGCCTCTGACCTCCTGAGACCGGATCGCCTCAGCCCACACTGCAATTTCCTCTCCTAACCATCAATTTCTGCTGCTTAAATAAGTTCCATGTTGACATGCTCCCTCCTGGCCCTCCCTCCTCCCCCTCCTGGCCCATCACCTCCTGATGAAGTCCACCTGGATCCCCCCCAACAGTCTCTCTGTTTTCCAGGAGGTGGTGGGAAAGTAGCAGAGGCTGGGGTCTGGAGCCACAGAACTGCCACTGACCTTCAGGGTCACTTCGAGTAGACAGTGCTTGGACTGAGGCCATTTGGAAGACTCCAGGCCTGAGCAGCCTTCAGCAATGATCTGACTTTAGGAGATTCAGCTGAGCTTGCCCCACTGACCACCCCAGACTGGAGTTCCAGGACTTATCCCCCTTCTTCAACCTTTTCCCAAGTAGTTTAGTCAGAGTGCGAGGACCTAAGACAGGCACCTATCAATCAATGGTATTTACTGAACCTTACCTTTATTCATCCCCCTTCCCAGTCCCACAGCATTTACGTATCCGTAATTTATTTACTTATATTAATGTCGGTCTCCCTCTCTAGATTATAAATTTCTTGTGGGCAGGGAATGTGGCTGTTTATTGTTATACTGTAGTACTCTTCCAAGTACTCTTCTTAGTACAGTGCTCTGCACACAGTAGGCGATCATTTAAATTATTACTTCAGTTACCTCTTCTCTAAAACGGAGATTAAGACTGTGAGCCCCAGGAACATGGATTGGGTCCAACCTGGTATCTATTCCAATGCTACTAAAGTGCCTGCCTTGCAGCAAGCATTTAAATACCATAGAAAAAAATATCAGCACCAGGGTCCTGCAGCACAAAATTTTAGCCCCTAAAGGGGAAAAGAGAAGGAGAACAGGGGTGGGGAGAGGGGGAAGAGGATGCTTTCTTGATGAAGAGAGATATAGGATAGAGCCGCTGCTATTCAGAGAGACCAGATGGAAGCAGCAGATGGAGAGAATGAAACTGCCCCCACTTTCCAAGGAATGAACACTATTCACAGACTCCCGTCAAGGCCAAAGCCCTTTCAGATTAAACAGCTGAACCCAGAGGTGGGGGAGAAAGACAGGGGCCTTGTCCTAACCCCATCTCCACTCCCTGCCCTGGAATGACTTGGCTTTCACCAAAGACCCAAGGCAGTTTCCACTGGGCCTGGTGGGAAACGGAACATTTGGTGGGGGTGGGTGTCCAGCTCCCTAGCCCCCCACGCCCCACCTCAGAGGTGTCAGACAGTGACAGAGGCCAAGCTGTCTCTCTCAGGCAGTCAGGTGGCTTTCCCCGCTGCTCAATCAGGACTTTCTTCCCCTCAAATCCCAAACTTGGTTTCTATGACAATGGCGCATCCTTGGTAACCACATTGGCGGACTGGAGCTCGGCACCAGTTTGGTCTGGATTGGCCAGAGCCCCAGAGCTCATCAATCATTCCCATCCCCTTCCATGGTAGAGGAGCCCCCACCCCCCTCTGGTTGCCAGGATTCCAAAATCAGCCTCCCTTAACCCCATCCCAGACAGCCAGAGGAACAGCTGTCTAAGGCAAGCCTCCCTTCCCCTCAGGCTGTTGGGCTGGAAGGATACTGTACTCTCCCAAGCGCTTAGTACAGTGCTCTGCACATATTAAGTGCTCAAAAAATATAACTGAATAAATGAACCTCAGAGGTCACTGCCTCTATTCCATAGGCCCAACCACATCTGAATCTGAAACACCTGACATCACTTGCCTGCTTGGGCAAATCACTACTTCTGTGAGCCTCGGGTTCCTCATCTGAATAATGGGAGTGAAATACCTTTTCTCACTCCCTCGCAGACCGTGAGCTCCATGTGGGACAAGGATTGTGTCCGACCCGATTATCTTGCACCTCTCCCAGTGTTCCACAGAGTGCACGTGGCACAGAGCGGAAGCTAAGTAAATACCGCAATTTTCATTCTTGACTTCATCAGCACCAACAAGTGGCAAGAGCAAAGGCTTGCTTGGCCTGCTGGGAGTCTGATCCTTTAGCCCTGAGGGAATTTCCTGGGGGGTTGGAGGGATTGGCGCTCTACAGCCTTTACAGTAAGGCTATAGAGAAACTCTTCCATGCACCCATTCTATTCTCAGAAAGGAGGAGGCTGACACCTAGCACACAGATAAGGTCTCCACTTCCTCCCCGGCACAAAAGTTCTCTTTTCCCAAGAGCGGGGTTTTCATAAAATGGCCTCTGGTTTCTCAGCCCCAATAAGCCCTGCCAGCATGGCCAGGGCCACACATCTCAGGCACCAAGGCAGGCAACATCCAAGACACGAAAGCGTCCCCACCCCCTCGTGCCACTGGTTGGGAAGCTGGGGCTGGTCAGAAACAGAACACTTGAAAGTCTATTTGTTAGGGTGAGCACAATGCTACAGATCAACACATGCACTTCTTCTCTGTCCTTGTCCTTTGAGACATGTGATCACACACACAACCACTCCCGCCGCCCACATGGCTCCCCATGTCCTTTGAGACACACAGATGAACCACCTATCCCCGAATGGAAAGTCACTCACATTTTCCCCAAACAGGTGCAGGTCAGGGTTGGCAGAGACCCAGGGGACTGCTGCATGCCACTGGATGCCCCCCACCCCTGCCATGACAGTTTCCACACCAAGTCCTTGACCTAACAAACCAAGGGAAGGGAGAGCAAAACCCCCTCATCGCCCTAAGGGAGAGTTGGGAAGCTGACACCAGCTAAGTTTTCTTACCTCCCAGCGCTGTTTGGACTTAAACCCTCATGTCAGAGGGGAAAGGATACACCTTGACGGCTCCAGACTTGGTGCCAATAGCCATGATGCGGAGCTTGGGATCATAGGCCAGGGAGCTGGGCTGATTGGGAAATCCATGTTCCACCGTCTGAGGAGGAAGAAAGAGGAAATGATCATGTTTCAATTCCAGGAAAGCAGCCCCAAAGACCTTTAAGAAAGCCTATACTTGGAATCTAAAGCAGGAAATCAGATGCGTGGACACACACACACACACACAGTGCTCTACACTGCCAACCTCTCTAGACTGTAATGTTCCATCCCTCTCCCTGCCTGCAGCACCTTGTGACACAGTCCTTGTCCCACGTGGGGCTCACAGTCTTAATCCCCATTTTACAGATGAGGTAACTGATTTAAGTGATTTGCCAAGGACACACAGCAGATGAGTGGCAGATCTGGGATTAGAACACAGGTCCTTCTGACTTCCAGGCTGGTGCTCTATTCATTGTGATTCAGTTACCTCATCTGTAAAATGGGGACTAAGACTGTGATCCCCTGTGGTCCAATCTAATTAATTTGTATCTTCCCCAGCGCTTAGTCAGTGCCTGACACATAATAACTGCTTAACAAATACCATTAAAAAAAAATTAGCAGACACTATTCCTGCTCTTAAGGAGATGACAGTCCAAAGGGGAAAGCACACTATAGTTAGTCTGAAGGCAGGTCCTAAGCCGAAACCAGATCTTACCTGGAAGGGACTCTGAAGTTATTTGGCTTATCCCCCTGCCTCCAAGTGGGACCACGCCTTAACCAACCCAGTCAGATCTGAGTTTGGGGAAGTTCTGAAGAACTGTCAGCAGAACTGGGGAGCCCCTCTGAAGAGCTGGGTCAGGTCCTGGGCCAAACCCATACTTCTTTAGGGTGCCACGTGAAGACGGGCAGAGTCAGTGTAGGCCTCGGGGCAAGATAAGCTTTTTGGGGGGGGGATGGACCCTATCCTCAGCTCTCCCACACAAGCTGATTCCTCCCCATTCAATCAATCGTATTTATTGAGCGCTTACAGTATGCTAAGCACTGTACTAAGCACTTGGAAGAGTACACTATAACAATAAAAACAGACACATTCCCTACCCATAACGTCCTCCCCACTTCAGGTCAGGCAGCTGGTAGGGCTTAACAGGCTTAAAAGAGCTTCTGACCCTAGCTGGGGGAGGCGGGAAGAAGGGAGAGCCGGGGAGCTGCAACATGTCTTTTTCCCACACAACTCAGGTGGAGATCCTTTGGAATAGGTTCCAGATCTCTCTGGAGAGGCTCCATTTTTTGGTTCGGTCATCTGGACAGGGAGTGGAGGGAAGGGTAGATGAGGGAGATCCAAGTAGCTGAGGCAGGAAGTGTACTTCCTGCAGGTCCCAATCACCCACCCAGGCTCCTCTGGGCATCATTCTTGTGGTTCCATCCAGCACCATGTCTCTTTCGGCTTGATTTCCCAATACATCCTTTTAGGGCATTCCGACTTTATCTCTTGGGGGTCAGGGTCAAACCAAAGGGATTCACGTGCCAAGGGAAATGAGGAAAAGTCCAAAGACTTTCTTCCGGCTCCTGCACATCCGATCCTCCTTCAGAGCTCTAGCCAGTGACTCAACCTTCATTCCAGCCAGAACCCAGGGACAACCAAGCCCTTCCAGCCCAGATCAAATGGAATGGGCCAAAACAAAGTTAGATGAGCCAGTCTGAGGGTGCTGGGGGCTGGGACCCCTGACATTTTGAGTCTATAATAATAATAATGGTATTCGTTAAGCACTTACTGGGTGCCAGGCACTCTTCTAAGCAACGGGGTAGCTGCAAGTTAATCAGATTAATAATAATAATAATAATAATGGTGGTATCTGTTAAGCGCTTACTATGTGCAAAGCACCGTTCTAAGCGCTGGAGGGATACAAGGTGATCAGATTGTCCCATGTGGGGCTCACAGTTTTAATTCTCATTTTACAGATGAGGTAACTGAGGCACAGAAAAGTTAAGTGACTTGTCCAAAGTCACACAGCTGGCAAGCAGCGGAGCCGGGATTAGAACCCATGACCTCTGACTCCCAAGCCCGGGCTCTTTCCACTGAGCCACATTAGACACAGTCCCTGTCCCACATGGAGCTCACACTCTCATCCCCATTTTACAGATGAAGAAACAGACACAGAGAAGTTAAGTAACTTGCCCAAGGTCACACAGCAGACATCTGGCAGAGCTGGGATTAGAACCCAGGTCCTAACCTGGGATAAAGAGGTTGTGTGCTCCCAAATTGCCAGTGACCTCAGTTCTTAACTGCACCTCCCAATAGTCCAAAAGGGTAAAGAAACACACTCCAGGCTCCCTTCATGTCCAGCCTGGTGTTCCCGTAGGATCGAGCCAGGCCCGGCCCCCAGGCTCCAGCCCACAAAGCCATCCAACTCTCTGTGGAGGAAAAGGGCACCAAGGAGCCAAAACATGGCTCCCTGGGTGCCGCTTGCCACATTAGCCCAGGCAAGCGGGGAGGTGTGGAGGAAGGGCGGTAGGTGCTCTCGTTGTGCTACAGGCGACATCTCGCCCTTGCGGCCTTCCTAAAGCAGAGGTGCCAGATGGTTTCGCAGCACCACCCTCTCTCGCCCCCCAAAAGGTGCCGCAGAGTGCAAAGCCCTAGTGCAATCAGGACCTGTAAAAAAAAAAAAAAAAACAACAACAACAAAAAACCCACATCGGGTCCTGGGCTGGATGGCGGGTGATTTTGGCGCTCAGCAGACTAACAGATAGCTCTCTGTATGGGAGATTGCGAGTTTAAACCAGCGCAGAGGGAGAGGCAGCAGGAGGATGGAAGAGAAGGGCTGAAGGACTGGAGCCAGAGAGAGGAGCTGGCTCTCTGGACACAGATCGAGCCGGAAAGGACGAAGAGTGCCGGGCTCTGACACTCAGAAAGACAGAAAGACAGGGATCCGTGAAAGAACCCTGACACTGAGCTGGATCTTTGCCTCGATGGTATTTATTGAGCCCTTACTGTGTGCAGGGCACTGGACTGGGCACTTGGGAGAGTACAATGCAACAGAGTTGGTAGACGTGTTCCCTGCCCATGAGGAGCTTATAGTCTAAAGGAGGAGAAAGTCATTAAAATAAACTACGGATACTTACTTAAGTGCTGTAGGGCTGAAAGAGAGGGGAATAAAGAGTACAAATACTCTGGGAGAAGAGGCACGGCCTAGTGGAAAGGGCAAGGGCCTGGGAGTCGGAGGACCTGGGTTCTAATCCCGGCTAATAATGCCAGGACAACGCAGAAGGCAGACGGAGTAGGGAAAATGAGGGCTTAGCCGAGGAAGGCCTCTTGGAGGAGATGAGATTTTAATAAAGCTTTGAAGGTGGAGAGTGTGGTGATCAGTCATATATGAAGGAGGAAGTTTCTGGACAGAGAGAGGACATGGGCAAGGGGTTGGCAGCAAAATAAATGAGATAGAGGTACAGTGGAGTAGGTTGGTGTTAGAGAAGCAGAGTGAGCGTGCTGGTTTGAAGTAGGAAGTCAGTGTGGTAAAATAGGAGGTGGTGGGCTGATTGAGTGCCTTAAAGCCTTTGATAAGGACTTTCTGCTTGATGCAAAGGTAGATGGGCAACCACTACAGGTTTTACAGGAGTGGGGAAACATGGACTGAATTTTATTTCATTTTTTTTTAGAAAACTGAAATGATTAGCAGAGTGAAGTATGGAGTAGAATGGTGAGGGACAGGAGGGAGGGAGGTCAGCGAGGAGGCTGATTCAGTAGTCAAGGCCTCCTTTCCCCTCAGGGACCACAGGCTTCCGGACTAGCCATTAAGTAGCGATTCGGCCTCCCACCAACTTCCACCAGCAATTCTGGAGCTCGTCACTCCTCATTACTCCCAGCACAAGGGGCTGACTGGGGAACAGAAAGCAGGAGGGGAATGGCTTTTTTTTAAATATTTGTTAAGCACTGGACTAAGCGCTGGGGTAGATACCACTTGGTCAGACTGGATACAGTCTCTGTCCCACATGGGGCTCACAGTCTTAATCCCCATTTTACAGATGAGGTAACTGAGGCACAGAGAAGTGAAGTGACAAGGTCTCACAGCAGATAAGTGGCAGAGCCGAGATTAGACCAAGTCCTTCTGAGTCCCTGGCTTTGGCTCTGAAATGGAAGTACCCCATCACTTACCTCAACCCCCCATGACCCCAAAGGGCTTAGGGGATTCCAGGGCAGGCAACAGCCAGCCAGGGTCCAAGATAGAAGATTCGGGAAGCCAGGACAACTTGAGGACCAGGGTAAGAGTGAAGCCCAACACGAGGGCAATGACCGTCATTTTATTCTACTCCCACTGTCCCCCCACCCTGGTTGGCTGCTGGAAAGTCTAAGCAGTGGGTCCTCGCTTCCCCACACTTATTGTTAAATTGTATGCTCCCAAAAGCTTAGTACAGTGTTTTGCACACAGTAAGCACTCAGTAAATATGAGCGAACTTTGGACTCCTAACCCTGAAGGTCTTAGGGTGGCAGCCACTGGCTTCCCCTCCAGAGCAGGCCCAGAGACCCCTGGGATAACAACCCAAGAGCCAAACCACAGGCAAGCAGAGGGGAGGTCCAAACCAGAGCTCGAAGTTTTTAAAGAAGCACACATCAAGCGCCACAGTTCAGCAGAGGATAAACAAGGAGAGACGCTACACTAGGTCTCATGGCTCAGTGGGAGGCAGTGGGCAGGGAAGTTGGGGGCTCTGCCCACTATTAGGAGATCTCGGGCAAGCCACCCCTACCTCTCCGGGCCACGGTTAGGGAAAGGCATTACCCACATCACAGGGCAGGGAAGAGCAACTCCCAGGCAAGAGTGCCACAGGCCAAAAGCAGGGCAGGGCTGCAGAAATGCCAATTAACTGGGTCCTGGTTGGGGGGTGGGGGGGGAATGTGACCCTATTCTCCCTTGCTGGCTTGGCTCTAGGCCATAGCCACCCTGCCACTAGCACAGCAACAGACTCGCTGGCAACCAATGCTCTGCAGGCTCAGGATCCAGTCTGCCCCAAACCCAGCAGGGCAGGGGGCGGCATGGGATAGGGCAATCAAAGCAGGGTCCAAACTGAGTTCAGTTTCCCAGATCTCCCGAGAGTCTCACTTTGGCAGAGGTGACCCTGTTCTCCCCAGAAATGAGCCAGTCTGCTTTTAGCATTAGTGGAGAACAAGCAAAAGCTTCGATCTCAAGGAACTGCAGAGAGTGGGGCAGCAAAGGCCAGAGATGCACTTGGCTCCTCCGGCAATTTTAAATGCGGGGATCCTGGGGAATCTCCACTATCAGCTATGGGGTGGAGAGTTGGGGGGTGGGGGAGGCCCTTTCTGGGCAATGGAGCTGGGGTAAGGAAGAAGTGTGGCCTGGTAGAAAGAGCATGGACCTTGAAGTCTGCCGCCTCCCTGCTCTATGACCTTGGCTAAGCCACTCAACTTCTCTATGCCTCAGTTTCCTCATATGTAAAATGGGGGTTATATACCTGTTTTCCCTCCTCCTTAGACTGTTTGCCCCCTGTGGAGCAGGGACTATGCTTAATCCAATTAGTTATCCTTTATCTACCACCCTGCTTTCAGCCCCACAGCATTTGCGTACATATCCGTAGTTTATTTTAATGTCCGTCTCCCCCTCCAGACTGTAAGCTTTTTGTGAGCAGGGAACATGTCTACCAACTCTGGTATATTATACGCTCCCAAACACTTAATACAGTGCTCTGCACAGTTACTCTGTGTAATAAATACCATTGATTGATTGACTGCAGTCCTTGGCACATAGCGAGGGCTTAACAAATACCACAATTATTATTATTATCACCATCAACATCATTAAGGAAACACTCCTCACCATCCACCCACTCCTTTTGAAGCAGTCTCCCAGGACAAATATCTCCTGGTTGAGTTGGGAGGGAGGAAAAAACCTGGCCTTAAATCTATTCACCAATCCCAGCTTAAAACCAGAAATCATTATTCACAGAAATATGGTCATTAGGTTTTGCAACAGAGCCCAGGGAACTGGGAGTGGGCTGGGCCAACTCCCGCTGGCTCTCCAATTCCTACTCTAAATAAGAAAGAGGTAAAGAATGAAACCCAGTATTTCAAAGCAAGAATCAAGAGGCCCTGGGGATCCCATTTCCTCTGATCGCTGGAGTCTCCCATGGATCGGAGGCCGGAGCTGCAGGTCTGGTTTTCTCCCTGGCGCTGCGCATAGGCCCTGCTAGACACGGCAGAGGAATGAGCAATCAGACGGACAGTCAACCCCCTCATCTCCAACCCACGATGCTCCTGTCTCCGCTCGTCCTGTCTCCGCTTGCCATCCCTGTTGGCTGGCGAGAGTGCCACTGGGAGAAGAGGCACGGCCTAGTGGAAAGGGCAAGGGCCTGGGAGTCGGAGGACCTGGGTTCTAATCCCGGCTCTGCCACTTGTCTGCTGTGTGATTTTGGGCAAGTCGTTTCACTTCTCTGGGCTTCAGTTACCTTATCTGTAAAATGGGGATTAAATCCTACTCCCT
Source organism: Ornithorhynchus anatinus (assembly GCF_004115215.2). Taxonomy (NCBI): domain Eukaryota; kingdom Metazoa; phylum Chordata; class Mammalia; order Monotremata; family Ornithorhynchidae; genus Ornithorhynchus; species Ornithorhynchus anatinus. Next base: position 33,976,631 of record NC_041729.1, read on the forward strand.
CCTACGTAGCCTGGGAGCCCAGATGTGGAACAGGGACTCTGTCCCAACTGATTAACCTGTACCTACCCCAGTGCTCAGAACAGTACCTGGTACATAGAGAAGCTGCGTGGCTCAGTGGAAAGAGCACGGGCTTGGGAGTCAATGGTCATGAACTCGAATCCCAGCTCTGCCACTTGTCAGCTGTGTGACTGTGGGCAAGTCACTTAACTTCTCTGTGCCTCAGTTACCTCATCTGTCAAATGGGGATTAACTGTGAGCCTCATGTGGGACAACCTGATTACCCTGTATCTACCCCAGCGCTTAGAACAGTGCTCAGTACATAGTAAGCGCTTAACAAATACCAACATTATTATTATTACATAGTAAGTGATTAACTGTAATTATCACTATAATTATCCTCTATGATTAGGTCTTTAAACAAAGCAAGGAGTTCAGGTGAAGGTTTGTGGAGCTTATCTACAGGGAGATTCCCAGTGACACCAACATTCCCAAGGCTCCCTGCTTCCCATGCAATAATATGGAGGGGCAGTACAGCCAAGATCCTGCTTTCAATAATTTTACTTCCCTTTCACCCATAAAGCGTGGCTCCCCAGACCCTCTTGATCATCTCCCTGCGTTTTTCCTGGAGCAAGAGACTCCTGTTCTTGTAATGAACTAGAGTTCTTCCCTCTTCCCCAGATGGTCCCATTCCCTTAGACTGTGAACCCCACTGTGGACCAGGGGCTGTGCCTGATTGATTGGATTATAGCTTATCTACCCTGGTTTTAGCACATAGTTAGCGCTTAACAATTACCACAATTCTTATTATTTCTAGAAGATTAGGCCTAAGGAAAGGAGATTGAAGAGGACAAAGCCAGAGAGGGGTAGAGATGGGAATGCCCAACTCTTCATCGTCTCTCTATATGGCATAATGAGGTAAAACCGGGGATCGAGAGGGTACGTGAGGGTCCCGCCCGCAAGAAGCCTAGAAGACAGTGGACAGAGCAATAAGATGGACATGGCAGTAACTTCTGTTAACCGCATGCTTTCCCTTCACTTGGTCTCCTGATGAGGGTGCCTCAATTTCCCCCAGGCTCTTCCTTCCAGGGACTCTATAAGGAAAAAAAGGTCAAGAAAAGTATGGGTTCTACATGAATTACACGAGGTTCTGTTATTGCTACACTGATAAAAGGAAATCCCCAGAAGTCTGTGTGCTTCGGGAGGGAGGGACTTTAGCAGCTCCGGTCAGGTGGGCAATTTGTAACCTCCCTGGGGCCAAAAAACTCCACCATTTTGGTCAATTAATCGTATTTATTGAGCACTTAGTACAGTGCTCTGAATACATTAAGAGTTTGGGAGAGTACAATATAGCAGAGTTGGTAGACACATTCCCTGCCTACGGTGAGCTCACAGTCTAGAAAAGGAGGCAGACATTAATATAAATACAAAGGGCTTGTTTGAGCCTTTGGGGAAAAAAAAAGATTAGTATCAGTTCAGGTTGTGCGGTTGGTGACCAATTACTCCCTCAGACTCAGCTAGCCTCCTGGCCCCGAAACCCAGTATCCTACACTCATCAATTTGTAGCCCCATGGTTTCCATCGGCAGAGGGACTAGCCCCTCAACTTGATGGCTAGCTTTACGCAACTACTTCCCGGCAGAAAAGGCTCTTCTTCTCTGGGCTACAAGCTGGGCAGGGAGTCCCCCCGGCACTGGTGCCCAGTAGGTTGGGAGATTCCAGCCATAACAGAGAACAGCTGAGAGAAGGGAAAGGAAGAGAAACTACCGAAAGATGACCCAACCACTCTGGGTGGAAAGGAGGGATCCAGCAGGGGAGAATCCAAAAATAAAGAGCCCCTGTACATCCCTCCCTCCTGCAAAACACATCCAGATTCTGCCTTATAAGTCAGCCAGGTATGTGCCAAAGCTGTCACTTGCCCCTTCCTGGAAAGAGCTGTGTCCTGGGGCCTGGTGTAAATCCTTATAGACTGGTTTTGTTCAATGGGTGGGGAGAGAAGGGAGGTTGAGTCACTGCCAGTGGCTTCCTGAGAACCCGCAGATGATCTTTCTGGGTAAAGGTTTTCGTGGAGCAGCTCTCCCCAACCCGACTATCCCATAGCACCTTGCCCTCCACCACTTCTCACCCCACAGGTAAAACTTTCTTCCTCTCGGCAGCAACCTGCAGTGGGGGGAGCTGGGTGTGAGTGCCAGGCCAGTTTCAGGATAATAATAATAATGGCATTTGTTAAACACTTACTACATGCCAGCCACTGTACTAAGTGCTGGGGTGGATACAAGCCAATCAGGTTGGACACAGTCCCTGTCCCACATGGGACTCACAGTCTCAATCTCCATTTTATTCATTCATTCATTCATTCAATAGTATTTATTGAGCGCTTACTATGTGCAGAGCACTGTACTAAGCGCTTGGGATGAACAAGTCGGCAACAGATAGAGACAGTCCCTGCCGTTTGACGGGCTTACAGTCTAATCGGGGGAGACGGATAGACAAGAACAATGGCAATAAATAGAGTCAAGGGGAAGAACATCTCGTAAAAACAATGGCAACTAAATAGAATCAAGGCGATGTACAATTCATTAACAAAATAAATAGGGTAACGAAAATATATACAGTTGAGGGAACTGAGGTGAAGTGAAGTGCAGTGCCTTGTACAAGGTTATCATTATTATAATAATAACAATTATGGCATTTGTTAAGCACCTATTATGTGCCAAATACTGTTTTAAGTGCTGGGGTAGATACAAGATAATCAGGTTGGACACAGACTCTGTCCCACATGGGGCTCACAGTCTCAATCCTCATTTTACAGATGAGGGAGCTGACACCCAAACAAGTGAAGTGACTCCTCCAGGGGCACACAGCAGACAAGTGGCAGAGTCGCATTTAGAACCCAAGACCTCCTGATTCCCAGGCCGCTGCTCTATGCTTTAGGCCATGCTGCTTCTCACTAGTTCCCACGCAGCTCCTAGGAAATCCATCTGACCTCTAAGCTACTCAAATGAAGGTCCATGCCACACATCAACTCCGGGCAGAGCATGTCCTAGGAATTCCCAGAGAAGCGTAAGATCCCACCCTGGAGGAGCTCCCCATCTATCAGGAGAGGTGGGGACAGAGCCATAAACAGTACTGGCCAAGACGAAACCGGGAGCCAGGGAGTGGGGGGGGGGGGGGGGGGTCGGAGTTTTAATCGGGAAAAGCCGAAGCCAGGCATCAATCAAACAGGTCCCAGCAGCACTGCCTTCAGGGGTTGTCAGGGTGAAACCCTGCATGGCCAGAGGCTGTGATTCAGTTTGTGAGATCATTCATTCCAGGATGGTGTAGACTCATGCCGCATTCACTCAGATTTCTTGTCCCAAATAGATTTTTTTTAAAGGCACAGCCAATACATTGAGGGAGGTTAAGATCCCCCAAACCCAAAGTTTGTTAAATGCAAAGATCCCCAGAACAAAGGTCATTAAAACTACAAGCCTCTCACCCCCAAACCTAGAGTCTTTTGTTTCACCCAGCCCCCATTTCACACTCAATTTCATTAATCAAGGAAATGACACTTTAACCAAGTGATTAACTCCAAAGGAGGAAAAAAAAGAAACACACAAAGTGTCACCTTTAGCCTCCGTTTGCCCCACTGGTTTACAGGCAAAACAAGCAAAACTTCTGAGGAGTCAATACAAAAAATCTGAATGGCCTTTCCTTCTATTAACCAGGAGTCTAGTATATAGATAAGCTTCTCTTTGCCAGGAGGGGAGGGGAAAGGAGTTTTAGTGCACAGCAAGACTTTCAGCCCAAGGGCTACTTGAGTAGTCCGTGGGGAGGTGGGAAAAAAAGTCAGTGATTTCCCTTCTTCATCCCTCCAACAAAGCAAAGTCTCAGACTCACGCAAAAGGGGAGAAGGGACTACAACTCTCTTCCTACAGTCTCCCCACCAGGAGGATGGGGAAACTCATGAAGCCTGCCAGGGGGGCCAGAGGCAATGGAGCATGGCCTAGAGGATAGAGCAAGGGCCTGGGAGTAGGAATCATTCAATCACTGGTATTTATTAAGCACTTCATTCAATCGTATTTATTGGGTGCTTACTGTGTGCAAAGCACTGCACTAAGTGCTTGGAAAGTGCAATTCGGCAACAGATAGAGATAAGCTCTACCCAACAATGGGCTCCACAGTCTGGGGGCTGGGGGGGTGGGAGGCAGCACTTACTGTGTACAGAATGCTTTATTAAACACTTGGAAGAGTACAATATAGCAACACACACATTCCCTGCCCATAATGAGTTTACAGCCTAGAGAGAGAGACATTAATATAAATAATGGATAATAATAGTATTTGTTAAGTGCTTACTACATGCCAAGCACTGTGCTAAGCACTGGGGTAGACACAAGGTGATAAGGTAGCCCACAGTGGAGCTCACAGTCTTAATCCCCATTTTACAGATGGAGTAACTGAGGCACAGAGAAGTTAAGGACTTGCCCAAGGTCACTAGGCAGACAAGGGACAGAGCCAGGATTAGAACCCATGTCCTCTGACTTCCAAGCCCGTATTCTTGCCACTAGGCCATGCTGCTTCTCTATGTACATAAATGCTGTGAGGCTGGGAAGGGGGAATGAATAAAGGGACCTGGGTGCTAATCCTGACTCGGCCACTCCCAAGTGGCCTTGGACAAGTCACTTCACTTCTCTGTGCCTCGGTTAACTCATTGTAAAACAGATTAAGACTGTGAACCCCAGTGGGGACATGTACTGTGTCCAAACTGAGTAACATATCTAGCCCAGTAGAGTAGCTGTAAATAGAGTGCCAGCACATGGTAAATGCTTAAAAGATGCCTTATTACAAAAAACAAAAAATAAACAACCAAAGAACGCACCTTGCCTTCAAGAGAGCTCAGAGCTGATCTTAACAGGCATCCCCCACATCTTGCAGTAGGAGAAAACTTTACAAAGTAGAACTTAATACTGACGATGGGGTTCTTCAGGGGATCCCACCCCTTAACTCCTTTATTCTTTCACCTTTCAAGGAGACAAGAGCCCTGCCACACAAAGGAAACCGAGGCACCCTGCGCCAGTTTCCCCAAGATTCATTCATTCAATCGTATTTATTGAGCACTTACTATGTGCAGAGCACTGTAGATGGTTATAAGGGGTCCCTGACACTGGGTCCTTCTGTTCCTCCTCCCCTCCCCCAGTCAAAAGGCAAATGTCACCATCCCTGAGTGATTCTCACAAATTCCACCACAGTCTAGGGTTAACATCCAGAGCCATATCCTGATGCACACACAGAGATTCTTCCAGAAACTCAAAGGTTAAAGGTTAAAAAAAACAAAACACAACCCAACCAAAAACCACAGAAGTTTTGGCCTGGGTTACCCAGACCCATAGGGTACAAGAGGAAAAGGGTAATTCATCAAGGTAAAGCCTTTGGTTAGTTCTTCCAGACACCCTTCTCCTGTCAGCCCACCCCCCTCTAAAACAAAAACTCTACACGTCAGAGGGGGAGAGAGAGAGGAGGGGAGTTTAACACTTAGGGAGGATGTGGAAGAGAATGAAAGGAAGAGAGGAGGGGGAAGGGGAAGACTCAAGAAGCAGGGCGTTTCTCCCCCACCACCAAAGTGCTTAGAACAGTGCTGGACACACAATGAGGACTTAATGACTTTTTTTTATTTTTAAAAAGCCTTCAATAAATTGTTCCCACCAACTACCCCAGTCTTTCAAAGCAAAGAGCCTTTTCCTCCAGAAAACTAAGCCGACCAGTGGCCGGAGGTGGGGAGAAGACCCCAGCCCCTTCTCCCGGATGGCTTGCGTTTCCTAGTTCGGTTTTCCCGGCTGGCTCAGCCCCAGTTTATCCAAGGCATCTGCAAAGATCCCAGGGCTGGGGGCTGGGGGCTGTGCCCCTCGGGGGGTTTTATGGCCCCTCCATCACAAAGCGGTCCGGGCAGGACAAGGGGGAAAGGATTTGCAGAGAGCACAATGAGAAGGGGCTGGGGGTGGGGGTGGGCCCTGGGCCCGTCCCCATCCTGCAACCCTAAGGAGCAGTGGGCTTCCAGATGGGGTTGAGTCGGGGGGGGGGTCTGTGTGTTCGTCTGTCTGTCCGGCCCTGGGGGAGCGGGGGCCCCGGGAAAACTTTGTATGGAGGCCGGGGGGCGGCGGACAATGTGGTGTGCGGGACGGGCGGGGGGCAGGGCCGGGAAAGGCGACGCTTCTCACAAACACCACCGGTGGAAACGGGCACGGGGAGAAAGGGGGCAGGGGGGAGACAAGGGGGCAAGGGGGAAACAAGGGGGCAGGGGGGAGACAAGGGGGCAGGGGGGAGACAAGGGGGCAGGGGGGAGACAAGGGGGCAGGGGGGAGACAAGGGGGGGGGAGACAAGGGGGCAGGGGGGAGACAAGGGGGCAGGGGGGAGACAAGGGGGTAGGGGGGAGGCAAGGGGGTAGGGGGGAGGCAAGGGGGTAGGGGGGAGACAAGGGGGCAGGGGGAGACAAGGGGGCAGGGGGGAGACAAGGGGGTAGGGGGGAGACAAGGGGGCAGGGGGGAGAGCAAAGGGGCAGGGGGGAGAGCAAAGGGGCAGGGGGGAGAGGAAAGGGGCAGGGGGGAGAGCAAAGGGGCAGGGGAAAGGGGGCAGGGAGAGGAGGGGTAGAGGGGAGAAGAGCAAGGGGGAGAAGGGGGCGGGGGGAGAAAGGGGCAGGGGGAGAAGGAAGGGGGCAGGGGGGAGAAGGGCAAGGGGAAAAGAGGGCAGGGAGAGAAGGGGCAGGGAGAGAAGGGGCAGGGAGAGAAGGGGGCAGGGAGAGAAGGGGTCAGGGGAGAGAAGGGGTCAGGGGAGAGAAGGGGTCAGGGGAGAGAAGGGGTCAGGGGAGAGAAGGGGGCGGGGGGAGAAGGGGGCAGGGGAGAGAAGGGGGCAGGGGAGAGAAGGGGGCAGGGGAGAGAAGGGTCACGGGGGCAAGGGGTCAGGGTGGGAAGGGGAGTAGCTCTGGTTGGTGTGGTGTGTACCCAGCGCTTAGGACGGTATAATCCGTCCCTTCCCAGCCGGCCCGAGTCATCATCATCATCGCTCCACCACCGGCCCCCAAATCCCAGCCCCAACTGGGCCGCCCGGAGACTGCCGCCGCCAGTTGCAAAAGCAAAACAAACCTCTTCTGGGGCCCGGGGAGGGGAAGGGGCGGGAGCAAGAAGAGCAGGACGGCCAAAGGGTCCGCGCCTTTCCCACCCGAAGGTCCCCCGCGGTGGGGCTGCGGGAGAGGGCGCTGGGAGGGCTGCCCGGAGGAGGTCCCGCCGCCAAAAAAGACTCCCTCCCGGCCCCGGGGGGCGAACGGGCAGGACTGGCCTGGGCTCCCTGGGCCCGCTGCTCTTCTCCACCCCTCCAATTCGGGGAGAGGGGCTGAGGATGCACGGGGGAGGGGACGAAGGCCAGCCGGCCTCCCTGGCCCCAAGTCCCCGCCTCCTCCTCGCCCTGCAGCTTCTGCAATCGGCTTCGCCCCTTCCCACCTTGTTAAACGCAAAGAGATCCTGTTTGATCTTCTCCCTCTGGGGGTCGTTGCCCTGCCGCCTGAACCGAAACTTCATCATCTTCGGCGGCCGAAGGGGGCTCGGGGCTCGAGGGAGACGGTCTGGCTCGGTCGGGAACGAGGCAAAGCCGGGCGCTTCCCCCCATGCAACCCGGGCGGCTCCTCGCAACCCGCGGCAGGTCCGGAGAGGCCGAGCCCGGGCCGCGCACAGGGGGCGCGAGACGCCGCGACCTGGGAGGGAGGGGGGGGAGGGAGAGGAGGGAGAGCCGGGGGGCGGGGCCGGGGTGAGCGACACCCGGCTCCTCCAATCAAAAGCCGCGCGCTCCCTGGGACAGCCAATAGAAAGGAAGAGGCGGAAGGGCGGGGAGGGGGCCGGGGCTCCCTCCGGCGGTGAGCATGCGCCGCGGACGCGGGGCCTGCTGGGAGTTGTAGTTCGCCGGCCGGGCGCCTGGGGCTCGTGGAAGGCGGTGCTCGAGGTCGGTTGGGTGCGCTGCCCGCCTCCTCTCCCGTCCCCGTCGGTTCGTCTTTCCCTTCCTCAGACTTCAGTGGAGACTCAGTGGCCTGGACTTGTGCTTCGGTCGGGGGTTCGCTTCCTGCCTAGGGGCCGGTCCCTGGAAGGGGGAGGAGTTTTCCCGGCTCCAGGAGAGAGAGGGAGGTTTTGCACGCGATGGTATGGAGAGGGTGTTGGGACTCCTTCTTCCTGTAAGGCAGCCCCGGGCCTCCGCTGTCTGCACGGACCGTCCAGCTGGGCGGCATTTCCAGGGCCCGTGACTGCAAGAAAGCCAGGAGGTAGGGGCAAAGGGGGTGGTTTTGCAAATGATAAGCGATGAAATAAGTCCCATCTTAGTAAATCGATCCAACTTCCAGCTTCGAGTCGGGCCCCGACTCCCCAATCTCCATTGACGATCACAGAAGGGGACTAAATAAATGAGTCGATTCAGGGTGAATATCAAAACCATAAAAAAGTAGACTGGAAATCATTGATGACCCTGGATCTCCCCCAGGGCTTAGAACAGTGCTCTGCGCATTGTAAGCGCTTAACAAATACCAACATTATTATTATCCCAGTAGAAACACAAACACACATTTTCTCTCGCACACACTGACACACGACACAGACTGAAAGGTAAACTGATAGAGTAGGAATGAGCCTTGGGAATGTGGTGTGTCACCTTAGAGCGGAAGCTCTTGGGCTCAGTTGAAGGCACCAGGCCAGGGGTGTGTTGTGGGGACGCCCAACCCATTGTGGGTGCTCACTGGCGTACAGTACCCGTCCAACAACAACAACAACAACATTCATTTACGCGAATGGAGCTGCTGGACTCCGCCGGGCCGGCCTCTCTGAAGAATTTGGAGAGTGGCCCTGCCCTGCCCTGCCAGAGTCAAGAAGGGAGGGGAAAGTCTCGTGGGGAGCTGGGAACTGTGAGTCCCTGCCCCTCACCCCCGGGCATACCACATTTGTACAATAATAGTAATGTTGGTATCTGTTAAGCGCTTACTATGTGCAGAGCACTGTTGTAAGCGCTGGGGTAGATACAGGGTCATCAGGTTGTCCCACATGAGGCTCACACTCTTAATCCCCGTTTTACAGATGAGGCAACTGAGGCACAGAGAAGTGAAGTGACTTGCCCACAGTCACACAGCTGACGAGTGGCAGATCCGGGATTCGAACCCATGACCTCTGACTCCCAAGCCCGGTCTCTTTCCACTGAGCCACGCTGCTTCTCTAATAATAATAACTGTGGTATTCGTTAAGCGCTCACTGTGGATCAGGCACTGTACTAAGCGCTGGGGATGGTACACAAGCAGATCAGGTTGGACACGGTCCCCGTCCCACGTCACAGTCTCAATCCCCATTTTACAGATGAGGTCACTGAGGCACGGAGGAATGAAGTGACTGGCCCAAGGTCACGCAGCATCTAAATGGCGGAGTCGGGATTGGAACCCATTACCTTCTGACTCCCAGGCCCGTGCTCTAGCCACCGCACTATGCTACTTCTCCAACTCCCCTCTCCCCTCCCTGCCCTGCCCCGTCCCACCTCAAATCAGTACGATGTGATTTAATAGCCCTATGAATGAGGCATTTTGGAGGAGGAAAGAGGGGACACGTCTTTTTAACGGCAATGGACTTTGAACATCTGCTGGATCCGGAAGCGATTTCCTAAATGAAAGGGAAAACCCACCCAAGGGCAGTTGGCCACATCTGAACTCTGGCAGCGGGCCAGGCGGGCCAGAGAGACTGACCTTATTGCAGAATTCTTAATTTTGGTCCTTTTGGGAGAAAGTCAGCTGCCCCTGCTGGAGAGGAAAAGCGAGGTTCAAAGCCAGATGTATAGAGTGAGTGTGATTCAGAGTTCCTGGGAGGACAGGAAGAATTCGAAGGAGAGAATCTTCGCCTGATCCACCCTCCAGCACGTTTATAATAATAATAACAATGTTGGTATTTGTTAAGCGCTTACTATGTGCAGAGCACTGTTCTAAGCGCTGGGGTAGATACAGGGTCATCAGGCTGTCCCACGTGGGGCTCTCAGTGAATCCCCATTTTACAGATGAGGTAACTGAGGCACAGAGAAGTGAAATGACTTGCCCACAGTCAGCTGATGAGTGGAGAAGCCGGAATTCGAACCCATGACCTCTGACTCCCAAGCCCAGGCTCTTTCCACTGAGCCACGCTGCTTCTCATTTCCATTGTTGACTGGCAGGGAGGTGGAGCCAGGGAGCCCTAGGCAGTGGAACTGATCCTCCTGCCCTCTGCCAGGTTGGCACAATCCCTGAAAGCCTTGGGGGCGGTTGGTCCTCCCGTGACCTCACCCCCAGGACCAGAGTCATTCCAATGGCCGGGCCCTTGACCTCTTTCCCGCATCTGGGCTCCTCTCCTGCCTTTCAACCCTACAATCAGTCAGTCGTATTTATTGAGCCCTCACTACGTACAGAGTGCTGTACTGAGTGCTTGGGAGAGTACGTCACAATAAACGGACGCGTTCCCACCCCACGACGAGCTTACGGTCAGCACCTCGTACCCCCTTTTAGGGTCTTGAGCCATTTTGGAGAGAAAGAGTACGGGCTTGGGAGTTGGGGACCTGGGTGCTAATCCCGGTCCTGCCATTCACTGGCTGTGTGACCTTAATCCTGCCACTTAACTTCTCTGTGTCTCAGTTTCTTCATATGTAAAATGGAGTTTAAATATATGTTGTCCCTCCCCCTTACACCGTGAGCCCTATGTGGGAGAGGGATGTGTCGGACCTGATTATCTTGTATCTAAGTCAGCGCTTAGTACTGTGCTTGGAACATGTATGCTTAACAGATGCCATGATTATGTTTGTAATTATTAGTTGTGGAAAAATGTCAAATCTTGACATTATCATTTACCTCTACTCCATTCCCACAACTCATTCCCAGACAACACCTATCCCTCCACACACTCCAGGCGTTGGGTCACCCAGCCATCCTGGTCTCACAACCCTTTCCATGACCTCATGCACAACCCCCTCTCTCTCCTGACCTTCCCACTCCTGACTCTCCCATTCTGACCCTGATGTCACCACTGTGGTGAATACAGAGGCACACAGGCCTTTATGACCGTTCATCGTGAGCTCTCAAAGCGGGAGGCCTGTTCATCGTGAGCTCTCAAAGCGGGAGGCCCGTAGCCAGAAAGAACGAGCCCGAGAGAGAACGGGTCCTCCAATTCATTTACGTTGATTGTGTGTATATCTCCTTTACTCTACTAGATGTAAACTGCTTGAGAGCAAGGAATGTGTCTTTTTTCCCCATGGGTCCCCAAAACCCAAAATAGCTCTGCTCCCTTATATCCCGTACTCCCTGGTCCTTCTGCATCACCTATGCGCTTGAATCTGAACTTTTAAAAAACCTGATATTCACCCCACCCTTAGCCCCACCACATTTATGTGCATTTCCATCATTTATATTAACGTCTATCTCCTCCTCTAGACAGTGAGCTCCTTTTTTATGCTATTTAAGAGCATGCTATGTGCCAGGCACCTTACTAAGCGTGCTGGGGTGGATACAAGCTAATCAGGTTGGACACTTTTCGTGTCCCACATGGGATTCACAGTCTTAATCCCCATTTTACAAATGAGGTAATTGGGGCATAGAGAAGTTCAGTGACTCTCCAAAGGTCACAAAGCACGTCCTTCTGACTCCCAGGTCTGTGGTCTATCCACCAGACCGTGTTGCTTTTCTTCCTCTTGGGCAGGGAATGTGTCTACCAACTCTGTTGGACTGTATTCTCCTAAGCTCTTAGTACGGTGCCCTGCACACAGTAAGCATTCAATAAATACCATTGATTAATTGACTGACTTACTGATTCGGTCCTCTGGCTGAAGGCGGAGGGATATGAAGTCTATCACTGCATATGCCCAGAGGAATCCCAGACTCCACCCTGACCTGATGATCCAGAACTAAACTCACCTCAACCCCCGCCCGCTCCCCTTTGCCCCGCTTTGAAGAACTGTGTAGGCAGCTTTAATGATCCGTCCAGCTCAGATCTCCCTGTGTGGTGGGATGCGGGGGGAATAGGTAGCCTTGGTACAGGGTAGTTGATGATAAAAGGAAAGGGTCATTTGGCTTTGATTCCTCTTTTAAACCTCCTCCCCTGGGAAATTTCTCTTAAGCAGATGGATTTGGAGAAGATCCTTTGACCACCCCAAGAGTTTGGGCCGGCTCCACATTCCTGGCCCCTAACCCCACCCGTAAGGCCTGCAAGTAGTTGAGGCAGCTGTCACCATCCCCTTGCTGGAGCATTCTTGAAGGATTCTGGGTAGACTTAATGCCATAAATGGGAGTCAGTTGCCTTTTGAACTTTGCCCACATCATGGTACTTGTGCATGGCGGGTGGGTCTTTATTTGGCCATCTTGCCGCGCTTTGCCCTGGTTCCTCGCTTCCAAGCGGCAGCTCAAGGAAGTTAGATAGGCAGGAGCCCCTCGGGCACAAATCCTCCATCATTTGGGATCAGGACTCCTTGCTTGTTTGTTTGTTTGCTTGCTGCATGGCATTTGTTAAGAGCTTACTATGTGGCAAACGCTGTTTTAACAGCTGGGGTAGATACAAGTCGATTAGCATGCAGCCCCTGTCCTGCATGGGGCTCGCAGTCTAAGAAGGAGGGAGAACAGGAGAACTGAGACACAGAGAAGTTAAATGACTTGCCCAAGGTTACACAGCAATTGCCAGGATTAGAACCCAGGGCCTCTGACTCCCAGGCCCATGTTCTTTCCACTAGGCCTTGCTGCTTCCCCTGGTTCTAACTACTGGAGGCCTTTGTTAGTATTATTAATAATAATAACGATGATAGTTGGTATTTGTTAAGCACTTACTCTATGCCAAACACATAAATGCTGGGTAAGTACAAGATAACCAGGTCGGGCGCACTCCCTGTTCTTCATGGGACTCACAGGCTAAAGGAGAGGAAGAAGAGGAAACTGAGGTATAGGGCAGTTAAGTGACTTGCCTAAGGTCACAGAGCAAGCAAGTGGCAGGGCTGGAATTAGAAGCCAGGTCTGGGGTCTTTCCACCCCACACTTCTCTTGCCTCTCCCCTGTCCAGTACCCACATGTCCAAGCTCAGTATTTGAGCCCCGGAGTAGACAAGAGCTTAGGCATGACACTCCTTCGTGGTCTGGCACGGATTCCTGCCAAGGGGTCATAATATCCGTCTGCTCTTCCTTTCCTGGGGTTCGGAGGCTGCCGTGATTCCCCAGCCCGCAGGGGACCCAGCCAGGATTCAGCCTCTAGACTGGAAGCTCACGGTGGGCAGGGAATGTGTCTACCAACTCTGATGTATTGTGCTCTCCCAAGCGCTTAGTACGGTGTTCTGCACCCAGTAAGTGCTCAGTAAATATGATTGACTGACTAATCAATCCCTGCCCAAAGCCAGGCTGGGTCTGCCCAAGGGGCTTTTGAGTTCTCCGTTAGGGGTGACTGCTTAACTGCTAGTAAAAGGCCAGTTGGGTGGACACCAAAACTGTTAGAGCAATTGAGAAGGCTGTTTTGTGGGCTGACCTGTTGGCTGTAGGTCTAGACTGTAAACTCTTGGTGGGCAGGGAAAACATCTACCAAATCTGTTTAATTGTATTCTTAATACAGTGCTCTGCACGTAGTAAGTGCTCAATAAATATGACTGATCAATTGATTGATTTAGGCCCATCCACAAGCTCCAGGCCTGAGATTTCTCACCCAGGAAATAATCTGCTAAAGAGAGAAGGAACCTAAGATCGCTTCCTTGACCTTCCTCTGGGAAAACCAAAGGCAGGACAGTGAACCCCACAAGGGATAGGAACCATGTCCAACCTGATGATCTTATATGTAGCCCAGTGTTTAGTACAGAGCTTGACATGTAACAAGTGCTTAACAAATCCCACAAATGTTGTTACCGATGCGATTATTATTGTTATTATTTTAGCTTCCAAGGACCAGTGAGATCCTCTGCTGCCCCAGTGGTTTTCCCACATCCCTGGCAGAGCTTCCTGGTTCGGCTCAGGGGAGGACTGAACCCCAACAGCAGCACTACGTAGTGGATAGAACCCGGGCCTGGGAGTCAGAAGGTCATGGGTGCTAATCCCGGCTCCACCACTTGTCTGCTGCATGACCTTGGTTAAGCCACTTCACTTCTCTCTGCCTTGGTCACCTCATCTGTAAGATGCGGATGAAGACTGTAAGCCCAGACTGTGAGCCCTATGCGGGACAGGGACTATGTCCAACTCGATTAGCTTTTATCCACCCAGCGTTTAGTACAGTGCATGGCACATTGGAAGTACTTAACAAATGCCAGAACTAATCTGGAGAAGGAAGATTCCTCATCCACAAACCTGACAAAACCCTTCCATGAAGCTCCAAGCACTGCCCAAGCATTTCCAAAGCTCCAAGCGGCCATGAGGGGAAGATTTCCCTCCTCCTTGCAGAAGGGAAATCTAATCCCGGAGCCAGGGGCAGTGACATATTTGGCCAGTGGTCATTGCCAGAAGGGATGAGAGCAGAGGGATCTGGGCTCCACCTCCTTGGAGATTCCAAACCCCCACAGGGGAAGGCCACCTGGCCTAGGTGAGGAAACTGAGGCACAGAGAAGTTAAGGAACTTGCCCAAAGTCACCCAGCAAGCAATTGGCAGAGCCAAGATTAGAACCCAGGGTCTCCAACTCTCAAGCCTGGGCTCTTTCCACTAGACCACACTGCTTCTCAGAAGTAATTAGGAAAGCTCACTGCTGTAAAAATCAGGACGGTAAAGTTTTAGTCCCAGCTCTGCCCCTGGCCTGCTGTGAACCCTTGGACAAGTCACTGTCTCTGCCTCAGTTTCCTAATATGCAAAAAGGGGATAAGATACTGTCTCTCCTTGCCCTTAGATTGTGAACCCCTTGTAGGACAAAGACTGAGTCGGTGTCGCAAGGTGACCCTGGGGTACCGACCGTCTCAAGGTCAAATACTATCACATGACCTCCTGAGCCAGCAGGAGGAACTCGGAAGTGAGGGTGGAATACCACCCCACAACCAAAACTGCCAGATTGACAGCCCAAGCTGGGAATTCCGAAGGTGCCCCTCGCTCCCGTGCCAATCAAATTAAGAATGGAGGAGGGTGGAGGGCAGAGATTGGATAAACTGAGGCTGGAAGCTGGAATGGCCCAAGGGCACAGGTGATAAATACCTGCTGCCTCTAACCTTCTGTGCAGAGGAACGGGACTCTGCAGCAGCCGGCTGCAGGTCGCCTCTGTCCAGAGCGTGGAAAGGCCGCTCTGCCTGCACCGAGTAAGGAGCCGTGGGATGGGTGAGTGTCCCGTCCTGCTGAGCACTCGTGGGGCTGGAAGCCAGACGCTTCATCATGGGTAACGTTTAAATGGATTTGATGTCTAAGTGGGTGCCGATTTGATGTCTAAGTGGGTGCCTCCCCAGGGGGACGTGAACATGGTGGGAGCTAGCCATCTCACCACGTGTGAGTAAATCATAAGTGAGTTCCACCTGGGTGGGCCCGGGTGTCCGGCCACACGCCAGTAACATACGAGCATATTCTTCCCATTAGGGAAGCTCTAATACCATATTCCTCCCGAAAGAGAAGGCCAGTTTGTTGCATCTAAATAACCAAATAATTCAATTCGCCCCGCGGAATAAATTTTATATAAAACTCTGGTTTTCCATCCCCGGCCTCTCTCTCTCACCGCACCGATTCCGAAAGAACCTGTCCCCAGGTGACAGTCGGCTCTGATTATTTAGTATCTATCTCAGCTCTCAGCACAGTGTTTGGAACATACAGAGTACTTGGTAAAATACTGGTATTATTTTCTATAAGAAAGAGTGGGGTGCCCTTGGTCTCTGGGAAGAGGGTGGAAGGCTGGGACCTAGGAACACATGACTGTCATGTTTAGTCCAACAAGCATGTTTTGCACTTAGCATTCCATCAGCTCTGCAGCAGTTTACACCTCCTCTATCCCACCTTGACCCAGGGGTAACTGGACTTGTACAGCATTTAAATACCTGTTCCCCCTCCTACTTAGCTCCATAATTTATTTATATCAAAGTCTGTCTCCCCCTCTAGAATGTAAGCTCCTCGAGGGCAGGAAATGTGTCTGCCTATTTGGTTATATTGCACTCTCCCAAGTGCTTAGTACAGTGCTCTGCATACAAGTGCTCAATAAATACCATTGATTAATTGATATGGGATACAACATCGTATGTGGTA
Source organism: Ornithorhynchus anatinus (assembly GCF_004115215.2). Lineage (NCBI taxonomy): Eukaryota > Metazoa > Chordata > Mammalia > Monotremata > Ornithorhynchidae > Ornithorhynchus > Ornithorhynchus anatinus. The sequence continues at coordinate 33,992,798 of NC_041729.1, forward strand.
TAAGATAGGCAGTACAGTATTCCTGAATCATCATCACCATTTATGACTGTCTGGAGCGCATCCTCTGAGGGATCACTTCCTGTTCCAGTGATTTTTCTTCCAAAAAAAAAGTTCCAGACCTGTCTCGCTACCACCCCTCTTTAGTTGTTCTTTCTGCTGAATCGTTATCTCTTTCTCTCCTCCCTGGGCTCCCCTCATGCCTCACAAATCAGGTCCTGCTGTTAGCAGCCAGGTTATCTGGTTCCCCAGTGCATAGTTGGAGTCTGCCGCTTGAAAAACATCCACACTTATTGCTTGGGAATGAAATGTGTTTCACTTCACTGAATTCCCTCTCCATTCCTGCTGCAGAAACATCCATGAGCCGTCTCACCCATTTTTGTGCAAAGGGGAGACGTCCAGTGACTTTCTTCAGATGAAGAGTACAGTGCTAAGCGCTTATTACAGTGCTTGGCCCACAGTAAGCGCTCACTGAATACGCCTGTAGCCTTATCCACATCAGATTGGAAGCTTTTCTTTAGACTGAGTAATAATAATAAAGTTGGTATTTGTTAAGCGCTTACTATGTGCAGAGCACTGTTCTAAGTGCTGGGGTAGATACAGGGTAATCAGATTGTGCCACATGAGGTTCACAGTCTTCATCCCCATTTTACAGATGAGGTAACTGAGGCACAGAGAAGTTAAGTGACTTGCCCACAGTCAGCTGACAAGTGGCAGAGCCGGGATTCGAACCCATGACCTCTGACTCCCAAGCCTGGTGCTACTTGGGGGCAAGGAGCTCGTGTTTTGCTTCTGTTGTAATTTCCCAACTGCTTAGTATAGTACTAGTTCCAGGTCCTGAAGGTGCTGAATATGTACAATTGATTGATTGATTTTAATTTTGTCATGTTTCCAACCACCTAAGTCATGCTCTTCACACAGAGGCGCTCAATAAATTGCTATTGCTGCTACTAATGATGACCCACACAGTCACTTAATGATCCACACAGTCACTTCCCAAGGGTTGAGTGAGGATGAGGATGCCCCGTTGCCTTGAGCATAATACAGAGTTCAGGAAGCAGTAACAACATTTAATAAATGCTTACTGTGTCCAGAGCACTGTACTGAGTGTTGGGAGAGACTACACAGATGAGAATTAGGCATAGCCCCTGTTCCTGAGGGAGCTCAGATTGTGAGTTCAGGAGTTTTTCTGGGAGATTTTTTGCTTTTTAGAGGGGGCAGAGTTGGCCCGCTCTCCCTCCCCCTCTCCCTACAACCCTCCCCGCCCCCACAACCTTAGCAGGGCCTCTTGGAAAAGTCAATGAACTTCACCCAAAACCCTGCTGCTTCATTTTCAACTGAGAAACAGTCAACAGAATCACAGGTTCTTTCACAACACAAACCCTCTGAGTTGATATTTTGGCTCTTTTTATGGTTTTTTTTTAGTGTTGTTTGTTAAGGTCTTCCTATGTGCCAGACACTGTACTAAGCGCTGGGTCAGATACTAGCTAATCGGTTGGACACAGTCCCCTGTCCTGCATGGGGCTCACAGTCTTAATCCCCATTTCACAGATGAGGCCACTGAGGCAGAGAGGTTAAGTGATTTGTCCAAGGTCACCCAGCAGACCAGTGGCAGTGGGATTAGAACCCAGGTCCTTCTGGCTCCCAAGCCCTTGCTCATTGGGTAACGCTGCTTCTCTGGTAGATGAATGTGCCTGTTACATTGTTGTGTTGTCCTCTCCCAAGTGCTTAGTACAGTGCTCTGCACACAGTGAGAGCTCAAAATAGATATGATTGATTCTTATCTGTTAAAATGGGGATTAAGACTGTGAGCCCCATGTGGGACATGGACGGTGTCCAACCTGATTAGCTTGTATCTACCGCAGTGCTTAATTCAGTGCCTGGCACATGGTAAGCGCTTAACAAATACCTCACATGTTCTCAAATCCGTCAGATAGTGACTCTTCCCACCTTCAAAGCCTTATTAAATCCACATCTCCTCCAAGAGGCCTTCGCTGACTAAGCCCCCCTTTCCTCTCCTCCCACTCCCTTCTGCATCGCCCTGACTTGCTCCTTTTTTTCCTCCCCCTTCGGAGCCCCACAGCACTTAGGTACATATCTTTAATTTATTTGTATTAATGTTTGTCTCCCCACCTCTAGACTGTAAGCTTGATGTGGGCAGGGAATGTGTCTGCTTATTGTTATTTTGTAATCTCCCAAGAATTTAGTACAGTGCTCAGCACACAGTAAGCGCTCAATAAATGCAATTGAATGAATCCAGTGAAATATCATTTTTTAAAAAGGGGAGTTTATGGTCTAGACGTTCTTCCAGCCTATGCTCATCGCTGGACTGCAAGGCCTGAAGGACCAACCTGAGACTGGAGGCCAACCTAAGCATGGAGGACTCCCTTCCGCTTCTTCCAGGCCTCGATCATCAATTAAGATCATTTATTGAGTGCTTCCTTTTTTTAAAAAAAAAACCTTAAGTGCTTACTACGTTCCAGGCACTAATACTAAGTGCTGGGGGGGATTTGTATCTAGATTGTTCTAGATACAATCTAGATTAGATTGTTATAAACAGGTTGGACCCACTCTGTGTCCCACATGGGGCTCACAGTCTTAATCCCTATTTTACAGATGAGGTAGCTGAGGCCCAGAGAAGTAAAGAGACTTCCCCAGGGTGACACAGCAGACAAGTGGCAGAGACAGTGTTAGAACCCAGGTCCTTTTGACTCTCAGGCCTGTGCTCCTACCTTACTGTGTGCAGAGCACTGAACTAAGTGCTTTGTGGTCCTTCCGATTCCAGGCAAGGGACAGCAAACCCTCCTACGCCCCTCTGTTCAGCTGAGACCCACCCCCTGCCGTCTTCCATTCTCCAGGATTATTTTGCCTGAAGAGAGAAAGCTAAAGAGGGACTTAATAACAGCATTCAAATAGACGAGGGCTCAACGTAGAGGATCGGGAGCAGCTGTTTTCCATCTCCGGAGAGGACGGAACAAGAGGAAGTGGGTTTAAAGTGAAGCGGGAGAGATCCTGTCAGATAGTAGGAGGAACTCCCTCTCTGGCGGGGAGGGTCCGGGAGGCCCAAGAAACAGCAAACAAAAGGAGCTGGGGGAGTCTCTCTCCCCGGATGAGGGAAAGACCTACCTCTCCGACACAGAGAGGGGAGGCAGGGCGTTGGAGTACAGTCTGCGGGGGTCTTCTCAGTGTCCGGCTCCTTTGAACCCCTCGGCAGAGAGGAGGAGCCACAGTGTCCACCCTGTGCCTTATTTGAGGCTCCTCGGCGGCCTGGGCCCGGCTGCCTTCTCCTTGACACCCTCCAGATTAGATGTCGCACAAATTCTCGAGTCCCGAGCGCACGTCCTGCCCCGGTGTGTCTCTTGGAGAGGATGACTGGGGCATGGGCTGGCCTGTCACCCTTTGGGTTAGATGAATGGGGTAATTGCCCTGGGCCTTTCTTGTTAGAGCCCTACCTCCTCAACCAAGAGTAAGTCCACCCCGGGACCAATACGTTCAGGGGCTGGGGGGCCCGGCTTCGATCCCTCTGGGTTGTAAGCTCATTGTGGGCAAGGAACTCTCCCAAGTGCTTAGTACAGTAAGCTCCCTCTAGAATGTAAGCTCACTGTGGGCAGGGAATGTGTCAACGAACTCTGTTGTATTGTAGTCCCCCAAGTGATAATAATAATAATGTTGGTATTTGTTAAGCGCTTACTATGTGCCGAGCACTGTTCTAAGCGCTGGGGTAGCTACAGGGTAATCAGGTTGTCCCACGTGAGGCTCACAGTTAATCCCCATTTTACAGATGAGGTAACTGAGGCACAGAGAAGTGAAGTGACTTGCCCACAGTCACACAGCTGACAAGTGGCGTAGTGCTTAGTACAGTGCCCTGCACACAGTAAGTGCTCAATAAATATGATTTATTGATTGGTAAATTAAACTCACCCCTGGGCCAGTGCCCCCACACTAGGTGACTTGGCCCGGGCACCTCCTTCCATCTGCCCCACAGATGGCCCTGAATCCAGAACCCAGTCCTTGACCAGTATCCCATGGGTGGACAGCATTATGCTGCTCCACCCAGATCCACCCAGAAGTCCGCGAGAAGCTCAGAGCCTCCTTGGGGAAACCAGTCACAAAGTAGTTTACCGCAATGCCTTTGGGAACACTCCAATTTAAGAGTTTTCTAGGTCCCAGCCCATTCATTCATCTATTCAGTCACATTTATTGGGTGCTTATTTGTGCAAAGCAGTGTACTAAGCACTTGGGAGAGTACAGTACAACCACAAACAGATACGTTCCCTGTTTCTTGGAGAGGAAAAGATGATTTGTTCCTGAGCGGCCCACGCCCCTAAAATCTGGACACTGAGGGTGATGCCAGCCCTACTCAGCCTTCCAGGAAAGAAGTGGGGAGTCCTAACTGTATAGACTCCTTCTTAGGTCATGGGTTCTAATTTCAGCTCCGCCACCTGTATACTGTGTGGTCTTGGGCAAGTCACTTCACTTCTCTGGGCCTCAGTAACCTCATCTGTAAAATAGAGATGAAGACTGTGTGCCCTAAATATTTATTATTATAGTAATATTTATATTGTTGTAATCATAATAGTTCTATATTATGATAATAATTTTTAATTGCTGAGAATAGTGCTTTGCACACAGCAAGTGCTCAATAAATACGATCGACTGATCGATTGACAGGGACTGTGTCTAACCCGATTTGCTTTTATCGACCCCAGCACTTAGCACAGTGCCTGGCATATAGTAAGCACTTAACAGATATTGTAATTATTATTACAATATACAATAGTAATATACAATACAATAGTATTGTATTATACTATATATTATATACTATATATTATATAGTATAATATTAAATCATTGTATTATTTTATCATATGTTATATTATATATTAATATAATACATGCATTATACATTATTATATATTATATATACCATATGCTATATATTATACTGTGTTATGATATGCAATATACAATATATACAGTATACAATATATAATATACAATAATATACAATAGTATTATTACTATTACTAGGTGCATTTGTGTTCTGGAAGACAACAAGAAACCCCTCCCCATCATCAGCGGGGCACCCAAGGGATCATGATACAGGGGGCAACTTTGCAAATGAGCATGGAAGTTTAACAGTGAGTCCCATTTCAATCTTTGGTGGACTCTGGTGATTGCTGGTTTAGGGTTTGGTTATTTGAATGGATTTCAGGGCTGATCAGTCATTCAATTCGTTGTATTTTTTGAGCACTTACTGTGTGCAGAACACTGAACAGAGTGTTTGGGAGAATGCAACAGACTTATAGATATGAAGATGATGATGTTGGTATTTGTTAAGCGCTTACTATGTGCAAAACACTGTTCTAAGCGCTGGGGTAGATACGGGGTAATCAGATTGTCCCACGTGAGGCTCACAGTTAATCCCCATTTTACAGATGCGGTAACTGAGGCACAGAGAAGTTAAGTGACTTTCCCACAGTCACCCAGCTGACAAGTGGCAGAGCCGGGATTCGAACCCATGACATCTGACTCCCAAGCCTGGGCTCTTTCCACTGAGCCACGCTGCTTCTCTATGATCCCTGCCCTCAAGGAACTTTCAGTCTATCGGGAGAGACAAGACGCTACGATGAAATACAGGCAGGGGAAGCAATCAGGGCTAACAATATGCACCTAAGTGCGGTGGGGGTGGGGTGAGTATCAAAGCGCTTAGGCGTGATAGGGGTGAGCAGAGCAATTGTAGAGATGGAGTATTTGATGCTTACAAAGGTGTATATTCCCAGTCCTTCTTTCTCTTCCAGGAGACGCACACCATTCCCTCAAAACAGTGTCCATTTTCACACACTCAACTGCTAGACTATAAGCTCCTTATAAGGCAGGGATCGTATGTACCAACTCTATGTATGTATGTACATACACAGGGAGCGTATGTACCTCCCAAGGGCTCAGTTCTGTGCTCTGCACACAGTAAGCACTCAGTAAATACTCTTGATTGATTGGTGAACCAGGAGAGTGGCTCTTTGCAAGGCCGGGTACCGGGGCATGGGATAAAAAAGCCCTTGGTCTTTGTTCTCAGAAAGCTTGTGCTGAATCTCAGGCAAAGTGGAGAAGCCTGTTGCCGAGACAGTGAAACGCACCCTAAGGCAAACGCAGGGATAATAATAATAATATTAAAACTTACGTGCTTACTGTGTGTCAAGCACTGCTCTAAGCACTGGGGTAAGGTACAAGTCAATCACGTTGGAAAGAGTCCCTTTGCCACATAGGGCTCACAGTCTTAATCCTCATTTTGCAGATGAGGAAACTGAGGCACAGAGAAGGTGACTTGGCCAAGGTCACACCGCAGTTATGTGGAGAGCAGGAATTAGAACCCAGGGCCCCTGACTCCCAGACCTATGCTCTTTCCACGAGGCCATACTGCTTACCAGGGAACCTGCACTGGGAAGAGCCTGGAGCAATCAAAGGCTGGATCTGAATCTGGGGGCTCCGGGCGCTATTTACTCAGAGGTCACAAGCTGCTTTGTGCCGGGCGAGAGCCGCGTGGGGCAGGCAAGGAATCATAGCTCATTTGGAGAAATTGGTGCCAAGGCCTTCCCGGCAGCCACTGGGAGGGAACCCTCCTCATCACCGGGACCCAAAGTCATGTTTGAATCCTCCCATCTTCTCTGTTCCAAGACTGTTCTCTCCAAGCCTGGGGGCAATGTGTCTTGATCCAGTGGGGGGGGGGGGAGGGGAGGGAGAATCAATCAATCAATCAATCGCTTGTATTTATTGAGTGCTTAATGTGTGCATGGCACTGTGTCAAGTGCTGAACCAACATGGCCCGGAGGAAAGGACGTAGGCCTGGGAGTCAGGGGATCTGGGTACTAATACCGGCTTGGCCACCTGCCTGCTCCGTGACCTTCGGTAACTCACTTAACTTTTCTCCCTCTCTTTTCTCATCTGTAAAATGGGGATTAAATGCCTATTCTCCCTCCCCTTTAGACTTTGAGCCCCAAGAGAGTCAGGGATGGTATCCAACCTGATTATCTTGTATCTCCCCTTGAGCTTAAATCCAGTGGTTGGCCCAGAGCAAGCGCTTAAATGCCACAATTATTAGGGGAAAGGGCCTCCGTGATCCCCAGCCCCATCTGCTCTCCATAAACGAGCTGTTGCCAGACTCAAACCACACCTCGGTTTAAAGCCGACAGTCACCACATCCCTCTCTGTAATAATAATAGTAATGGTATTTGTTAATCACTTGCTATGTACGAAGCACTGTGCTAAGGGCAGAGGTTGATAGGCTCCAGTGCTTAGAACAGTGCTTTGCACATAGTAAGCGCTTAAGAAATGCCATCATCATTATTATTATATTACAATCAGATCAGGCACAGTCCTTGTCCCGCAGTCTGAGGGGGAGAGAGGACTTAAGCTCCATTTTACAGATAATAACAATCATAATGTTGGTGTTTGTTAAGTGCTTACTATGTGCCGAGCACTGTTCTAAGCACTGGGATAAATACAGGGTAATCAAGGTGTCCCACGTGAGGCTCACAGTCTTAATCCCCATTTTCCAGATGAGGTAACTGAGGCACAGAGAAGTTAAGTGACTTGTCCAAAGTCACACAGCTGACAAGGTGGCAGAGCCGGGATTAGAACCCATGACCCCTGACTCCTAAGCCCGTGCTCTTGCCACTGAGCCATGCTGAAGAAAACTGAGGCACAGAGAAGTCAGGGGAATTACCCAAGGTCACACAGCAGGTAAGTGGAAGAGCCAGGACTAGAAGCCAGGTCTCCTGGCTCTAGGCTTTGTGTTTTTTCCATCAGGTCACACTGCTTTGCCTGCTATTTACCCCTTCCTTCTCCTCCTTCTGGACTGCCTCACCCCCTTGGGGATTCAGCTTTTACCTCCCTTTGCCGTTTATCCACTGTCTGATATTAGGTCACTTAAAAATAGGGACGGCGTAAGGAGCCCGACTCGTATTCGAGCAGCGATGGCATTTTAACTGGGTGCATTTGGCTCTGAGTTTTTCCACCTCGATGTGGGTAAATTGTAGTGGCTTTGGCTTGCCTCCGCTCCGTTGCTTCACCACTGTCCTTCAGGGAATAATAACCGGGCTCCTTAGAGAACTCTCTTTCTCCTGCTCACTCTCTTCCTCACTGCCTTTGGGCGGTTTCTGTTTGACAGCATCCCAGAGATTCCTGGGATTTCACTGACCTGGGTCAGCGCCTGGTCCACCAGTCATCCCGCAGTGCTGGAAGATTGCCACGAGGAAACACTTCTCCAGGAACAGGTTCTCCTGGGAGACTAGGCTGCCCGTCTCTGAAAACTAGGCCAGGGGTGGAGAGGCCAGTGGTGTGGTGTGGGTACCACAGCTGGATAGGAAGAGCCCCAAAGGAGCCTGAGAAGCGCATGGCCCGAGAGTTGGAAGGTCCTGGGTTCTAATCCCCGCTCCGCCACTTGTATGCTGTGCCACCTTGGGCCAGTCACTTCACTTCTCTGTGCCTCAGTTACCTCATCTGTGAAATGGGGATTAAGACGGTGAACCTTATGTGGGGCAGGGACTGTGTCCCACCTGATTTGCTTGGATCCTCCTCCAGTGCTTAAAACAGCGACTAGCACACAGTAAGCACCTAACCAATACCGCAGTTATCATTGATAATTATTATCGATAATAATAATGAAAGCCCTGCCCCACCTCCCATTCGGACCACGGCACCGTTCTTGTGGCATCTTCATGTTCCGAGAACTCTGGGTTGGGCAGTTGGGAGGCGGGCTTGGGTTGTGGTCCCTGGTGAGACCCTCTACAAAATAGCCAGTGGCACTGTTGTCAAGTCACTTCACTTCTCTGTGCCTCAGTTACCTCATCTATAAAATGGGGATTAAGACTGTGAGCCTCACGTGGGACAGCCTGATTACCCTGTATCTACCCCAGCGCTTAGAACAGTGCTCTGCACATAGTAAGCGCTTAACAAATACCAACATTATTATTGTTTGAGAGCTGCTAACCATCTTCCCATCTGGCGGGGCTTCCTGCTTGGAGGAGGCAGGGGACTAGGTGAAATGACCCCTGACGATTGTGTTCCATGGTGAATTTCACAAAGGCCAATACCTCTTCTCCCTTGACAGGATTAGTTCATGGCATCAGACACCGATCGCCTTAAGCAAATATCGTTCAGGTGATGCCATTTCCTACTCTCCCTCCCTTCTGCTTCACTCTTGCACTTGGATCTGTACCCCATTATTCATCCCACCCTCAGCACCGCAGCACTTATGTACATCCATCATTTATGTATTTATATTAATATCTCCTCCTCTAGACTGTAAGCTCCTCGTAGGGAGCGAATGCATCTACCAACTCATATTGTATTCTCCCAAACGCTTAGTACGGTGCCTTGCACACATAAGCCCTCAAAAAATTTGATTAATTGATCACTTGGTGCTGGGGCTGTACATGAGGGCACAGATTGCTTCCTGGCTCTGACCCCTTTCGTTCTACACTGTTAGTTCTTTGTGGGCAGAAAATCTGTCTATGTTGTACAGTACTCTCCCAAGTGCTTAGTACAGTGCTCTGCACACAATAGGTACTCAATAAGTACACGACTTACTGACTGATTGACAACTCTAAAGGAACAGTTGAGAGAGAGGGCTGGGCTGAGCCAGGGCGGTTCTGGGCCACCCCCACCCAGTTGAAGAGGAAATGGCATGAAAGTGCAGGGAGAGAGGGTGTGTCCAGTTTATCATAAATTTTTTCCAGACAGTCACAAGGATTGAATGCTCTGATGGGCTCCTTAGGGAAGGTGCAAAGGAGAGAAGGATACCCAGGGAAAAGAGAGGTGTTCCTGCTTCCGGCAGCTCCCTCCTTCCAGCAACGAGTGGCGGTAAAAAGCCACACTCAGCCCTGGGCTAGTGGCCTGGTTGGCGACCAGCGTTCAGGACTCCTTTAGACTGTAAGCTCCCTGTGGGCAGAAATCGGGTCTATCAACTCTCACTTATCTTACTCTCTCCCAATCGCTTAGTACAGTGGTCTGCCCTCAGCAAGCCCTCAATAACTATCACCGATTGATTGATGGATGGATTAATTCTGTAACTGACTCTGTAACTGGCGCCGGGAGAGAAAAACCAAAGGTTTTGTCTCCATCCCCTTGTCAGTTTACCTGCCAGTAAAAAGGGGATGAAGACATCACACTTAGCAGGGTGGCGGAAGGTTCTACTAATTACTGTTTGTTGCTGGCCTGGAGATCCTCAGATAGAAAAGGTGCTTTCCTGTATAGCCTGTGATTAGAGATGAGGAGTCACTGACTGTCAGATGATGTTGAGGGGAGGGACAGCTTGAGGGGAAGCCCATGTCAAATCAGGCCTCTCTCCAGCCAGGTGGCCCCCAGGGGACCGTGTTGGTTGGATCAGGGCCCTGTCTTAGAGCTGGTGGAAGACTCTAATAGATGATCATGATTGGTAACCTCCTCTAGACTGTAAGCTTGTTGTGGGCAGGGAATTGTTGTATTGTACACTCCCCAGAACCTAGTACAGTGCTCTGCACATAGTAAGTGCTCAATAAATACGATTGACTGACTGACTCTCTGCTGCAGTGGCCTCAGATCCCCGAGGAAGCAACTTGCTTCCTCCCCAGAGGGCACGCCCAGACAGGGCCCCGGTTATGGCCACCAGGCTCCTGGGGAAAAAACATCATTCCACCCCACTCCTCACTCTGATTCCCTGAGCGGTTTTAAGGCTCTTGCACCGACCATCTTCCCACATAGATCCCTGTGATAGAGAGAGCAAGCAGGCTTCTCACCTCATTTCCAGGGAGGGAAACAGAACTGCTGAGGAAGGCATTGATCTGGCCGGTCTCCTGAGATCCAGGTCTTCTGAGCCCCAACTCCACACGTGTTGGAGTTGCCTCTCCCAAGAAGGTGCAGGCCCAGGACAGAGGGCCAAAGGCTCCCGACCCTGGCCTTCTCCAAGAACCGTTCAAACTCGTTCCCTTCTTCAGCCAACTTCGCTTCCCTGCTGATAGGATCGTTGCTGATGGCGATGGGAATTGGCAGGCAGCCTTCCTGGAGGTGGCTCCTTAGGTGTCTGCAGGCGGGGAGGTTGTGGGGGCAGGCAGGGAGCTCCTTGGCTTGCAAAGGGTCCCAGCCTGTGTGGAACCGGCCCAGTGAGTGGATTGGAAGCTGTGTGGCCTAGAGGAAAGAGCCTGGGCTTGGCCGTGGGTTCTGATCCCGGCTCCGCCACTCGTCTGCTGTGTGACCTTGAGCAAGCCACTTCACTTCTCTGTGCCTCAGTTACCTCATCTGTAAAATGGGAATGAAGACCGTGAGCCCTATGTGGGACAGGGACTGTATCCAACCAGATTACCCAAATCTACCCCAGTGCTTGGCATAGTAATCACTTAATAAATACCATTATTACTATTATCACGGCGCCGGGCTACCCCTGTGGAGGAGACCGGGTCTCCTCTCCCGTTGGAGATGGTAGGGAAGGGTGGTGGAGAGAGGCCATCCTGAGGGTTTGGATTAGGCTGCAGGGTCTTGGACTGAGGGTTGAACCAGGGAGGCGAGCTAAGGATTCAAGGGGGAGAGGGATGAGGTCTGTGTGGGTGAGGACATGCTCGGCTCTGGGAGCCATAGTGATAATTGTGGTATTTGTTAAGCGCATACTGTATGCCAGGCACTGTTCTAAGCAGCAAGGGTGGACACAAACAAATCAGGTTGGGTATACTCCCTGTACCCCATAGGACTCACAGTCTTCATCCCCATTTTGCAGAGGTGGTAACTGAGGCACAGAGCTGTGAAGCGATTTGCCCGAGGTCACACAACAGACAAGTGATGGAGCCGGGATTAGAACCCAGGTCCTTTCGACCTAGGCCCATACGCTATCCACTAGGCCATGCTGGAGGTTCTAAGCGCTGGGGTGGATACAAGCAAATTGGGTTGGAAGATGGTCGGAGACAGGATGTACCCTGGCTTCCTCTGAGGTTCGGAGGGGCCCAGCCCACTGTCACCTCCTCCCTTCTGCTCCAGGATTGGCCTAGACCCGGCGAGATCCCTGGATCGGGCCCCGGCGACCGTCAGCGCGCCGACCAGAGTGCCCCTCCCGCTCGGCTCCCGCAGCCCCATTTCAGCCAGAGGATTGACAGGAGGACGGGACTGGGAGTCAGGAGACCTGGGATCTAGTCACCGCTCTGCCACTTATCTGCTGTGGGACCGTGGGGCAGTCATTTCCCTTCTTAGTGCCTCAGTTTCCTCATCTGTAAAATGGGGATGAAATCTGTCATCCTTCCCCAGAGACTACGAGCCCCACATGGGACAGGGACTGTCTCTGATCTGATTGTAACTACCCCAGCGCTTAGTACGGTGCCCGGTACGTAGAAAGTGCTAAGCAAATACTACGTTTATTAAATACCATAATAATATTAAGAATGGTGGTATTTGTTAAGTGCTTACTATGTGTCAAGCTCTGTTCTAAGCGCTGGGGTAATACAAGGTAATCAGGTCATTCCTCATTGGGCTCATAGTCTTAATCCCCATTTTACAGATGAGGTAACTGAGGCACAGAGAAGTGAAGTGCCTTGCCCAAAGTCACATAGCTGACAAGCGGCGGAGCGGGGATTAGAACCCACGACCTCTGACCCCCAAGCCCGTGCTCTTTCCACTACGCCATGCGACTTCAGGAGTCCCTGAAGCGCATAGAGTCACTGAGTTGGAGGACTTCTATATTAGGAAATGATTCCTCTGCAGCTCTCCACTTATCTCCCCTCCTCTGCCCCTACCTCACCCCACCCCAGGAGAGGGAGAAGAGAAGGGCGAGAAGGAAAGAGGAAGGGAGGAAGGGGGTGGGCCTGAGCTGATAGTTCCAGAGATTTCATCTGATCGGTTAAAACGATGAAAACTCTAAACCCAGATCTGGGAGTCCCCTGACTGACTGCAGCTACTCTGTCAGAGAGACCCCGGGCTCCCTTCATTCATTCATTCAATCGTATTTATTGAGCACTTATTGTGTGCAACGCACTGTTCTAAGCACCTGGGAGAGTACATTACAACATAAAACAGACACAGTCCCCGCCACAGTAAGATTACAGTCTAGACCATCGGCCACAATTCTCATTAAGTACCTCATTAAGGGAAGCAGCATGGCCTAATGAGGGAACACAGGCCTGGGTTCTAATCCCAGCCCCACCACCTTTCTGCTTTCTGACCTCTGGCAAGTCACTTAAGCAGCGTGGCTCAGTGGAAAGAGCACGGGCTTGGGAGTCAGAGGTCATGAGTTCGAATCCCAGCTCCGCCACTTGGCAGCTGTGTGACTATGGGCAAGTCACTTCACTTCTCTGTGCCTCAGTTATCTCATCTGGGAAATGGGAATTAACTGTGAGCCTCACGTGGGACATCCTGATTACCCTGTATCTACCCCAGCACTTAGAACAGTGCTCTGCACATAGTAAGCGCTTAACAAATACCAACATTATTATTCTCTGCCTCTTTTCCTCATCTGTAAATTGGGGATTAAGACTGTGAGCCCTATGTAGGATGGAGACTGCGTGCCACCCGATTATCTTATATCTTCCCCCCATGTTTAGTATAGTATTTAACAAACAGTAAGTGCTTATAATAAATGCTTAACAAAAACAAACAAAAAAGGACCCATCTGGTCCAGTGACCTTTGGCAGCTGTTTGGGGGTTTCGGGGAAAACCAATACACAGTTCCTGCCTACAAAAACAGCATACGCAAACCTAGCACTGTATGCCACTTAAATCATAATCAGCCCAAAGTATGTATTGAGCACCTACTGTGTGCTGAGCACAGTATCAGATGGGCACTTGGGAGCGAATGATAGAATTAATAGACGGGATCCCTGCTCTCAAGGAGTTTACAATCTAGCATTAAAATAAATTACAGGTAGGAGGAAGTAATATAAAGCTGTGTACATAAGTGGTTGGGACCTGGGGCAGGAGGCGGAGTCAGTGCCCAGCTATTTAGGTAATACGGAAGGGTTATAGGGTGGGGAGATGAAAGATTAATCTCGGAAGGGCTTTGAAGGTGAGAGAGCAGTGGTCTGCTAGACGGGAAGGGGAAGGAACTTCAGGCAGGAAGGAGGGGGTGAGCAAGAGGTTGGCAGCAGGAGAGATTGGAGGGAGGCACAGAAATAGTCACTGTACCCAAAAGAGCCCAGACAAAATGTTTTGCAAGGAGAGACACAGGAGGTTCAAGGCCCAATGGAGTGACTAGAGACACAAGGAGCTAATCTAGGAAGGCTACCAGAAGAGGTGGGTTAATAATTATAATCATTTTGGTGTTTATTAAGGACTTTCTATGTATCAAGCACTGTACTAAGCCCTGAGGTGCATGTAGAGTCATCAGGTCCCACTCGGGGCTCACAGTCTAAGTAGGAGGAAGGACAGGTATTGAATCACATTTTTTGCAGCGGCATAAAGAAGTTAAATGACTTACCCAAGGTCATGTAAAAGACAAGTGATGGAGCTGGGATCAGAACCCAAGTCCTCTGACTCCCAGGCCCAAGCTGTTTTCACTAGGCCATGCTAAGTAGAACATCGAAGGAAACAAAGGACTTGGTTTGCCAGTGGGGGTGGGGAGGTGGGGGTGGTGAGGGTAATTCTAAACTGAGGCTTTGGCCATGTCGTGGCTCAGAGGTGGGATTAACAAAGGGTCAGCTGGGAAGCAAATTACCTAGGCAGGAACGAAGAGCACAGACTGGCTGGTGTGAAGCAACGTGCCTGGAGCCTGTAAAAATTTTAAGTGGCTTTGAGCTGTGTTTATGGGCTCTGGTCAGACTGGAATCACACACCTGGGCCTCAGCTGAATCTAGGACCCAGCCCAGAAAGGGAGCCCAAACAACCGGCTCTCACTCCCATTCCCCAGAGGGCTTCCCTCTCTCCCCCTCCCTCCTTCCTTCTCTCCTCTCCCCTATTGTCTAGTTCTTGCAGAGCCAGTGATGGTTGGGGGTGCTGGGAGTTGGGGCTGTTTACCATTGCAGTCTTCATGCTGAAAGCCAGAGGAAGCTCTGTCCTCCTCTGTCAAAAATGATCAATCCATTAAAGGTTAAAAGCCCATCAGGTCAGCGTGGGCCAGCTCAGAGCAGCTCTGGTGGTCCACAAAGCATCTTTAACCCACCCACCTGGGCTGTATCTCTCAGGCCTTGGGCTCTGAGCCTGGGATGGAAAACTTAAAGGAACAGTGGAGATGGTGATTGCATTGCCCCTAACCCTACCCCTGACTGTGCCCACCACCAAAATACCAAGAAGTCTCCCTGCAAAGGATTGGAATGGTTGGGGAAGAGGAGAGCAGTGGGGTGAGAGGGGAGAAGGAAGGGAGTTCCAGGGAGGGAGTGGGAGGTAAAGCTGGGCTAGATGGGCAAGCTGGCTGCCCCATCTCACATCTGGCCTCAATCAGTCATTTATTGAGCAGTTACTGTGTGCCAAGGGCTGTGCTAAGTGCTTGGGAGAATACAATATGACTGAGTTGGTAGACATGTTCCCTGACTACAGTGAGCTCACAGTGTAGAGGGGGAGACAGACATGAATGTAGGTAAATTAATTATGGATATATATGTAAATGCTGAAGGAGGGGTGAATAAAGGGTGCAAATCCCAGTGTGTGTGTGGGGGGGGATTTATGGTGATCGGAGCCACCTGGCATCCTGCCAAGCAGCTCCTCAGCTTCACCTGGTGGTCTTCCAAGCCCCAGTGGGCAACACCGGTTCAGAGGGAAGAAGCCTCTGAAGGGCTGGTGATGGAGTGCTGTTTCAGCTCTAAATCAGCTGCCAGGCTCTGAGGTCCCAGGCCCTGCAAGTAAGTTCTCCTCTGCCACTGGGATCTTCTGCAGGAATTAGAGCAGATTTTCTGCAGGAGTACAGGGAGACTCTACCTCCCGCAGGAAGCCCCCAGTATCCTCCCTTCCCTCCAGCTCCTGTCTCCTGTCATGATGCCGGTGCGGGGTGTGAATGGGGACAAGGAACCGGGGAGGAGGAGGAAGAGGCAGGGGCTGGGGCCGTGAGACTTGGGGGCGGCGGTGGCCAGCAGCTGCAAGGTGCTTTCCGGCTCTCCTCGGCTGCAGCAGAGAGGGCCTTGGCAGCCGGCCCGGCTCCCGAATGACTCCCCACTTCCCTCCGGCTCTGGGCGATTTGACAGCAAACGGCCTAGGCTGGGAGTCCTCGGGACCCGGATGGCAGCCGAGAGTTACCGAAGCGGGAGCCAAGCCAGTGTGCCCTCTCCTCTGCCCAGTAGCTCACCTGCTCTCTGCCGCTTGGACTGGGGCCTGGCCAAGGAAGGGTTAAACTCCCCCCTTTGGCCCCAGGCCTAGTCCCTCGTCTAAGGAGGCCTCCCCCCCTCCCCACCAGAGCAGCCTGGCCCAGGAAACACAGGGACACCTGAATGTTCGGGGGAGAACCAGCTCACCGCTCTGAGCTATTTCCAGTGTGTTGGCGTTGGTGAGCTGCCCGGGCCTGGCGGTGACTCGCTGGCCCACGTCTGACGGATCCGCGAAGGTCTTCGCCGCAGTCGCGAGAAGATGAAATCTTCCTCCGCTTTGATGCTGCGGAGGTTGTTCTCGCCGTGGTTCCAGTCAGGCCGGCTCCCACCCGCCCACGCTCCCCGGCCCGAGCAGGGAGACGAGGAAGAGAGACGAGAGCATCCACTGCCCGGCCCCGGGGGGGTCCGGTGCATAGCCCGGCCGGCCGCCGGTCCAACTGCTCAGCCCCCGGCCTGAACCACAAGAAATTCACCTCTGGCCTTCCTGAAAACATGCCGAATCACACCCAGAAGGTCCCTAGAGAGATTCTCCAAGAGACTGTCTCCATTTTGGTCCTTGGCTCCATCTTCAGCCCAGGGCCTCCCTCCCTCCAGACCAGTGCAAACCAGCAGAGTCTTCTATACAAAGTTCCTGTCAGTGGCAACTGGAGCTGCCTCTCCACATCCAGGCAGGTGAGCTGCTGGGTGACCTTGGGCAAGCCACTGAACTTCTCTGTACCTCCGTTACCTCATCTGTAAAATGGGAATTGAGACCGTGAGCCCCGTGTGGGACGGAGACTGTGTCCAATCCAGTTTGCTCGTATCCACCCCAGCGCTTAGTACAGTGCCTAGTATGTAGTAAGCGCTTAAATACCATAATTATGATTAATAATCATCATCATAATGATAATTATTGTGGTGTCTGTTCATTGCTTACTATGTGCCAAACACTATACTGAGTTCTGGGGAGGATTCAAAATAATTGGATCCGACGCAGTCTCTCTTCCACATGGGGCTCACAGTCTAGGGGCTGTTTTTCATTTCTCCTCAAATTCACATTCCTGCTTTAGCTCCACCCCCAGTCCTCTCCCTCCTGGGGTCTCGGGCCCCCTCCCTCTGTCTGGGAGCCAGGCTGATCCCCTGGAACCAACCCACCTGTTCCCCTTGGGCCCCGCTTTCTTCTCCCTCACCCTGGAGCTCCTGGCTGGGCCCTCATCTCTGCTCCGTCTCCTTCCCAAGGAGATCCCCACAGCCGGCCACGGAGGTCTGAGGATCCTCCCCGCAACAGCTGCTCGCCCCTTGCCGCCCCTGGGCTCCCTTACCTTTCATTCATTCACTCAATAGTATTTATTGAGCGCTTACTATGGGCAGAGCACTGTACTAAGGGCACGGAATGTACAATTCTGTCCTACCTGGCACGGCAGGAGCCAGGGACCCTGCTGGCTCTCGGGTGGCGGTTTGTGAGGACTGCCCTGGGCCACCGAGGACTTCTGGATAGGGAGCAAAGGCCCAGAGTTTCCCTCTGCCCCAAACCGGAAGCAGGGCGTCCAGATGGAACAGCCTCGGTCCTGGGGTGGCCACTGCCAGGAACATACAGGTCTCTGGGTTGTCCATCCACCTCTGTCTCAAGCAGAAACTCCTCACCCTCGGCTTTAAATCGCCTCGCCCCCTCCTACCTCACCTCACCACTACTCTACGCTACAACCCAGGCCGCACACTTTGCTTCTCTAACGCCAAGCTACTCACTGTATCTCACTCTCGCCTGTCTCGCCTCCAACTCTCACCCACATCCTGCCTCTGGTCTGGAATGCCCTCCCTCCATAAATCCAACAGATCATTTACTCTCCCCCTCTTCAAAGCCTTATAGAAGTAACATCTCCTCCAAGAGGCCTTCCCTGATTAAGCCCTCCTTTCCTCTTCTCCACTGTGCTGCCCTGACTTGCTCCCTTGATTTATACTCCTTTCCAGCCCCACAGCTGTAGTTTCTTTATAATAATGATAACATTATTGGTATTTAAGCACTTACTATGTGCCAGGCACTGTATTAAGCACTGGAGTGGATACAAGAAAATCGGGTTGGACCCAGCCCATGTTCCACATGGGGCTCACAGTCTCAATCCCCGTTTTACAGATGAGGTAATTGAGGCACAGAGAAGTGAAGCGACTTGCCCAAGGTCACACAGCAGACAAGTGGTGGAGTGGGGATTAGAACTCATGACCTTCTGACTCCCAGGTCCATCACTAGCCGCTAGGCCATGCTGCTTCTAATTTGGTTTCAGGACTCCAGCTGGGATGCTGTATTGCCTGTGGCTTTAAATGTTCGTGAACATTAGGGCAGAATGTGTAGCCCGGGGTGCTCCAGTGTCACTTTGGCACTCCCCCAAGGGCACAGAGTAATCGCCCAATAAATACCAATGATTCTGTTTTCCCATCCAGTGCTGTGGCCTACTGGAGAGAGCACGGGCCTGGGAGTCAGAAGGACCTGGATTCTAATCCCAGCTCTGCCACTGCTCTGCGACCTTGAGCAAGTCATTCAACTTTTCTGTGCCTGTTACCTCATTTGTGAAATGGGAATTTAATACTGTGAACCCCATGTGGGAAAACGGACTATGTCTAAGCAGCGTGGCTCAGTGGAAAGAACCCGGGCTTGGGAGTCAGAGGTCATGGGTTCTAACCCCGGCTCCGCCGCTTGTCAGCTGTGGAACTGTGGGGAAGTCACTTCACTTCTCTGGGCCTCAGTTACCTCATCTGGAAAATGGGGATGAATAATAATGTTGGTATTTGTTAAGTGCTTACTCTGTGCAGAGCACTGTTCTAAGCACTGGGGGAGATACAAGGTGATCAGGCTGTCCCACATGAGGCTCACAGTCTTCATCCCCATTTTACAGATGAGGTCACTGAGGCACAGAGAAGTGAAGTGACTTGCCCACAGTCACACAGCTGACAAGGGGCAGATCCGGAATCGAACCCATAACCTCTGACTCCCCAGCCCGGGCTCTTTCCACTGAGCCACGCATGAAGACTGAGAGCCCCATGAGGGACAACCTGATCACCTTGTATCCTCTCCAGCACTTAGATGGGTGCTTTGCACAGAGTAAGCGCTTAACAAATGCCATCGCTATTATTACTAGGAATCGAATTAGCTTCTATCTACCCCAGCACTTAGTAGAACGGTGCTCGGCACAGTGTAAGAGCTTAAATACCGTAATTATTATTAATCATTATTATTACAGTGCCTCGAACATAGTAAAGAGAAGCAGCGTGGCTCAGTGGAAAGAGCCCGGGCTTGGGAGTCAGAGGTCATGGCTTCGAATCCCCGATCTGTCACTTGGCAGCTGTGCGACTGTGGGCAAGTCACTTAATAATAATAATAATAATGTTGGTATTTGTTAAGCGCTTAGTATGTGCAGAGCACTGTTCTAAGCGCTGGGGTAGACACAGGGGAATCAGGTTGTCCCACATGGGGCTCACAGTTTTAATCCCCATTTTACAGATGAGGTCACTGAAGCACAGAGAAGTTAAGTGACTTGCCCACAGTCACACAGCTGACAAGTGGCAGACCCGGGATTCGAACTCATGACCTCTGACTCCAAAGCCCGTGCTCTTTCCACTGAGCCACACTCTGAGCCGCAGTTCCCTCATCTGGAAAATGGGGATTAACTGTGAGCCTCACGTGGGACAACCTGATTACCCTCTATCTACCCCGGCGCTTAGAACAGTGCTCTGCACATAGTAAGCGCTTAACAAATACCAACGTTATTATTAGTAGTAAGTGATTAATACCATTTAAAAAACCCCCCAAAACCCTGCTTTGAAGTTAATTATTGCTTTGCACCTGGCGCCACCTTGTGGGGCTAAGGAGTCATGCAGTCGACGCGGGCCAAGGGTCGCCGGGGGGCAAGTGAGGGGCAGCTGGGCCCAGTGGATGCCAGGAGGGCAATTGCACAGGAATCATCCCCAAATTGCAATCATCGTTACATTTCCAGGATTTGGCGTTAGAGCACGACGGGTTCCGCTCCCTAGGAGCTCCCGGCGGCTCACTGTGGGCAGGAAACGTGTCTATCAACTCTGGTACTTGCCCAAGTGCTCAGTACAGTGCTCTGCACACAGAGCTACTCAATAAATACCACCGATTGAGAAGAAATGGGATGAGGGGAAGAGAGAGGGGACAGAAAGTGCTGGCCCAAGGGCATTGCTCAGGAGTGTAGGGAGGGAGGATTCAGGGAGAAGAGAGGAACTGTGACCTGTCACCGGCAGGTAAAGTTCAGGAGCGGGCTGGGGAAGAGCCTAGAAGGTGGAGTGACATCACCCTCTCTATGAAGGTGGACAGTTGGCTTGGGCCAAAGCACAAGGAGGGATTTGGCCTCCACAGAAGCCTTAGTGCAGTTTGTTGGCCTCATTGGACAGCCCAAGAATAATAATAATAATCATGGTATTTGTTAAGCGCTTACCATGTGCAAAGCACTGTTCTAAGGGCTGGGGTTGATACAAGGTAATGAGGTTGCCCCACGAGGGGCTAACAGTCTTAATCCCCATTTTACAGATGAGGTAACAGGCACAGAGAATTTAAGTGACTTGCCCAAAGTCACACAGCTGACAAGTGGTGGAGCTGGGATTAGAACCCATGACCTCTGACTTCCAAACACTTTCTGGTCAGCACGGCTAACTGAACTTCATTCTCAACCCTCCCACCTCTGACCCAAGGGACTTGCACCTTTTCTTTCTGTCTGGAACTCCCTCCCTACTCTGGTTCCCCACAGCAGCTCCTAAAAGGACCCAGATTTTAGGTCTACTTGTCTGCTGTGTGACCTTGGGCAAGTCACTCCACTTCTCTGTGCCTCAGTTATCTCCTCAGTAAAATGGGGATTAAGATTGTGAGCCCCATGTGGGACAAGAACTGAGGTAACAGGCCCAGAGAAGTGAAGTGGAACCCAGGTCCCCCTCTCTCCCAGGCCCGTGCTCTATCCACTAGACTATGCTGCCAATGGATCAAGAGAAGCAGCGTGGCCCATTGGAAAGAGCCCAGGCTTGGGAGTCAGAGGTCATGGGCTCTAATCCCGGCTCCGCCACTTGTCAGCTGCGTGACCTTGTGCGAGTCATTTAACTTCTCTGTGCCTCAGTTACATCATCTGTAAGATGGGGATGAAGACTGTGAGCCCTGTGGGACAACCTGATTACCTTGTATCTACCCCAGTGCTTAACAGTGCTTGGCACGTAGTAAGCGCTTTAAATACCAACATTATTATTATTCCCTTACTAGTTGGCCCCTGGTAAGTGCTTAACAAATATCATTATCATTAATATTATTCCCTTAGACTACAAGGCCCTTGAGAACAGGAACAAGATTTTTTTGGTAGACTGTTGCTGGCTGACAGGGGACGCACCAATACTTTAAATACAGGACACGTCAGTTTCCCTACCTCACTCTGATTCTACGACTGCCTCTAGAGAGAGATAGGGCTGGCAGGAGCACACAACCTGCCCAGTGATAGAGTTAGCACCAGGCCCAACCCCACTCCTGAACACGCACCACAATTTCTTTTTATTGGGCAGGTCGGGGAGGAAAAATCCACATCTTCACACCAAGTGACGGTAAAGACCAAAGACCGACAAAGATCCTGGACCAGAGGCCAGAAACCAGAGGCGAAGTGTGCCTGGGAGAATGGAGCGGACTGCTGAAGGAGTCTATGTATCTGGGTTATTATTGTCATTTTTATTTTTAATAAACAATAATAAATGGTACTTATTGAGCACTTGTGCAGAACACTGTACTAAGCACTTGGGACAGTGCAATACAAAGTTGATGGACACATTCCCTGCCCACAATGAGTTTATAGTCAACTGAATTTATTAAGCGCTTACTGTGTGCAGAGCACTGTACTAAATGCTTGGGAGAGTACAATTCAATAAACAGATACATTCCCTGCCCCCTAATGAGTTTACAGTCTTGAGGACACAGTTATGGTACTGAAGGTTTGCCAAACACTGTACTAAGTGTGGATTTCACAAAATAAAGATTGGACACTGTGTCCCACACAGGGCTTACAGTCTAAATAAGGGCGAGGAGGATTTAGTCCTCATTTTACAGATAAGACAGAGAAGTTAAGTGACTTGCCCAAAGTCACACATAGACAAGTGACAGATCTGGGATTAGAAGCCAGCTGCTCTTATGCCCACATCTGAGCTCCTTCCACTAGACCTTAAGAGCCCGGGCTTGGGAGTCAGAGGTCATGGGTTCGAATCCTAACTCTGCCCCTTGTCAGCTGTGTGACTGTGGGCAAGTCACTTCACTTCTCTGTGCCTCAGTTCCCTCATCTGTAAAATAGGGGTGAAGACTGTGAGCCTCACGTGGGACAACCTCATTCCCCTGTATCTACCTTAGAACAGTGCTCTGCACATAGTAAGCGCTTAACAAATACCAACATTATTATTATTATTATTCCCTGTGTTACCTCCTGCGGTGGATAGAGTGGCAGGGAACACCCTTGGCCTCCCTGAATTCAAAGCTGAGAATTGTCCAGCATAAGAATTGTGGTATTTTTTTAAAATGGTATTTGTTATGTGCTTACTATGTGCCAGGGCCTGTTCTAACCTCTGGGGTAGATACAAGTAAATCAGGTTGGACACAGTCCTGTCCCAGGTGGGGCTCAGTTTTAATCCCAGTTTTACAACTGAGGCATAGAGGAGTGAAGCCAGTTGCCCAAGGTCACACAGCAGGCAAGTGGCAGAGTTGGGATTAGAACCCAGGTACTTCTGATACCCAGGCCCGGGCTCTTTCCATTAGGCCGTACTGCTTCAGAGCGCTGTGTTAAGCGCTCCGCAGAGTTCGCAATAATAAAGTTGGTAGGCAAATTCCCTGCCCATAGCGAGCTGAAGTTAACCCCCGAGGCCTACCGAACCCAACGTGGAGAGAGCAGCGAACTGTCCTATCTTCAATCCCCCATTTTTCCGCAGCCTCCAGGCCTCTGACAAATACACCGCACACCAAAGGATGCTTTCTGCTTTTATTCCAATAAGTGCAGCATTTCTATACAAGAAAAAAAAATAAGACCATGAATTTAAAAACAAACCCCTGACAGTGACCAACTAAAGCTCTAAGGGTTAACCAGAATTCAGAACCATACTGTACACAAAATAAGTCTCTCCCAGTCCACCCCCATTTACATCATCCCTCAGGTTTAATTTCTCAAACTGTACAACTTTGTTACAAACTATTTTATGAAGCAATTAAAGAAAATATTGCCTTTTTTTGTAACCAAGAGTAATTAGGATCGTGGAAAACCCCCACAAAATTAAAGTCGTCCAGTGTGCGCAAAGGTGGAGATGAAGAGGTCAAAGGGCGTACTTACCAAACCTCCCACGTAAAGCAGTCTCCCTACCCCCGTAGTTGGGCATTGAAACCGTTGATCGAGCCACCCCCGGGGCACAATGCCCCCTGCGAACGGCAACGGAGAACTGTTCAACGTTCGTGGTCCCTGCAGGACTTCAGGGAATCGATCAAAGGCATTTGAGTGCTTACTGTATGCAGAGCACTGTACTAAGCACTTGGGAGAATACAGAATAACAGAGTAAGTAGACATGTTCTCTGCCCACCATGAACTTAGAGTCTAGAGGAATTTCCTTCAGCTCAAATCTGCCTGGATGCAAACCACCGTTAGACTGTCGAGTCCCTGGTTCACGGGCTAAGCCTCCCGATATTGGCTTTACCTTCCCGGCCAACCCCTTTGGTCTTCGGCAAGTTATTTTCCCGGCAGCCTGGGTTCTAATTCTGGCTCCTCCACTTGTCTGCTGTGTGACCCTGGGCAAGTCATTTTTCTGTGCCTCGATTACCTCATCTGTAAAATGGGGATTGACTGTGAGTCCCATGTGGGTCATGGACTTTGTCCAACCTGATTATCTTATATTTACCCCAGAGTCTAGAATAGTGCCTGGCTCACAGGGCTTTCAAATTCCGAATAAAAAAGAGGGAAAAAAAGTTAAGATCTCTGTCTCATTTCACATGGTTTAATTGTTGCCCGGCCACAAGTTGGTGCTTAGCACTTAGACAGTGCTCCGCAGGCAGTTAAGTGCTCAATAAACCAGAACTATCAATTGATCAGGTGGAACAGTCGGCCTTCTCAGTTCAGCAGCCAGCATCGAGACCCAACAAAATGTTTCCACCAGTAAGTACGAGGAGCAGAGTGGCCTAGAAGATAGAGCACGGGCCTGGGAGTCAGAAGGTCAAGAGTTATGATTCTGGCTCTTGTCTGCTGTGTGACCTTGGGCAAGTCACTTAACTTCTCTGGACCTCAGTTCCTTCATCTATAGAATGGGGATTAAGACAGCGAACCCCATGTGGGACAGAGCTGTGTCCAACCCAAATATCGTATATCTACCCCAGCATTTAGAACAGTGCCGGGCACATAGAAACGCCTAACAAATACTATTAAAAAAAAAAAGTTTTGCAAAAAGCAGGGCCCTCAAGGAAGATTGTCCTGTGGTCGGGCTTACTTTCTGGGAAGCTTCTGCCTGAGGTCTTCAACTCCGTATCCTTCACGTGCTTTACCTGTCGTGGCCATTTTGGCTGCCAAGGGCCTTGCCCGTACCCCTCTCCTTCACAGTATCATTGTTATGAGGAGCCTTACTAGGAGTTTCTGGGACTGCTGAGCCCCTCCTGGTCCAGTCCAATCAATCAATGGTATTTATTGAGCACAGAGCGCTGTATTGAGGACTTAGGAAAAAGTACAATTGAGACATGTTCCCTGCCCACCAGGCTTACATTACTCACACAATTAAGCGGAGAGAGGCAGGTGTGAATGAATGGGGTCAGGGAGAAGAGGCGAGACCAAGGCGGCATGCCCCAGTGGAAGGGGCCTGGATTCAGTAGTTAGGCGACCAAGGTTCTAGTCCGACTCTGCTTTCGAGACGTGCCGTGGCCTAACGGAAAGAGCCCAGACCTGGGAGTCAGAGGACCTGGGTTCTGATCCTGGCTTCACCACTTGTCTGCTGTGTGACCTTGGGCAAATCACTTCATCTCAGTTTTCTCATCTGTAAAATGGGGATTAAATTCCTACTCCCTTCTATTGTGAGTTCCATGTGGACAGGGGCTATGTCCAATCTGATTTTCTTGGGTTTATCCCAGCATTTAGTATGCAATAAGCACTTAAATACCACCGCTTTTGTTAGCAGCATGGCCTTGGGCAAGTCTTTAAACCTCTGTCTCTGACCCTTTCCTCATCTGCTCTCACCTCATAGACGGAGAGCTCTTTGTTGGACAGGGATCGTGATCTGATTATCTTACACCTAACCCCAAAGTTTGGACAGTGCCCATGTGTTTCCCCAACGAGATTAAGTTCCTCCTGGGCGGGGAACAGAACTTGTGCTTCTGTCGTACCGCGAGTGCTTAGTACAGTGCATTGCATTCAATAGGCTCTAGATACCCTCAACATTACGTTCTAAGTGCTTAATATCTAACCGTACATAACTCACCGAGTGCATCTGACCCTCCCCAAGTCTTCCTGTTTTTACCAGAAACCACAGCAACATTTGAACAATTACTTCATGGCAATATGGAGGTGCAGTGATCAAGGGCAACTGGTGCATTGCTGAAAGTTGGCAAGAACCAATAACAGCTAAATGGATGAAAAATGAATTTAAGGATTTGAAATGCTCCTTCCCTTCCACACAAGGCTTACTTAATAGAACACCTTTCGCAGAAATATCAACACGGGGCCAAACTAGGTCACCTCCTTTCCCTTTGCAGACCCCACGGGTCAGACATCAAATCTTTCTCAACTTCGTTCGGTCCCAGCCCGAGAGGGGCTGCTCCTTCTCCTTTAGTAAAGCAGAGCTGCACAAATAGCCCAAGACTGAATGGAAAAATGAATGGCAGAGTTAAACAAGTCCTTCACACGAGTCATCTGTGTCGGATCGAAAGGGAACACACCCTGGATAACATCTATAATCTGGTAGCTAGCTCCTTCAGGGGAGGATTCCTATTCTAACCACTCTGCCGGGTCACCCCCAGCTTCGTTGATGCTGCTTTTGAAGCCTAAGGGGAAGAAAAGCTTTTATGTGAGCTCTCAACTGTAGTGGAACAAGAGGACATCATCTCCAGCAGATAACTTTTAGACAGAGCACATGCAACAGAGAGCTCTGGGGCACCAAGTCTCTCCGCGGGAAGGATGCAATGTGGAGACGGAGGAACGCCCACCGACGCGATGCAGTGCCATCATTCCCGCAACCCCGGAGGGATGATGGCCTAGGTGGGCTTAGGGTACCAAGTTGGCATGTCAGAGCCTGCAGCCAAAAGTTCTCTCTGACACTAAAAACACTTGAGAGCTGCGGAGTCTCCAGATTCTCCATGGGACACTCTTTAAAGATTCCACTTAGCTCACACATCTCTGGACCGGCAACCTTTGGCCTTAAAGAGCCATGTACCCTCCCTGGGCCCCACCCCAGGTTTTTATTTTGGAGCTACTAGGCCCCACCCCCCCAACTCCCACCAACTTCAACCTTGTTGAAGAGACGAGGGGCTGCTCCCTCCCATCAGGGAGACATCTGGAACAGACTGCCCACATCTCCAACTAGCCACCCAGAGGACACACCTTTGCTTCTGAAGGGGAAAGGGAGAATGGAAGGAGGGGAATTTGCAAAATAAAGTCACTCTGCATGACAGCATCAGACGATGTGTTTCAAAATATATTAGATTTTGTTTTTATTGTAAAGCACACAGATCATAGCAAAGTGCTGAACACACAAAACTACAAATAACTTTTTTTTGGAGGGGGGAAGGGGAGGAAAAAGCTGTAAAAAAAATTAAAATAAAATAAAACTGCTTTAGTACTGAAGTCCAGATTCAAGGAATCAAATTTTTTTTTTATTTTTAATTTTTTTTTGTTTGTTTAAAAGAAGGTTCTAAATTTATTACCAGACCCCAAACCTCCACAACTTTCAGGCCTCAGGCAAGTTAAGACGGAACAGAAAGATCAGGACCAAGCCTAAAAAACAAAACAAAAATCCCAAGAAAACAAGATTAACCCTTTAATGCCAGAAGGTGGGCTTTCCTTCTTGTTTATCTTTAGAGCCAACAGGCCAGTGAATATAAAGGAGTAGAAGAGAGAGTCCTGCGGGCCTGTTTGGAAAAAAAAAAATCTGTAGTATTCTTAAAGAGCCCTTCCCTTTACTTATTCTAACCTAACAAACCATCCTCAGTGACTCACACTTTCCTTCTCCGCTAGAGTCGGAAGGCTATACATCTGCTTCCCAAAGAGACAATCACCGCTCCAAACTATCTCAGCCCAAGAACGAGTCCTGTTCCCCAGACACTCAGAGAAAGTGTTCGACTGGCACAGGGCACCTCTGTGCTCAAACAGGTGGAGGGGATTTCTCTGCCGCTGTCACCGTGGTGGGAAAGGACCATCCCAGCCACTGGGGAGGAGTTGGGAGAGAATAACAGTTTCTCTTTCCCCAGCTCCATGCCCGCCCCCTCTCTAGTACAGAGATCGAGGTGCAAGAGTCCTACTAGCCAGCCAACCTGGTGAAGAATGAGGGTGAGATTCAGAGGGATGAACATGCAGTGTGGTGAGCTCTTCAGAAGAAGGGGGAGAAGCAAAACAAGCCCCACAATCCCAACAACAACCAAAAAAAACCTCCCTAGGCTTTGAGGGTGGTTTTCACCCATTAGCTTACCAAAGTTTCTGACTTGTCCAACATGTTCATACACCCACATATACGGTTGAAAGTTGGAGATAAAGACCTTCTAATTTAAGAGAAGGGGTCTGTGGAGGTAAATTTTACTTCTGTCCCTTCGGAGGATAGAAAGCCTACTCCGCATTTTAACCAGACCTTAAGCTAACTTCCTAAGTGTGACCAATGCCTATTTGGAGACAAAACAGATCTGGGAGTACAACAGGAGGGCCCAGAGGCCAAATCTTTTTTTTTTTTTTTTTTTTTAGGGGAGGGATGGGGGGAGAACAATAGGATTAAAAGACAAAAAAACATCCTAATGTTTAGGTGAGCCCAGCGCTCTGAAGCCCGCTGCTGAAGAGGATATTTGCTAACTTGAAGCTCCTATCCCTTTACTTGAGGGGAGCTTGGGACACGAGCTCCACTGATGAGCTAGGAGTTTTAGCAGCCCCTTTGAGAGGTTAAACTGTAAAGCTAAGAGGCCATGACCAAGTCTCAGCTTTTGGGGTCAAACAATATATTTAGAACATTAAAAAAAAAAAATTTACCCTTAAAGGAAAAAAAACCAAAACTTCTTGAATCCTCAGCAGTGAAACAGTTAAACATTTTTGGTGTTTAAACAAACACATAGCTGGCACAGCTTTAACGTCTGCTCTGTGGGGGGCCAGGTGACCCTCGGTCAGACCACCCCACGGTCACCGGTGGTATATGACCGGCTCCAGCAGCAAACGCCTCTAACGGTGTTTCCCTTTAGGGAAACAAAAGAAAAATTACTCTGGATCTTGTGCCAATCCTTTTCTTCAGCCCTAAAAAAACAAAAGAAAAAGCTATATGAGAAATAGCCAAAAAAAGAGTTTTCACAGAATGGAGAGGCTGGTTTCTGCAGCTCAGAAGTCTTTTGGAGAGAGAGAGAGAGAGAAGGGGAAAAAAAAAAAAAAAAAAGCTGGCCCCCTCAGTGTCGCCTCATCTTGACTTTGCGGGCCGGGCTGCTGTCCCCCTCAGCGCCGGCGGGGCCCTCGGCGTGCTCGGAAGACTTCCGCCAATAGTTCTCTGAGCTGAAGCTGCTCCGTCTCCTGTGCTTCGGTAAGAGGACGGAGCGCCGGTTCTCTTCTTTATCCATTTCTAAAATCCGCGGCCTGCAGGGCGGGGGAGGCGAAGGAAGAGTTATTGGCTGGCAGGGATCCTTGCAAAACCCTGAAGTCCCGGGGAGACATTGGTTCTGCTTGACTGAGGGAGGACGACGACCGTTACCACGGACTCTTCCCTCAGCTCCAACGGTCTGCTCTCGGGGCCTCGAAGTCCTACTTGGGAAGGTCTGACCGAGTGTTCCAGGTGGTTCCAGAGCGGACCTTGGCTGAGGGTCTCTTTCCTTGGGTTTCTGATAGCCAATTAGGTAGTCCCACTGCTTAAGTATAGAAACTTTGGCAGATTTTCACATGTTCTCCCCGATTTAGGATTGATGAACTATTCCTGGCAGGGCCTGGAAGGCACCAGAGAAAGCACCTGGACACTCAAACAAAGCCCTGAACGGAATCAGGGGTCGCCACCCGGCCGCCCATCACTCCCTGCCGGCTCCTGGTAGCATCAACCCAAGCCGGCTGAGAAACTCCCCGATCGCCCGCCTACCCTACTCTTCCCCTGGGTCGTACCTGTGAGCGGCATCGGGATCCGCTTTCCGATGGGACCGCTTTGGTTTCAGGATCTGGTCCCTGTTGCTTCCTGACAGACGATCGGAAGGGTAACCGGGTGGTAATGCAGAGCTACTCAAGGATTTGGTTTCCAATCGAGGAGCATCGAGTCTTGTCCTGGAAAGAACACAGTTGCTGGTATGGGTTTTTCTACGTACATTTCTTTTTTTCATGGTACTTGTTAAACGCTCTCTATGTTTAAAAGACAAAAAATTCGCAAATATCCTCTTCAGCAGCGCTCTGAAGCCCGCTGCTGAAGAGGACATTTGCAAACTTCAAGCTCCCATCCCTTTACTTGAGGGGACCTTGGGGCGGGAGCTCCACTGAGGTACTAAGCGCTGGGGTAGAGACAAGCTAATCAGGTTGGACACAGTCCATGTCCCATAAGGGGCTCGTAGTCTTAATCCCCAAATTACAGGTGAATTAACAGGCACACAGAAGTGAAGTGATTTGCCCACAGTCACACAGCGGGGGGGGGGATTAAAACCCAGATCTTTCTGTGCCCTATCCACTAGACCACACTGCTTCTCAATTGCCCTACTTTCCCTCCCTACACACTGTCAGTCATTTACTCCAAATGAGTGTTGCATGTTACCCTCTTAAACAGGGGAGAGCTGCTCAGGACAGAATGCCAAGACCACATACTCCTGCAACAAAATCATAATTCCAGCTTGGGAAGTTCACAAAAAGAAAAATAAAATTTGATCTGGGAACCTTGAAGGCTTAAATATCCTCAGTGCCTGTTGAATGAGTCAGGGCACAAACTACTTGGAAAATTTAGCCTCTGGGTTTCATATGTCTCCTTTAGATGAAGCCAGTTTTCGGAAGGCTGGTGACTGACCAAGCCTTACTAATACAAAGTGATGGGCTAGAAGACCAGGTAGATATAAAAGTCTTCATATATCTCTTTGGGACCTCTCAGCTACATCAGCCATTTCTATTCCACTGGGTAGGCACCACTGCATCTCTCCAGAGAACAGAGTCTTTTACCCAGAGTGACAATCGATAACCTTTGAACGATTGTATATATCGCTTAGAATTGTGCAATACAACTCTCCCCGCCCTCATGGAACTGACAGTCTTGTGGAGAAAGTGGACACTAGGATAAGCTACTAGCCTCATTTGAAACACTACAGCTCAACTTTCTGAAGATAAGCCTGGGTAAGTGGTTGAAGGAGGTTACACCAGGTGCAGGCTAAGTTATGGATTCTGCTAAAGCTATGGGACCATATGCAAGCTAGTGGCTCTATAGCTCAGCTTCCCTAGTTACTGGCCTAGGAGGGGCCGGGTATTACCTTGGTTCGAGTGAGATGTGGAGAGGATTGTCTGTGCCACTGGAGATAGTAGAGAGAGGCTGTCTTGAGGCCAGCATCGACCCTGCTCTGGATAGCTGCACCAGTGCACACACACAAATTTTGTCCTTCCAGACTTTATAGTGTAAAGGAGTGGAGAAGGGGGGGAAGTATGGGGAAAAAAATGAGTCCACATGATCTATTAAGAGCCATATCAGTGCCTGTGATTTTATGGAAGGGGAGTCAGGAAGAGAGGGTTTCAGTGTTGGGAGCGGTCAGGGACTGAGAGTTGAGTCCAGCACATGATGAAAGTCTGGGGCCCAGAGGGAGGGGTACCTGAATGTACACCAAGAACCCAGCAAGGTTCAAATTTCACCTCAAGGAAAGAGAAGAGGGTAGCAGAGACATGTGTGTGAGGCATCATGCACTGTTATCGCTATGGACTGTTAGGTTGGTAGGACAGAAAGATCATGGATTAAGTCTCTCACACACAACTAAAAAATAAAATAAAAAATAATTTAAAAAATACCATTTGAGTTCATGTATGCAGAGGACTGTACAATACAGGTAGAAGACATGATCCCCGCCCATAAATAGATTACAGGTTAAAGGGAAGGAGAGGGTAGTGTACATGAACAACACTGTTAAAAGGCCTAGGACAATAAGGACCAATAAAAGCCAATGGATTTGGCTAAGAAAAGAGCATTCATTTAGTGAATTTGGTGGGGGTAAAAGTGCTCTTTCCTGTGGGGAGGAAATTTAAGACAACCCTGCCCAAGATGAATGAGCCAATAAATGCCTGGAGCCATCCACAGGAATGGCACTCAAACACAAACATGAGCCCCAGCTCGCGCGTGCACACATACATGTCCAAAGTACTGAGAAGCAGCATGACGTAGTG
This sequence comes from Ornithorhynchus anatinus, assembly GCF_004115215.2. NCBI lineage: Eukaryota > Metazoa > Chordata > Mammalia > Monotremata > Ornithorhynchidae > Ornithorhynchus > Ornithorhynchus anatinus. Next base: position 34,024,569 of record NC_041729.1, read on the forward strand.
AACAGAGCATGGGCCTAGAAGTCAGAAGGTCACGGGTTCTAATACAGCTTCTGCCACTTGTCTGCTGTGTGACCTTGGGCAGGTCATTTTACTTATCTGTGCCCCAGTTACCTCATCGGTAAAATGGGGATTGAGATTGTGAGCCTCACATGGGCCAGGGACTGTGTCCAACCCAATTAGCTTGTATCTACTCCAGCCCTTGGTAAAATGCTTGGGACACAGTAAGCACTTAATGCTACAATTCATTCAATCGTATTTATTGAGTGCTTAACTGTGTTTACTAAGCGCTTGGGTGAGTACATTAAAATAAACAGTCATTTTGTTATTATTACTACTACTACTACTGCCTGGAGTGCCCTGGGAAGTTCTCAATGGCCGAGTCTATGTTCCTCCCTTAGTCAGGGGCTGACCCTCTTCCAATAAAGTCAGGCAACCTCAACGAGTTGCTGACGACTCTAAAATGACAACCCAACAACGAGAGGAGCAGTGAAGTTGGGGAGATGTTGAATTGATTTAAGGTGACGTACTACAAACTTCTGATGAAGTCACAGCAACAAAAGGTCCCATAAGTAAGGCACCTGACTCGGGAATGGCAGTTAACATTGCAACATGTCACCTACTAAGTAACTGATGATGGATGGCCTCATCTGAAAATTTTAAGTCAGGAAAACCAGAACCTGTATTCTAGCTATTCCTAATTTCAAAGCCTCCCTAAAAGTTTCCTCCCCCATGGAAGATTTCCTGGATTAATTCCTAACACCCCCATTTTGTCAGCCCAACAGCTCCCTTATTCCCCTGGCCACACATGATTATTCAGCAATTTCTTCAGCTAGTTTGCAACATTTTCTCCTAGTGCCTTGTTTTCCCTCCTGCTCCCACGATTTGTAATAATTTTGTCCTGCCCAACTCCCACCCGCACAGAGGCTATAAGCTGCTGGAGGGCAGTGAACAGTGCTGTTCTCTCCTTTCCTATATGCTTTACATTCCGTAGGTACAAGGATGATGATTTTGTGTTTCAAATGCCTCGCAAGCGAACTACAAGTAACATCCTAAAACGCTCCTTAAAAAAGACTGCCAAAAATATCAGTATTGCCTTGAGGGCAGCTTTTATGTACAGGATTGAGGTTTAAGGGCATGTGGTTAGCCTGCATCTCAAGTCAGTGACAGTTTGGTAGTTTGTGGTGTTACCTCAACAACTTAAATGGCAAAGGTCTACAAATATTTTCTTAAAGGGCCAGCAGAGGGGGACGTTTTCCTTCAGGAAAAACCATGAAATGAAGATTTCTCCAGTTTAAGAGCCGATTGTTGAGGGTCTGGTGCAGTTTGGTTAGGTCTGGCTGTTTTAGACCCAAGAGAAACCAAGGAGCGTGAGGCCCTTAACTGCGCTCCAAGAACCCGCTTCACACTTCATTACATCGCTAGCAATCACTTTACTGAGCACCTACTGTGTTCAGATCACTGTACTAAGTGCTTGGGGAGAGCTGGAAGGAATTAGTAGACAGGGTTATTCAGCCCTTGAGGAGCTTATTTATCCCAGGGGAGAAAGATGCTAGAAACATTGAAAATAACACTTCAAGCAGGAGGAAGATTATAAAACTAATGTAGACATGTACTGGGGACATAGTGCTCTGCTTGGAGTAAGTGCTCAATAAATACCATTGATTGATTGATATGGGGGATGTGAATACTGAAGTATTCAAGGCCTGGAAAGCACTGTGACCTAGTGGAAAGAGCAAGGGCCTCGGAGTCATGGGATCTGGGCCCTAATCCTGGTTCTGCCACTTGCCTGCTGTTTGGCCTTGGGGAAGCCACTTTAATTTCAGTGCCTCTGTTTTCTCAACTGTAAAATGGTGATTCTATACAAGTTTTTCCTCCTTCTTAGACTGTGAGCCCCACATGGGACAGGGACTGTGTCTTACCTGATTAATCTATATCTGCCCCAGCATTTGAAGTGCTTGAAACGTACCAAGTACGCAGCACTACAATTATTAACTGTTATTATTAACTGTGAACTGTTGAGATGACAGTTGGCAGGAGCATGGGCACACACACACACACGTGTGTGTGCACGAGCATGCGGGGGGGAAGGGGAGAAGAGGGCAATTAAGGTCATCTGGCCTGGTCTAAAGTATGTTGATATATAAAGAGCTCAATTACTGAAACAGTAGACTATTAGGTAAAGGCTCCAGGAGACCAGGCCCACAAGCAGCAATGGGCAAAATTTCACGTGGTAAGATTTCAGACTTAGAACTAACCCTTGATACAGTTTCTAGGCCTTCCTTAGAGACCACTTTCCCAAAGGCTTAAACTTTACCAGAACCTCTGAGAGAGGGGAACTCCACGCACCCAAAGAAGCTGAGCTCTAAGGAATGCAACTACAGTCCACCGGCACTTTTGGGAGAATCCTTCCACTAACTCCTCAATTGTACTACCAAGTTCCGGTTGCCTGAAGAGCAGCTAAAATTTTGATTTTAATTTCACTGTTCCTGTCAACTTTCCTTCCCAACTCCCTCAAGAAAACTTCAGAGAGGAATGCTCCGCTGACATCAGCTGCCTTCCTAGGGCCGGCTCTCCTCATCAACAAATACTTGCTAATTTCTAATTTTTTTTTCCCCTAAATCTTTCTTGGCATCTGGAATATTCTCATGGAGTTGACAGGAATACCATCTTCACCTGAGCCACTGTTCAGCTTTTGCAGTAGATGGTTAGAGGCCTACTGCACTTTCAAGTTAAAGGGCTGGGGAAACAATGGAAGCCGAAGACATTAGAGGCCCCTGAGGAACCTTCAGAGGTCCAATGCTTTGCTGCCTGAGTGAGTAGAATGGCCTCCCCCTGACTTAAAAGTGTTCAATTCCACTGTTTGGTCTTCAATATGACCGTGCTGAATGAAAGCTGTGTGGAGAGGCCAAACTCGTGAAAGAGAAAGTAAAATTATCTCCTTACATTTTTCCTTATAAAACTCCCCAAAGGAGCCAAAGAGGACTGTGGTAGAGAAAAAGTGACAACAGCTTCCGTGAGGTGTCCTCCATCATCCAGTAAGTTCAGACTGAATGTACAGTGCTCTCTGTATGACAAGAACTCCTTCGGTCAGAGGGTAAATGTTTCTCAGCCCAATGGAAAGCAGTGCTGCTGGCATGAGTCTGTGCAACACCACCTGCCCCAGGGAGTGTGTCAACTAACTACCCCATGTCTCCCACAGAGGGTGGGCCGACACCCCATTTCAGGGTTTTTTCTTTGCCAACACAGGTTTTGGGTGGATGGTGTGGTGTTGGGTGTATGTGTGTGTATTGTGTGTGTGTGTGTATATATATATATATATATATATATATATATATATATATATATTCCATTTTTTCACTAACCCTTTTCATAACTTTATTTTCCCCTTTCAACTTGGCTAGGTCCTTTTCTGTTTCTCCACTTGAGTCTCAAGTAATTTCCTACTCCACTTAGAGCAAGCCTCTGAACCTGTCAAGGTTTTCCTCGCTTTATTACGCTTCAAATATAAACTGAAGGGAAAGCCTTCCTCTGTTTTCTCAACACACTGGGGCCCGCCTGCTCTCCCGAACATGTTGGCGATGCCACAGAGTTGCCAACGCTTTCCGTGGACCATTATCTTCTAGAGTGGTAGTCATGCCATGTCTACATTAATCCAAACCTCAGTGTGATTTATGGTGGTAGAATAATCGGGAGCTCTCAAGGCTGACCTAGCAGCATTCTTGAAGTCCTCAGAACAAAATCCCTTCTTCCCCAGCCCAAGAAGAAGTCACGGAAAGGTAGGCTAGAACGATGCGAAGACAGAAATTAGGGTTTCTATTGTTGATGGGGAAGAAGCCAGCCCTTTATTCTATAACAGGATACTCAATTCAAAATTAAAATCTGGACTGTCAAGCATTTCATCAGCACCTTTTAAAGTTAGAAAAACCAAGGAAGTGATTTAAAAAAAAAAAAAGAACCAAAGAAAATTCTCATTGGCAACACAGAGCTAAAAGCTGTGACAATTCTACTACCCGGAAAGCACACTGACCAATGATGCGATGTTACACAAGGAAATACAAACGAGACTCAAGCAAGTCAGCATTTCCTTTTGGAGACTATTAAATCGATTGTGGTGACAAGTTAGTATCAGGCTCCAGATCAAACTAAAAGGTCAGAAGAGCTGTACTGCTGTTTAAGCTTCTCTACGGTTAGGCGACCTGAACCATGCACAGGTGCCATATCTGGCTCCTTGAGCAGTTTCTGTCAAGTGCAGGCCATATTCTATATCCAATGGCAAGTCAATATCACAGTCAATTAAATTATAGAACAGTCTCCTAACATCAAAGCTATGCTCACCTCAAAGCTAAGCCAGTGGGTACGTGGGAGGACAAGGAGAGCAAAATACCCCAACAGCTGAGACTGGGAAACGAAGGAGGGCAGAAGAAACATTTTAAGGACATGGTAAAAACAAATCCATAGACGATGCTGCGGTGTATCCCAGCTGAGGGCTGGAAGTCAACAGCTGATGAGAGACTAGCATGGTGTACTGCCATTACGGAGGACATGGTGCGGAGGGGGCAGGGGGCAAAGAATAAGAAAAGCCAACAGCATTTATTGAGTCCTTACTGTGTGCAGAGCACTGTACTAAGTGCTTGGGAGAGTGCCATACAAGAGAATTGGTAGACCTGTTCCCTGCCCGTGAGCTTAAGCTTCATGTGGAAAGACAGACAAGGAGGCAAGTGGGAAAAAATAGCACTGGGTACTGCAAACACTAAGCAAAAGATCACAAGGGGCAACATTTGTGTGCACTTGATTTAGCCTACATCGGTCTTTTCAACCATACATGTGCTCGTAGGTGAATTTCACGGTCAGTGGTGCCTTCCTCACAGGGTGTGTATGCATTATATAATTCACCCCTTTCAGGTGACTCCTGTATAATCACCCTCTGTAGTCATCTGGATGAGTATTCCAACCTTTTGTGAGAGGGTGAGGGGATATTCCAAATGCACTCACGCATGTATTTCCCAGCTCCTTGTGTCATACCTAGCTTCAAACTGTTAGAAACCCTGCCACCCATCCATAGCGCTCCTATGCTAATACAAACGTTAGCCCCCAGACGAAGGAGCCGGTGGGGCTTGAAGACAGTGGGAGAATACCCACAGAGTGTTGTCTGCGGCATCCCCCACCTCCTCCCCGCATGGCTGTGCCCTGGGCTGCCACCTCAGGGGTGTTCAGGGAAAATGCCCAAGCATTTTCACATCGTTTCTATCCTCAATAGCTTGGGAGACTGGTGGGAGCAGACATTACTCTTCCACTTCCTAGATGGGAAAAGTGAGGCACAGAGAGGCTAGTTCTTTCTCTCTCTGTCCCTTGGAGAAACAGGAAGGTGAAACTTACAATCCCTCAGCTCTAGGCATGGGTCAGTAGCACAAGAGATGGCGGTGCCAGGAACTGAGTCTGGGTGACAGAGCCCCGGGTTTCTCAGAACCAAAAGCATGTCAGTATTTCTGCCAGCTGAGGCAGCCATCAATATGTAGGATCAGAGAAAGAACCCACCTTCTGTTTTCTAACACGCAACCCCTGTATCGAGAGGCACCCCCAAAGAATAAGCAGAGAGCACGTCGGTCCCCAAGAGAAACCAGTCACCTGGAAGTGGTCAGGTGTTTTCCCTTGGCTATACTTGACCCTGAAGAACCAGAAACTTCAAGTGATACAAGAGACAGGAGCACATATCAAGCAATTCTAAAAGAGTCAACAGACCACTCTAGACCATAGCTTTTTACAGAATGACTTGGTAGAGTACCATATCTCGTCTATCACGCCGCTGACCTCTCATCCACGTCCAGCCTCTGGCCTGGAACGTCCTCCCTTTTCATATCCGACAGAATTACTCTTCCCATCTTCAAAGCCTTATTGAAGGCACATCTTCTCCAAGAGGCCTTCCCTCGCTAAGTCCTCATTTCCTCTTTTCTACTCCCTTCTGTTCTCTGTATTCACCTCTGCTCTCCCTCCAGCCCCGCAGCACTTACGTACATACCTGTAATTTATTTATAATCAATGTCTGTCAGCTCGCTCTGGGCAGGGAATGTGTCCCTTATATCATTGGGTTGTACTCTCTCAAGTGCTTAGTTCAATGCTTTGCACAGAGTATGCACTCAAATATGACAGTGATTTACTGGGCACGTACACTGTGCAGAGCACAAAAGAGTTTGCGGATATGACCCCTTCCAATCAGGCAGGATATAAGATCCTCTTTGCCCACCTACTTTGAGAATGAGATGGTGACTTCCTCACTCAGCATGTCTACAATATGCCTAAAATAACTTGAAACCCAGAAGAGCGGCTCTCAGCAGCAGCCACAAATTGATGTCTAAACACACAAAATCACAGCTTTGCTTATTCCCAGCTGTTTCCAAACAAGTTTGGTACTGTGTACTTGCAAGAGAAAATGATTTGCAAAAGATGACTATTCCAGTAGAGAACCGAGTTTGCACTCGGAAGACTGAAATGGTTTATAAGTCAGAGAGCCTTCAGAGCGACAAAGAAAAATTACTGATGCAAGGACCACAAAAACATACACAAGGCAATAAACCTCAAAAATGGGAAGTTACAAATATTCTATAGATGAAATTTTAAGTAAATCTTTTTTAGTGTTGTAGTGCTTTTTTTTCTGACTGGAAAATTGCTAGTACCTGCTGTTAAAATTTGTTCAAATATTTTTTTAAGTTATGGAGTCAAGGGCTTCACCTGAGCCTTTTCCTAAAAGCACAGAACTCCTCAAGAAAGCCCCCAAACCTCCTTCCAGTACTGACAGGAGCCCCATGACATGGCTGAGGCTTCCCATGGCACTCCTACTTCACTTATTATGAATCGCGACTCTCAACTCCTAGATGAAGAAGTAGTCCCCTGCCGCCCTCGGGCTCCTGAATTGATGAAGACAGACACCCCTTAGCCCTCCACATAACCCATTTCCCCAGAAACAATTGAACGGGCAGGGAAACTGAACAAATGGCTGAGAAGATGGAAGTATCTAGAGGCACAGAGGCACTCACTTTCGAAGGATGATGACAGCTCGCCGCTCCCTGATGTCCTGTGGCCGTATGCAGTGGGTAATTTCATCGGCTGCATATCCACTGAAAGAAAAAAATATTACATGCTGTTAGCGGCTGGGGTTGGAGGAGAACATGGAGGTAGGAAGAATGTCACTTAACCGGACCAGGATTCTCTTTCCCGTTTCCTGTGGTTTTCTAAAAATACATTCTGTGCTGTTCAGGAAGCAAGAAGAATGGTAACTTGAATCAACTTTTGCTTTAAAAAATAGTTTTCTTGGAACACGAATAGGCTTTTTTTTCCTCCTGGAGCTGGATTTGAGAAGTCCATGTACTCTGTGGAACAGCTGGAACCATTCGGAGTGTTTAGCGTGAAACACGTATAGGAGCAGTGCGGCCTAGTGGAGAGAGCACAGGCTTGGGAGTCAGAGGACATAGCTACTTAGCTCTGCCACTTTTTAGTGGTGTGATCTTAGGTAAGTTGTTTAACTTTTCTGTAAAATGGGGATAAGTACCCTTACTCCCTCCTCTTCAGGGGGCTTCATGTGGTACAGGGGCTGTGCCTGATCCAATTAACCTGTACCCACTCCAGTGCTCTGCACAGAGTAAGCACTTTAAAAACCTTAATTGCCACCCCGCCTGCCTCTTTGTGGCCTTCATTCTGTTGCCTGAATCTTCCCCCCGACCTAAAGAGAAGTCATTTAGTCCATCTCCCTATTCCTCAAAACCTTCCAAATGATTGCCCATCCATCTCCACACCCAGTGGAAACTCCTCACCACTGGCGTTAAGGCACTACCAGGTCTCCCGCACCTCCCCCTACAAACCCAGCTTGCACATTTCGGTCCTCTAGTCCCAACCTCCTCACTGTGCCTCAATCTCATCCCCCTAGCCATCACCCCCTTGCTCACATCCTCTTCCTGCCTGAAACTCCCTCCTCATTTCGCAATCTACAAGCCGCCACTCTCCCCACCCTCCTAAAATCATATCTCCTTCGTGAAGCCTTCTAAACAACCTTTCATCTCCACATCTTAGTCGTCCTCCCGGCTGTGTTGCTCATGCCTAGGAATGGGTATTCTCAAACACTCACCCACCTCCAGCCCCAAAACACTTACACACATATCGCCTTGATTCTATTTAGTTGCCCTTGTTTTTACGAGATGTTCTTCCCCTTCGACTCTATTTATTGCCATTGTTCTTGTCTGTCCGTCTCCCCCGATTAGACTGTAAGCCCGTCAAACGGCAGGGACTGTCTCTATCTGTTGCCGACTTGTTCATCCCAAGCGCTTAGTACAGTGCTCTGCACATAGTAAGCGCTCAATAAATACTATTGAATGAATGAACATATACTGTGCCACTTCCTCTACCTGTAATTTGTTTTAATATCGGACTCCCCCACTTGATTGTAAGCTCCTACTATAAGATACTCCCAAGAGCTTACTACAGTGCACTGCACACAGCCAACACTCATACTCGACTCGGCACTTGGACTGTGAGCCCCATGTGGGACAGGAAGAGTGTCCTACATGACTGCCTCGTATCAACCCCAATTGTTAGAACAGTGCTTGGGACATAGTAAGTGCTCGATAACCACCTTACCATCAGACAGGGAATGCGTCTGTTTATTGTTCACACTGTACTCTCCCAAGCGCTTAGTACAGTGCTCTGCACCCAGCAAGCGCTCAGTAAATATAAGTGACCCATTCACAAGGTGGCAGCAAGAAGGGAGGCACAAAAACCCAAAACAGAAACCACAAATTCCCTCCCAACGCCCCCAAGACTTTTCCACTTCCCAAGGAAGCGAGCGCAGGCAAACAAGTTCTGTTGCTGAGTCATCAGGGCCAAGTAGGCGCGTGAGGTCCGGAAGGAATTTGACTAAACTGTTTTTCAGGGAAAAATCCCGTATTTAGGGGGACCTGAGCCTTGAAGAGACAGCTGCGTTTGGGCAATTTTCAAAACCATCACCATTCTGGAGAATTTATTTACTTTCAGTGCAGTGCATAATTAAAGACTGCTTGCAGGCCAGGAATCGTACTTTGTACAGCTATCGTCTTTTCGCTCAGTGAAGGAAGATGAAGCTCAACCGTCCCTGTCACCTCGCTGTGAGGGGACATTATAACACCAACCAACGTGGAGTCTCATGGGCCAGATGCTCTTTCTGAACGGTGCTCCCATAGGCAAGAAGGGGACCCCCTTCTCATGGACGCAGCTCCTGGAGGAGCTTCATAGGTGAGGGTCTTTTTTCCTCCCCCTTGACACACACACCTGTTAAGCTGATGGAACACTTCATCCTCCATCTCTCTCTCTCCTTTAAAACTTCTTCTCAGACTTTGATAGGAGCCTATCAGGATATTTCAAAATAAAATATTTTGAACTCCGGGTTTTGGCAAACAATGCATTTGTCCTATGTTCTCTCCTTGGAGGCAGCTGAAGCCCCAATTTCCTTCCTCATCTTTCAGCTATGAGGCATGTGAGAGAAATGAATTGCTGGGTTGGAAAGGATGGGGAACAATGTTTTTTGTTGTTTTTTTTAAATGGCATTTGTTAAGAGCTTACTATGTGCCAAGCGCTGTTCTAAGTGTAGGGATAAAGTACAAGCTAATCTTGTTGGCCACAGTCTATGTCCCACATGGGACTCAGTCTTAATCCCCATTTTACAGATGAGGGAGCTGAGGCACAGAGAAGTGAAGTGACTTCCCAAGGTCACACAGCAGACAAGTGGCAGAGCTGGGATAAGAACCCAGATCCTTCTGACTCCCAGGCCAATTCTCTATCCATTAGACCACAATGCATCTCTACTTCTAGGCTAAGGTGAGTCAGCGGTGGTAATAAAAAAAATAATAATAATAATGGTATTTAAGTGCTTACTATGTGCCAAGCACTGCTCTACGCACTGGGGTAGATACAAGGTAATCAGGTTGTCCCAGGTGGGGCTCACAGTCTTCACCCCCATTTTACAGATGAGGGAACTGAGGCACTGAGCAGTTAAGTCACTTGCCCAGAGTCACACAGCTAAGTGGCGAAGGAGGGATTAGAACCCATGACCTCTAACTCCCAAGCCCGTGTTCTTTCCACTAAGCCCCGCTGCTTCTGTTTCGCTGGTATTCTAATAATAATTGGCTTGGCCACAAGACAACAAAGACACTCGAAGAAGATCTGGCCTTGCTAGGTGAAGGACTAAATAAAATAAAGTAAATAAGTAAATAAATGAGAGAGAGACAAAGATGAGTTCTGGCCTTGGGGCTATACAGCCAGCTAGAGCATTCTTTTCTCAAACACGCCTCGCAGCTGGAAGACGAGGAAGAAAACTGGGGCTTCAAGCTGCCTTCAAGGACAGAACACAAGGCAATCAGGTTATCTACCAAAACACAGAGTACGGGCATATCCCCGGTTACTGTCACCACACTATATTTATGCTTCAGATCCAGCGGATAGGACTTGCTACCTGACCTCAGGTCACAGCCACCTCACGATCCAGCCCCTGTGTCTGCCAAGAGGAGAACCCAGTGCATCACTGCAAGACGCTGAGCAGAAGAAGTTTCGGTCTCTCCATCGGCTAAGATTTGAAGATGACAAAGCTGGGGGCCAATTTTAAAGAAATCATGTTTGCACGAGAACAGGAGGGAGAGAAAACTTCAGGGCAGTGAAGATGTGGTCAGAAGGAGCCTGCTTACAAGATCATTTGGTGAGGACTTGCTCCAGTTTAGGTTAAATGGTTTTCTTGTCTTCATAGAGTTAAAAACAAAAAACCACCCACTACCAGTCAGCAGAACAAGCTCCTACTTTGGCAAATTTGGCAAAGATTCACAGCCACATCGTAACTCATTTAAGTTGATGCTGTGGGGCTAAGCTTCGAATTACTTTGGGATAAAGCTTAGTGATGCTTCAGGTAACAATACTGAGTACAGAGGAATTTTATATTTTCCCAGGGGTTTTGGCACGATATAGGTCAGTGGAAAAACACACCCCACAATTCCTCCACTTCTTGGAGGAACACATTAATAGCTATCCTGAGGAGTAAACCTGGAAGCACTGAGTGCTAGCAGCGTGGGCTAGTGGGTAAAAAACAGACCTGGGAGCCAGAGGGCCTGGGTTCTAATCCCAGCCCTGCCATTTGCCTGCTGTATAACCTTGGACAAATAATAACTGAATAACTTCTCTAGGCCTCAGATTCCTCAACTGCAATAGGGGCATTCAATACCTGTTCCCCCTCCTATTTATATTGAGTGCCCCATGTGGGTCAGGGACCCTTTCCCACCTAAATTAACTTCTATCGACCCTAGCACCTAGAACAGTGCTTGACCCATAGTAAGTGCTTAACGAATTCCCTCAAAACATAAATAAATACCACTAGTTGATAGACAGCCAGCCTTTTGAATTGTACAGGTAAGCAATGAGGTTAGACTGTGAGCCCGTCATTGGGCAGGGATTGTCTATCTGTTGCCCAATTGTACATTCCAGGCGCTTAATAAAGTGCTCTGCATATAGTAAGCCCTCAATAAATACGCCTGAATGAATTCAATGAGGTCGGTACTTTTCTTTGGTCCTCACTGGGGCTAACAGACCCAGAACCTGGCAGGTTATTCATTAAGGCCTCTGCCTTCTTACCCCAGTTCCGGCCCCCTTTCCTAGAGCGGCAACCTGAGGTCAAAACGTTGCGCCGTGGGTGGTGGTTCCTGCAGCCACACTGGAGGCTGAGGGGGTTGTGCTGCTGCAGAGTGGAACGCAGCCGAGGCGGCAGTAATCAATTGACCTTGCCGGGGGAAAGCGTGTCGATTCGTCAGGACGCAAGCAGTGCCGGTCTGGGTTGGACCTTTAGTCCATCCAGCCCTGGATTCGGTCCTTAACAGTTATGACAGGAATAACAGGCCGCTCTCCTTCATTTGTTATGTTTTATGCTCAGCTGCCAAGGTTATTAGCCAAGCCCAATCTCCCCACTGCAGAGGACTCGGTTAAACCGAACAAACAAAAAAACCCTGCAAAAAATAAAAACAAAACAATCTTGACGTCTCCCTTCAGTTGCAACCTCCCAAGGGGGGGGGGGGGGGCGCGTTTCATTCAAAGGAAGTCATGCAGGCCGGCCAAGATCCCAAGCCACTCACCTCCGCCCCGTCCCTCCACCTCATTTTCCTTTCTCTCTGGGGGGCTAGCTCACTGCAGGCTACTCTCCACTTGAGTGCAGGTGGGCCATACCGATTCCTAACCCACATCCTGAATTCTCCCCCTCTAGACTATAAGCTCGTTGTGGGCAGGCAGTGTTTATTGCTTAGTACAGTGCTCTGCACATAGTAAGCGTTCCATAAATACGACTGACATCCTACCCAGTCAGCAAAGCCCAGCCCGACAAAGGAGTGAGTGGGTTGAAGGGATTTGCCAACATAGTTGAGAGCCAACCCATAGACCCCCAGCCTGCCTTGGCTTTGGGGTGGACAGGGGAGGAAAGGGGTCAGGAGATGTGCTGCCCTGGCCCGACAGACCAAAGAGCCTTACCGGGGCTCAGAACTTTTTAGCAACCCACACGCTTAACTCATCAGAGATTGTGAAGGGCTGATAGGGAGTCAGACAAATCCTATGGTCATGGTTCACCAGGAGAAGGAAAGTCAGCAACTAGTGCTGTTACTGACAAAGTCACCATGGCTAGAATACATCCTCACAAGTAGGGATACGCTATATTCTGCACTAGTGAGGTCTTCAGAGTAAACAGGCCCAGGTTTAATAACCACGCTTTTAAGGACCGAGAAAACGGCGATGTTCAGAGAAAAGTGGGGATAATGAATAAGATTAAAGGAATGGGGGCGGGGCAGAAGGTTCTTATGAGGACAGACTAAAGAAGTTGGGATAGCTGTAACCCAGAGAAGGGGGACCATGTCACTTTTTGGTTTACAGATGTACGAAGGGCTTTTTCCAGGAAGATGCTGATCAGTGGATCTGCCTGTGCTCATTCAGGGGACGGATGGAATAAGAGGAGCGAACTGGACGATCAGGGTGATACGACACTGAAACAGGCTTTCAAGATGGGGTTTGGAGTCTCCACCCTGAAGTTGATTCCTGCCAGCTAAAACCGGTCTGAATACAGGAGGGGAGCTGTCGACTACACTCGAAATCCCCTCTCCAACAACAGGGGATTTGACAGCTCCCTTGATGCGAGGAGGGAGCATTATCCCTTCCCGATAATGTTGTCAGACTCCTTCAGAGTTACTTTCCGGTGTTTGCCCATCCTTCTCAAGCCTCATGTCTGTCTCAGCCATGGGCAAATTTCCTGTTGCCTTTATCCTGGGTGACAGTAAACAAGTTTTATGAAGGGCATTAAAGCTTCTTATCAGGCTTCTCTCATGGCAGACCTTGGTTTTAAGCACCGAAGAGTCCATCAGGGCACCCATTTTTACTGGGACACGCCACCCCCTTAACTGTTTAAGGGGATGAAGCTACTTACTCCTCATCCTGAACTTTGCTTTGGAAAATGGAGCAGATCAGGGGTATTTACTGCTCGAGAGCTTGTTTGAATGATGCCCGGTGCCAATTTGAACCTAGATTAGTCCTCCAGCTAACGCTAGTCGAAAAATATAGGTGTTTCCTATTTATCTTCTGAAGCGGCGAGGAGGGAGACCTAAGGGCCGGTCCGTCCGTCAGGCCCTGGAGTGGGCTAACGGCGAGGGCACTGAAAGCCTCTTGGGTTTTTCCCAAGACATCGCTTGGCCCTACACCTCCAGCCCCTACCTCCGGGCTCAACGGTTTGGAGAACTGAGAGCCAAGAGGAGGCCGGACTCGGTGTCCTATCTGCCGTCACCGACGCACCGCTGGGTGGGAGGCAAGAAGTTTGGGTCTTCTAACGCTCCTCCGAGATTACCCTCCGGCAGAGTTTCCCTCCGGCGGGGGCGGGACCGGGACCTGCAGCTGTCTCGCCCTGCCTTCCCAACTTCTCACCCTCCTTCCTTCCCTCCCTCCGCAGCGCTAGGCCGGAGGCTGACTTCTCTTCCTTCACCCCACTAGCCTGCCAGGCACAGAGAGGACTAAGGGACATCTAGGTCCCTGGAGGAAGTGGGCTGGATTTAAATAAACTAAATGAAGGTGGTGATCTCAGGTGGAAGTCATCTGCACATTACCCCGACGCTAAAAACAAATGCACGCACATCCCTAGCCACCAAGATGGGAGGCTTTTGGGATTTTTTTTCCTCCTCTTCCAGATAAGGAGGTCAAAGGATTTTGCTCCTAACACCCCCAGCCTCACAGACAACCGCACCCGTTAAGGTCACATGCGCTCAGCTGGAGGCAAGGCAATGAAGCATCCCTATCACCTTGGGAAAAAACACCAAAACAATTTGTTACCAGACTCCTGTTGGTCTCCCTCAGTACTCTGAGTTCTAACCTGGTTACAGATCTCTCTTCTGCCCGGAGGAGGTTAAAAGTGCTACCGTCATTCGTCTTCATATGTGAGGGTTTGAGAAGGGGATCAGGCAAATACAGAGCTGGAAATCTCTCAATGACAGTTATACAACCACTCAGCCTAAAATGGATGGCCCAGAAACTTTTATATAATATTTATACTCTGCATATTCAAAGCTTCCTCAAAGGGTAGGCAATACATCTGCCGGCTTCTTTTGTCTTCCATTTATTCCTTTAGAAATCAGAAACCATTAGGTTGGGGGGGGGGGGGGGGAGGAGGGGAAAGAAAAAACAAACACCCAAAACCCAGAAATGGGTTCCGGCTGGAGGCACAGCCGAGGTTCTCTTTGGATGCTCCTGCTCTAAAGTGCTATCACTTCGTCTGTTGTTTTCAGTGGCGTCCACGCTCGAGTCTTCCAAGCACATGAGCCATCTGTCCTACTTTCTGAACTATTTTAAGACAAATGCTAAATTTTGCTTTCCGTCAGCGGTCTGTAATCAGCTCCTGGCCCTGAAGGGGTCTGCACAGGTTTAAGAAACCATCTTGCCAAAAGGCCAATATTTGTAAATATGACTTCTGCTTCTCATTCTCCAATCCCCAGTGCTGATGACCCAGCTGGGCTATTTTATGAATGGATCACTTTTTCCCTTTTAAAGAGATGCAGCCAATGCCAAAGCCTCTGGACGCACGCACAGTGACGGCAGGGGAATTTAGTTGTGATAGAGGAGAACAGCACGGGGCAATTAATTACATTAGTAAATACAGAGTATGGTTTCTTCACAATGATCTGTCACATTCAGACCAAGGGAGCTATCAATCTTAGTGGGAAGAGGATTCTAAGCTGATATGAGAGGGGAAAGTAATTCAATTCCTCAGGGAAATGGAGAGTTAAATAAGTTGACCCTCTCCTTCCTAATGGCTAACATTTGCAGAGATGAAGAAAGGAGAGAAGAGATGGAGGCAGACTTACGGGGGCTAAATGAGTAAGTGGCTGCACATTCACAGGGCCATCTCAAATTGGCTTGAGAAGTGAGCAAGGGTGCAGGTTATAAGAAACCTTTAAAAATAAAACTAAGCGACTGCCTGGTAGGGAAACGCACACTATCCTCCCCATAATATGCAGAAACCAAGAGTTGCTGATAGCTATTAACCACAAAACTCCTTGATACGTTCACTTACGCAAAATCTGGCAATGTTTACTAGAGACGCGCAACTACGAGGTTTTGCGTCCCATTTCTATCCTCGCTTTCCCTACCAGTTTCAAATGCTTAATTCCAACTGCTGACTCAGTGAGGTGGCAGGATCGAGATCTGACCCGAGGCAATATTTAAAAATATTCCACACATTTTCAGCAGCATCTAGAATTTTCGGGAGGCTTTTGGGAAACATTTAGTTTCCCCCAACTGCAACATGGGCCCAGTTCAAGTGGAGAGACTGCATCACACCAGTTAGAAAGAGGCAGGATCATACCAGTTAAGAAGAGGCCTGTGGCCTTTGGACAGAAATCTGGAAATCCACACCCGAGTTCTGGCCCAGAATGTTATCTGGGCTCCTTACTGTAGTGTATATTGACGCCTGATGATGTTGCAACTGGGGCTTTGCTACTTGTTTGCTGCGTGACCTTGGGCAAGTCACTTAACAGCTCTGTGCCTCAGTCGCCTCACCCGCAAACTGGGGATAAAATCCTTCTCCCTCCACTTTGGATTGTGAGCGCCACAGGGGAGGGGGACTGAGTGCAACCTGATAAACCTGGATCTACCCCAGTGCTTAGAATAGCGACTGACACAAAGTAAGCACTGGAAAAGTACCACAAGTTTGTTGTGGTGTCCACTATGGTTTTCCTTGAGCTCAGGGGAGGTGCCGAGCAGCATTTGCATTACAAACTCACCCGGCCCCTTAGTCCAACTGTCAGGAAAACAGGAGGCAGGTGACTTAGTGGATGGAGCATGGGCCCGACAGTCAGAGGACCTGGCTTGTAATCTCCATTCTGATACCTGCCCGCTGGCTGACCTTGGGCAAGTGACTTCACTTCTCTGTACCTCAGTCACCTCATCTGTAAAATGGGGATTAAGACTGAGCCCCAAGTGGGCCAGGGACCGTGTCCCACCTCATAAATTTGTATCTACCCCTGCACGTACTACAGTGCCCGGTGCAGAGTAAGCACTTAACAAGTACCATAAAAAAAAGCAACAACAACAACAAACTGTCATACTATAATCTAGACTGGATGACTGGGCATAGCAAGAGGGAAAGTCTTTCTGAGCTTTCCCTCCCTGGTGAAACTGTGTCAGTGACTTCTGGTGTCCGGCAGTTAGGGAGCCCTTTACTGACTCAGCTGAACCTAGTGACTCCCTCAAATAAAGGCGGTTGAACCTACCAGGCAGTTCTAACTACCTCTATTAGGTTGAGCAAACCGGATCCTAAATAAGCAACCAATTTCCCCTCTTCAGCAGAACACCTGGGGGACGTGGCCTTCAGACTAGTAATAATAATAATGATAAATGATAATAAAAAAATAAGGGTACTTTGAAGCAATTATGATGTGCCAAGTACTGTTCTAAGGACTGGGGCAAATACAAGTTAATCAGGTTGGACACAGTCCCTGTCCCACATTGGGTTCACACTTAATCCCCATTTTTAACAGATGATGTAGCTGAGGCACAGAGAGGTTAAATGACATCCCCATGTTACACAGCAGACAAGTGGTGGAGTAGGGAGTGGAACAAGCGCTTAGTACAGTGCTCTGCACATAGTAAGCGCTCAATAAATACTATTGAATGAATGAATGAACCCATGCCCTGAGTCCCAGGCTCCTGCTCTATCCCCTACACCAGGCTGCTTTTCCACCGACTCTATTTAAAGTCTGTTGTTTACTAGAAATCAATCTTAAACCTGCATTAAACAAGTAGATTCCAGTTCTGGTTATGCAGTCGTACCACATCCAAAACATGTGGATCTAAAATAGTTGAACGGAATCCCAAACCCTTGCCGGGATGCTTTTTCAGAAGAACAAGGAAAACCACTCCCACCGGAGCTGTCTTAGATGAAAACCAAGGGTAGTATCCCCTTTGGCTTTAGGACTACGTGCTTTCTGCAGTAGGAACCCAAATTCCAGCATTTGGGACCCCTCTCCCCCCGCCTCTCAGGGGGCGTAAATCATTCTTCTAATCTCAAATTATGCTAAAATTCCCAAGGCAGGTTCTTAGAACACACACGCACACATATACATATATATACACACACATACATATATGGGCCTAAGTCACTCTATCCTGACTTGCGGTATTTGAACTGTTAAGAACTGTGGAGAAGTTATTTGGTGCATTTAAAAAAAAGGCGGGGGGGGGGGAACGGACCTCAAGATATCCACAGACCTGAAGTACCGCTAGGCCACATAGATCCATCTAACAAAAAAAAGGAAGCCGAAAAGCAGCTAAATCAGCGCCGAATGTGACAGCTCTCTAAAAGGTCCCCGACAGGATGCTGAGGTGACTCCAGCAGCCCGGGAAAAGTTGGAGGGCACTGGAATCACCCACCCCGTAGTCTGGCCGGGACGGCCGGGTTAACACCTTCCTACGACGCCTCACGGGATCTCGGGGCTGAGTTCGAGAGGATTTCGGTTGGATCCTGCGGCCCCGCTACCCTCACCTCGTCCGACCGGCCGCCTCCAACGGGACGGAGGGAAGAGGAGGAGGGGAGGAGAGAAGGCCCCGTCTAAAGATGGGTGGCCTGGCTTCCGGGAGACCAGCCGGGATCCGTCCTGCTGGGGTGCGGCCGTCCGGGGTGGAAGGGAGGTGGTCGGGGGTCGGCGGGGACGCCGGCGGCCGTGGGGATGGGACGGGGAGGGGGAGATGGAAGCCATCCCCCTCCTCCCCTCCATCCCCCTCCACCCCGCATTTACCTGAGCACGGTGACGCTGCCCCTCCGCACGGGCAGGAAGAGCACCGGCTCCGACACCCTGATGGGCTTGAACTGGAACTTGCAGCCGAAGCAGAGGGCCGAGTCGCTGAAGAAGGACACGGACACGATGGGCCGCTCGAAGATGTGGATGGGGTCGACGTGCGAGACGATGCAGCCGCCGGGCTGGTAGTCGTTGATGACGGCGCTGTTGACGAAGCCCTCGGGGATGACCCGGTGCTCCACCAGCTTCTGGATGACCAGCTGGTGCACCCACGGGGGGATCTCGTCCACGTCCCCGGGCGGGTAGAGGCGCTCCTGGCCGGGGCCGCGCTTCTGCAGCTGGGCCCCGTAGGTGTAGCCCTCCCCGAAGAAGTACTTGTTGCGCAGCGGCGCCCGGTCCACCGTGTGCTCGTTGTAGAGCCCCTTCTCGGCCCGGGACACCACCTCGTCGATGCGGGCCTCGATCTTGGCGCACTCGTCCGGGCCGAAGAGGCGGAGCTGCCGGATGCCGCTCTTCACCCTGCGGGCCTCCTCCTCCTTCTGGGGCTGCGCCGGGGGCGGAGCCGGGGGCTGGGCCGCCGGGGGGGGCGGCGGCGGGACCGGCGGGACCGGCGGCGGTTGCTGCTGCTGCTGCTGCTGCGGCGGCAGGGGCGGCTGCAGGGGCGGCGGCGACGACGGCGGCGGCTCCTTGGCGTCGGCCGGCTCCTCGTCCTCCGGGTACTTGCGCTTGGGCGCGGGGGCGAAGGGCTCTCCGGCCGCGCCCGCCTTGGCGTTGTCCCGCGAAGTCATCGACTTGAGCTTCTGCCGCAGGTCCGTGTAGCCGGCGGCGGCGGCGGCCATGGCGGGGCCCCCCCGGCCCCCTGTCCTCACTGAGCGGCCGGCCGGTCCTCGCTCCTGCTCATGGCCTGCCCCTTGGCTGGGGGAGCCACGAGGGGCCCGGCGGGCTCAGCCCTCCATAGAGGCCCCTCCTTCCTTCCTGCAGCCCCCGGGTGGGGGGGGAGGGGGCTCCTTCCCCGACCCCCTGCGTCGCCCCCTCCTCCTCCTCCTCCGCCGCCGGCCGGTCCACGCCCAAGCCCGTCCTCGGCCCTCCGATGGCGCTTAAGCCCGTCCCGCCGACGCGGCGGGGCCTCCTCCTCCTCCTCCTCCCGCGACCTCCTTTAAGGTCCCCCGCGGGCCGCAGGGGCGCATCACCCGGGTCTCGTCCGCCTCCTCATCCCCCGGGGGGCGGCGGCCCGGGACGGCGGCGGAGCGGGGCCGCCCTCCGCCTCCTCGGCACTTTAAAGGACTCCTTCCTTCCTACGTCACGGGCCGCCACTCCGGAGCCCCCCGGCCGGTCCCGTCGGCGGCCGCCTCCCCACTGCGCAGGCGCCGGGAACGGCCGTTGCTCCCAGGGCGCGCATGCGCCGCGAGGCCGTTCGGGCGGTTAGGATCCCGCGCATGCGCTCCGGAACCACTCCCCCCGCCCTGAGGCCCCCCCTCCCGGCTTCGACACATAAGCCTCGGCGCCCGACCCGAGGCTCCGCCACCGTCACAGAACTAACGGCGACTTCCCCCTCACCTAACGGCCGCGGCCTACCCTCGCCCCTCGCCCCTCTCTCGATTTTTATTGGCTTCGGCCCGGCCCTGGGGGCGGGCCCCCGAGCGACTTCCGGTAGCCGCCGGGCTGTCAATCAAAGGGGGCTTCCGCTATGGCGGACGGGAGTTGAGCGCTCGGGGATGAGGGCGGAAGGACCCCGCGCCGGGCTGGCTAAGCAGGTGCCTGCAGCCTCGACTTGTCAGAGATCGAGGCGACTGATGCCGAGGCCCAGAGATGGCGTCGGAGCGCCTTCACCGAGATGCTCTGGCCCTCGGATGGACTCTCGGGGCGGCCGGGAGGGCGGCCGGGACGGAGCAGGCATCTGGCGGGGCAGCCTCTGCCGCCCGGAGCCGCGACTCGCGGAAGGCGCGCTCCCGACGGCGGCTGCGGGGGCGCGCCGGGGGCGCGCCTGGTTAGGCCTTGAAGCCTTCGGGTCTAAATGCCGGCTACGCTACCGTCTTTGAATTATTGATTTTTTAAAATAATTGTTCTGTTTTGGGCTTTTCGAGTTATTTTCTTTTACCGTCTGTCTTCCCAGCGTGGCTCAGAGGAAAGAACCAAGGCTTGGGAGTCAGAGGTCATGGGTTCGAATCCCGACTCTGCCCCTTGTCAGCTGGGTGACGGTGGGTAAGTCACTTCACTTCTCTGGGCCTCAGTTACCTCATCTGTAAAATGACATGATTAGCTTGTATCTCCCCCAGCGCTTAGAACAGGGCTTGGTACACAGTAAGCTCTAACAAATCATCATCATTACAATAATAATAATATTGGTATTTGTTAAGCGCTTACTATGTGCAGAGCACTGTTCTAAGCGCTGGGGGAGATAGAGGGTCATCAGGTTGTCCCACATGAGTCTCACAGTCTTCATCCCCATTTTACAGATGAGGGAACTGAGGCACAGAGAAGTGAAGTGACTTGCCCACAGTCACACAGCTGACAAATGGCAGAGCCGGGATTCGAACCATGACCTCTGACTCCCAAGCCCGTGCTCTTTCCACTGAGCCATGCTGCTTCAGGTTGTCCCATGTGGGGCTCACGGTCTTAATCCCCATTTTACAGATGACGTCACTGAGGCACAGGGCACAGAGAAGTTAAATAGCTTGTCCAAGGTCACCCAGCAGACAGGTGGCGGAACCAGGATTAGAACCCACGTCATCTGACTCCCAAACCTGGGCTCTTGCCTCTAAGTCACGCTGCTTCTCTTAATAATAATTGCAGTATTTGTTAAGGGCTTACTACATGTGCCAAGCGCTGAAATCGATCAGTCAATCAGTGGTATTTATTGAGCACTTACTATGCACAGAGCACTGTACTAAGCACTCGGGAGAGTACGATACAACATAATTAGCAGGCACGAACCTTACCCATAACGAGCTGACAGTCTTGAGTAATAAGCACTCTATTAAGTGCTAGGGTGCATACAGGATAATCAAGTCCCAACTGGAGCTCACCGAGTAACTAGTGTAGCTTAGTGGCAAGAACCCGGGCTTGGGAATCAGAGGACGTGGGTTCTAATCCCAGCTCCGCTACATGTCTGCGGTGTGATCTGGGGCAAGTCACTTAAGTTCTCTGTGCCTCAGTGACCTCATCTGCAAAATGGGGATTAAAACTGTGAGCCTCACGTGGGACAACCTGATTACCTTGTATCTATCTACCCTAACGCTTAGAACAGTGCCTGGCACATA
The DNA here is from genome assembly GCF_004115215.2 of Ornithorhynchus anatinus. Classification (NCBI taxonomy): domain Eukaryota; kingdom Metazoa; phylum Chordata; class Mammalia; order Monotremata; family Ornithorhynchidae; genus Ornithorhynchus; species Ornithorhynchus anatinus. The sequence goes on from NC_041729.1 coordinate 34,046,140, forward strand.
GCGCTTAACAAATACCATAATGATAATTATTAATATTAAGCAGGGGGGAGAACAGTTCTCCATTATGCGGCTGAGGGAACTGAGGGACAGAGAAGTCGTGACTTGACCAAGGTCATACAGCAGGTAAAGATTAGAACCCGAGTCCTCTGACTCCCAGACCCGGGCTCTTTCTACTAGGTTACACTGCTTCCCTACTACTGTGCACCTACTGCAGGGATTGTCTCTGTTGCCAAACTGTACATTCCAAGTGCTTAGTACAGTGCTCTGCACATAGTAAGCGCTCAATAAATACTACTGAGTGAATACAGAGCATTGTACTAAGCGCTCGGAAGAGTACAATAGAATTAGTAGACACTATCTCTGCCCCCCAAGGAATTTACAATCTAGCAGGGATGACAGACACTGAAATGCATTACAGTTACGGGGAAGAAATGGGATGTGTAAGGTGAATTTGAGTCCTTTGGGAATTTGAGACTAAATGATGAAGTGGTTGTTGGGGGTGATAAAAAATGAGACTAGGAATTAATGGGGGGTGCCCTCCCAGGGGAGATGTAATTTCAGGAGGCTTTGAAGATGGGGCAGGCTGTGAACTGATCCAGGCAGGGGGAAGCAAGAAGTCAGCAGTGGGAGAGATGGAGGCAGAGTGAATAGGTTATCTTGAGAGGCACAAAGAATAGAAGCTGGGGTCTATTGGGTGAAGAGTGGATATAGGAAGTAGAGAGTTGATTAGCTAAAGCTGATGGTCAGAAGAGTCTGTTTGTGGAGAAAAATGAGCTACTGCTGGAGATATTTGAAGAATGAAAAAGCATATGCACAGCATTATTTAAGAAAATGAATCCTTGCAGCAGAGTGAGGAATAGACTGGGGAGAGAGGAGAGCCTGGAGATGGAGAGATCAGTGAGGAGGCAGAAGCATTGACTAGCCAGGATAGGACATGCGCCTGGACCAGCCTGCCACATGGATGGAGAGGAAGGGGTAAATCCTGGAAATATCGTGGAGGAAAAACAGATTGGACTTGGTGGCGAGCCATATATGGGGATGGGGTGAGAAAGTTGGGGACAATTATGAGATTGCGGGCTTGAGAAATGAGAAGGTTGGTGTGGTGGTGTCAACTGTCATGAGAGGGTGAGGATAGGGGTCACGTGGGCATGTGTGAAGAGAGGAGCCATCAGAGAAAGTGGTTAGAGATGTCTGTCAGGTAGGGAAGAGGCGTGGGTGCAAATATTTTTAGAAGGTGATGGGGTTGGAGGCACAGGTAGAGGGGGTAGATTTTGAAAGCAAATGGATGATCTCTTGAGAGATAGCGAAAAGGCTGAGAAAGTGGATGTTGAAGGTTGGGGACGAGTTAGGGATGAGGATAGCTCTTCATCCATTATCGCTACTGGAGTAACATTTCAAACATGCATGCCTGGGTAATCCTATTTAGGGAGATGCAGCTCACTCCCTTTGAGAAAGGAGCTAGAAAATATACCCTCCTACACTTTTATGAATTCACCTTGGAAGAGGCTACTGTGCTTTTTAGTGCACACACAATACAGAAATGCACGCACAGTGTCAAATCTCACCATCGATGCTATCTTTTAACCCATAAGGCAGCAAGCTCTCACTGTCTTTTGCTGTATTTATTATCTGTGACTTTGAGTTTAGGCTGCAGAAATAGCTTAGATGTATAATGCCCTCAAGAGATCCTCTAAAAAATTCTCATGGAATTCCAGAAAGCACTCGATAAGACTTATTAATTGTCATACTAAATTGAACTAAAATACAATCCAGTTCATAACAGGTAAACATCATGAACAGTCCAAGTAGATTTAACATCCTTTGAGGTTAGCATTAACTAATGAACACCTCATTTGGGGAGTAAACTCCTTGAGGACTGGGCGTCAGAGAATCTGGGTTCTAATCCCAGCTCTGCCATTTGTCTGCTTTGTGACCTCGGAAAAGTCGCTTAACTTCTCTGTGCCTCAGTTCACCTCATCTTTAAATGGGGATGAAGACTGTGAGCCCTATGTGGGACAGGGACTGTGTCCAACCTGATTATCTTGTATGTACCCAAATGCTTAATACAGTGCTCTACACACATTAGGTGCTCAATAAGTACCGTTTATTGATTGATTGATAGGAGAACCACAGTCCGGTGGGATACCCACAGTTAGAAGATAAGTAGAAGAGGAGCCAGTGAATGAGATGGAGAAGAAGACCAAAAAGACCAAAACGGAGGGCAGAAAGAAATGGTAATACTTACCTTCAGCCAGAGATGAAACTAAACAAGAAAGGACTTGTAAACATCTAGGTTTTCTCTTCTCTTTTCCCTCCCATATATTGCTTAGCCCAGCAATGGCAAACGAGAGAGAGAGCAGCTACCTGACCCTCTTCACACCTAATTGAATTTATCCTTGGGTTAGTCTGACTCAGCCCCACGGGTTTGGAATCTGAAGACCAAGAAGATCCCATAATAATAATTATTATTATTATTATGGTATTTGTAAAGCACTCAGTATGTGCCAAGCACTGTACTAAACCATGAGGTAATACTAGATAATCCGGTTGGACACAGTCCCTGTCGACGTGGGGGTTATGGTCTAAGTAGAAGCGAGGGGGATTTAATCTCCATTTTCCAGAGGAGAATACTGACACATAGAGAATATAAGTGACTTGCCAATGGTCACACAGCAGAGAAACGGTGGAGTCTGGGATTAGAACTCAGGTCCTCAGACTTCCAGGCTTGTGCTCTTTCTATGAGGCCCTTAGGAGCCTAACCCAGATTTGTGTAATCCAGAGAAGCAAATTCCACAGCAAATAGCACCTCACCCTTTTGGTTCTAATCCAGAGCAGGACTTGACTGGTCACGGAAGAGATGACCAGTCTGTAATTTCAGGTAGGATTCTCCAGGCCATCCCTTGGGTGTGGTGGAACTGGGGATAGGAATGGGAGGGAAAGGAGGTTAGTGAGGTCCTCTGAAATTAGAAAGATGCTGGCGACTTGTTCCTGGGACCAGACTGGAGGATATATTCCCTCTGCACTGCTCCTTCTGGTCTTGAAGCTGGGGTCCTGGGATCGGACCTTAGCACGTCTTGGGCTAATTAAGCCCTGGACCCAGCAACCTAATAATAACAATAATAATTATGGTACTTGTTAAGCACTTACTGTGTGCCAAGCACTATTCTAAATACTGGGGTAGATTCAAGTTAATCAGATTGGACACAGTCCCTGTCCCACATGGGCTCACACCCTTAACCCCCATTTTAAAAAGAAGGTAACTGAGGCCTAAAGAAGTTAAGTGACTCCCCCAGGGTCACACAGCAGACATGTGGCGGAGCTGGGATTAGAACTCACTCTGACTCCTAGGCCCATGCTCTATCCTCCAAGCCACGCTGCTTCTCAGCGAGGCTGCTACCTGTTTCGATCCATACAAACTCAGCCCATCTCCAGCAGAGAGGACCTCTAGAAGGTCTTTTCTTTGGAGGATGGAAGAGAACGCGAAAAGACAAAGAGAAAATAGAACGTTGAATTGTCTGGGAAATGTCAATTTTTTGTCAGGATAGCAATGTCACCCCTTGCCTCCTATCTCCGCCCCCAAAATATACAGGAGAAAAGGACCCAACATAGTGGGGACCAAAATCTTTCCAGTATATTTGTGTGGCCGTGTCAATAGCATGAGGGAAAATGGAGCAGTGGCCGCTCACAGTATTAAATTTAGCTCCTGCCCTATTCTCTCTCAGCCTTTGGGGATCCATTCTCCTTAAAGTAAGAGGCAGCAGAAATAAAGTGACCTGGTAACCTCTCTGTTGCTGCTTTGGCAGCAGGGCTGCTGAACAGCTCAGGAAGTGTTTCTCTCCCTTTTTCTTTTGCCAGTTCCATTAGCTAGCGGTCATCTCCTCAGAAATTGACTCTGACAGAGCCCCACTCCTGGTCAGAGGTCAAAGGCCGAGTGGTCAGGGATGACGGCCAAGCTGGGCTGTGGTCCTACCCCATCCATTCACTGGGTCCAAACCTCGGCCCCGTGGGGATTCTGTGGTAAAATCAGGGAATAAATAGCTATTTCCTTAAATGTAGGAAAGTAGGTTTCTCTGAAACTAGATCTTGCTGGTTTGGGTGCTGAACCTCTCTCCCAGGGCCAGGGCAGCTTTGCCTTACTTCCCCAAATTAGCCACAAAATCAGTGTGGTGATACTTCAACATTTTCTGTGGCCTTTTCCATTCCCCCACCCACCACTCACTGGTTAGACGACTTCCCAAAGCAGAATCGCTTTGATATTTTTTCCCCTGGAAACAAGTCACTGACCAACTCTTTGCTCCAAATTTGAATGGAACGATTTTGAGAGTGACACAGATAATATTGCAAGTGTTTTTGAGGTTTGTCTAGAACACAAAGCATATTGAGAAGCCTCAGGTATTTTCTTTCATCCTTTTAGGGATACACGTCTCATAATGATCTCAACTGTGATGAAGAGACTGAGGATCTTGAACATTAAGGATTCAGAGCCAAGTAAAAAAGCCACCAAGTGAAAAGCAGGATGGCCCAGTGGATGAAGAATGGGCCTATGAGCCAGAGGACCTGGGTTCTAATCCCAGCCTTGCTACTTGCCTACTAGGTGACTTTGGGCAAGTCACTTAGCTCTCTTTGCTTTAGTATTCTCAACTGCAAAATGAGGATTCAATATGCATTCTCCCTCCTGTTTTCACTGAGCCCCATGTGGAAAAAGGACTGTATCCAGCCTAATTTGCATCTACCCCAGCACTTAGCAGAGTGCTTGACTCATTGTAAGAGCTTAACAAATGCCACTAAAAAAAAAGTAAAGGACATTAAGGTTTGTCAATGTGTCAGTACAAAAAAGGATCATAATCGTTTAATTGTGGGTTCACTATGCAGACTTTTTTTGTCTTTGGTGGTGATGGTAGTGGGGATAGATTTGTAAGGCAGGGAAAGGGCATGCTCTTCCCGATGCACGATACTCCCTTTACCCATAAATGCCCCAAATCATATCACTCTGCACCTTCAAGATCCCCTTTAAAAAATCACTTCCTCCAAGAGGCATTCCCTGACAAATCTCTCACCTTTCTGATTTTGCCACCCATTAAAATGGCCTTAGTTGTTACAAATCCCATTTTTAAAAAAATTATTCTTTCCATTCTGCACTGGAGTTGTCCCTGAAAAAGCCACCTCTTCCAGGAGGCGTTCCCTGATGGATCTTCCCTCCTTCTGTCACACCATCCCATCGACCTCCTCATGCACTTATCTGGGTTTTTTTGGTTCTTCATTTATTTACTCCAATTTTCACCTCTATTGCCTTAGTCTGAATTCTGAGGTTTCAATCCTCCAGTTGAATTTGATATTACAGTACCTATTTTCCCAAATTGCCTAGTTACTTCAAGCAATTTCTATGCAGGAGAAGAAACTACATTTGAGCTCTCAGATGTGCAGATCACGGGTCTAATTTTTAATATGGAATTGGGGCCCTCTGTTCATAGATTCTCTCCTGGAATCCAATTTTTCTTGGACTTAACCCCAGACTGCCTCTCTGGAGAACAATATGATCCAGAGAATGTCAAGGTTTAGTTGATGTTTGTGCAGAGCTTTGAGATCTTTGGGTGGTTTGTGCTAAAGAAGCGTGGCTATTTTCTTAGGAATGCTTAAATAAAACCTGGCTTGGGGTTAGGCTAGTTAATACCGGAAGGGACAAATTAAGCTCTCACTTGTTCAGAATGATCAGCTGGCTCCTGACAGTTTTGTTGGCTAAGGATTAGAGGCAAGTAAAATCATTAACTCTCCTTGCAGAGTGGGCTGAATTGGGTTCTCAAACACCCCACAAAGCAACATAAGTAATTTCAGGAGAGTCAAGATTAGAAGGGACTCCAAGAAAATCCAAATATCAAATTAAAGCCCCTTTGGAGGTCCTTTGAAAATTGGATCCTAGAATTCATAGATGGCTAATGACACCATTATAGTTGTGCTCTTTCCCCGTGCAGAATGCCCTCCCACTTAGCTCAGTTTTCCCAAACCAATTCTCTTCCCTCTTCCAAAGCCCTTCTAGGAAGTCACTTTTTCCCAGTAACATTCTCTGATTACCCTTCCTAGACCTGCCATCAGCCACCTTAGCATTCTTGTGTTCTTCGGTTTTATTCATTTCCATGTGCCTCATTTATATCCATGCCTTTCCCTTCACTGTTGCATACTCATCTGTTGATATCGACTGCTTCTGGGACTGGACTGGCCTTTTGGGAAACTGGGAAAATCCCAGAGTGCCAGTGCCCAACTGGGCTCATCCCTAAACTGCTAGAGCTCCAAGTAAATGAAGAAATGCTCAGAGCCACAGCCAGTAAGGCGATGCATAAATGGCTGGTGGGCGGAGATTGAGAAACTTGCGTTCTAAATCCTATCACTCCTCACCCTCCCCTCTTCCTTTCTCTCCATCTCGTAGGCAGTTCTTTCTGATCACCCGGGTCTGTCCAACTCCCCACAGCACTTATGTACCTATCTGTAATTTATTTATTTATAGCAATGTCTGTCGCCCCGTCTAGACTGTGAGCTCGTTGTGGACAGAGAACGTGTCTACCAACTCTCTTATATTGTACTCTCCCAAGTGCTTAGTACAGTGCCCTGCACACAATAAGCACTCAATAAATGTAATTGATGGTAAATTTCTTGAGAGTTTTCCAAGTATCTGGCACACTGCTCTGACCCCAGTAGGTGAACAGAAAATACTGCTGCTACTGAAACTCAGTGAGGGCTCATTCTAGTTTTGGTTTTTTTAATTTAGAAATGTGTCATGTTTAGTGTCTTGCTATTCTCAAAGGTAGTTGGGCTGACTCAGTTTCCCCCGAATCCGTACCAGCCATTCCATCGTCAGAGCTGAGGATGGATCTCCCCACAACTTTCCATTCTGAAGATACAACAACAGGATCTTTTGAAACTTCAAAGAGAGAAAATGGATCCTGGACTCAGCCAGAAAGAACGATGTTGCCAGCCTGGTACTGGCATTGGCAACCTTTGAGAACCGGGACAAAAAAGCTAGAGAGAGAGCTGGAACCAGAAAAAAGAAAAAAGGGCTACAGGGATTCTTAGTTTCTTGGGAGACCATCTGTGAGATGTGTGTTCGGAGGAACACCGATATTCATTAATATGAATAATTGCCTCAATACATGGGACATGGGCACTACTTGGAGCCAGGACGGCGGCAAGAAAACCACGAGTGTCTGCAGAGGGACTCTCATTTTGGGGTCAGGGACCCAGGCAGAATGTTTTCCAGATACTTTTCCCCTGACTTCATGCAGTTCCCTTCCTGTTAGAGGATTCCTTCCCTTGTCTGTGGTTTGACTGCTGTCCTCTCTGCTCTGGAGGCTCATCGCCCTTCTCTCTCTCCCCATCAATCTTCTGCCTTCTACAGGGGTCCAGAGCTCTCAAGGTGCCAATACCTGTGGTCTTCTGTGATCGTTACCATCCTAGAACCCAGTCCAATGACCAGACCTTTGCTCTGGTAGTCTTAGGGAAGCCAAGTTCTTTTGTTTGGCCCAAACCTGGGCCTCCCCTGACAGCTCTCCTTGTGCCTGCCAGTGATGCTTCTGAGGTTAGCCTTGCTACTCTGTGTCTTTCAGCTGGGTTTCTTTCTTCTCTGCATTCTGCTCATGTGGCTGTGGGTCCTGGGAAATGTACAAGAGCGATTTTCTTGGCATTCAATGGGTTACCAGCCCTGTGCAGCGGGCAGGCTCCTTCCCGCTGAATGACCACAGTGCTCCGTTGACAAATCCAATCTGGCTCAGGGAACGCATTCCATTCTCAGGCTGCTTCTGATGGAGGTCTGATGCTATCGTGGTTGGACAATAGAAAGTCTTGGCATTTCCACTTGCCTCCAGAGTAAAGCAGGAGCAAGCTAAGGGCTGAATGGGGTTGAGGAAACAGCCGGATGTCAGAGTGTAGGAATGGAACAAGATGAAATATTTTTGATTTTCCAGCCAGGGTACAAAGAGGAGGCTACAGAAAGTGGAATGCAAGAGACCCACCCCTCCGTCTCCCCTGCCCTTTCCCACAAAGACCAGCTCCAGCCAGCCTGGTCCTCTCGATGGGTCAAGTGAGAAGCAGTGTGGCCTAATGGAAAGAGCAGGGGTCTGGGAGTCAGAGGATCCGAGTTCTAACCCCAGCTCCACCCTTTGTCTGCTGTGTGACCTTGGGCAAGTCACTTATGTTCTCTGTGCCTCAGTTCCTTCTTCTGTAAAATTAACACTGTGAGTCCTATGTGCGACAGGGACCGTGTCCAACCTAATTAGCTTGTATCTTCCCCAGCACTTAGTACAGTGCCTGACACGTAGTAAGCACTTAATAAATACCATTAGAAAAAAAAAGTGCAGTTACCAGGTGGCCAGGCATTCTTATTTTTAAAGGAGCCTGCGTGACCAAAAAGAACCTGTGCTAAATTTGGGGTCAGATTGGTGGGAGGAAGATTGGGTGGAAATGAAGTCTGTTTAGGAAGAAAAAAGGCACAGTCTGTAGGATATGAGCAGAGGAGAGGACTTTAGGGTAACAGCACTGAGGTGGGGGAGGGGGAGATTTTCAAAAACATTTATTGAACTTTTCTAGAGTGTGAGGCATGTAATAAGCCCTGGTTGGGGGTGTGGTGGGGAAGAGGACAAGGGGAATACCTAGGATGATAATGATTTCCTTCCTGCCCTTAAGGAGTTTACAGTTTAACACATGAATTGACACTACAAGCAGTAAGAAAAGGGGTAGAATTATATACACATATATGTACATCATAAACCCCAACCTATAAAGGTAAATGCATAAGTGGGTAGTTGATGAGGGTTGGGGTATGGAAGGAGAAGATAAAGCAAAGGTTAGGGAATGCTTGGTTCAGGCCTGTAATCTCAGATCTTGAGGAGGGATATGATGTCAGTAATAATAATACTACTAATCATAGTGGCATTTGTTAAGTGCTTCACTATGTTCCAAGCACTACACTAAAAGCCAAACTAGAGACAAGATAGTCAAACATGATTCCAGGCCCCGTGGAACTCAAAGTCTAAGGGGGAGAGAGAGCAGGTATTGCATCCCCATTTTACAGTTGAGGAAACTGAGGTACGGAGAAGTTAAATGACATTCCGAAAGAATGTCACACAGAAAGCAAGTCCAAAGGCCAGAAGTGTTGGAGTAAGGGAAGGTGTTCAAGAACCATGAGGTGACTTGGAATGTGGCAAGTTGGGGACTGGGGTTGGTAGAACCTGGTCGAGAAACTGTAGGGCTGAAATGCTGGGATAGGAGCAGTTCTTGCCTCATCTGAATGTCCTTGCCTTGATTTCTGAGATTTCAATTTCAGAAAAAGAGATTTCTGCCTCTTTTTCTTCCTCCATCACCTCCTCACCCTTCTCATCTTCCTCCTTCCCCTCCTCGTCATCTTTTTCATCCTCCTCCTTCTCCTCCAGAGGCCAGATGATTTCTGTCAGTCAAGGAGCCCTCCAGACAACCTAGAATGCAGTGCAGCTTGGGTTCTTGTGCAGCCTGTTCTGAGTGAAGTCAGTGTTGCTGCTGCAGAAGAATGTCGGAAAATGATGGGGACCAGGGTAAGAAGACTGAAACTCAAAGAGAAACAGGTCCAAGCTGTTGGATTCTTAGGTATTTCCCCAGGTGTACTTCTTCCTTATTGTCTTACTTGTGGTGGCTAGAAACAAAGTGGTGGCCCGGGGAGAGGCAGCGCCCATTGGTAGCAGGGGAATTTGCTGGGGAGGTAGCTTTGCATAGGGTGTTTGCGGAGAAGGCTGTCGTGCTTCTCCTCTTGAGAGTACATTCCCTGAACCAGCCCAGCAGCTCCAGGCAGAATTTCCATCCCCTGAAGGTATTTATTTTGTTGGGAGCCAGGGAGGAGCATGGTCCTGGCTCCATCAAGTTCCAGCAACCAAGGCGGCTCTGACCGGAGAGCCCCGTCCACATTGGCGGGTGGCTGAGGGAGAGACCTGGGAGCTATAGCTCTGCCTGACTTCACCCCAGTGTGACTCATTTTCCTTTGCTCTGTTTCCATCACAGGGAAAACACAGAAAACTGTCTCAGGCAGCAACTTGCCACAGGGAAGGGAGAGAGAGAGAGGATTCGCAGAGCCAGACTAGCGAAAGGGAAAATGTCTGACCTCAAGAAGAGCTTCGATGTTGTTGTGCTGCTTCACCCAGCCCCTGTTAAACTGTTGCCCTGGGATCCCCTAGCTTCACTTACAAGAGTCATCTTCCTCCCTCTCCCTTCATTGTTGCTTTCCTCACCCCACCCAGTTCTCCTCCCACTCTGAGACAGAGCACTGGCTTCTCCCTCACCTCTGCCGGCTCTCTGCGGCCTGCTCTCTTCATCAGGTCTTATGTTTGGGTGGGGGAGGTTGGCTTTGGTATCCCCCTTGGAACACAAGCTATGCTGCAATCCACCCTGGGGAAGATCAAGGACCAAAGGCCCGGCCTCAAGGTTGTGTCTGGAAGCCAGGCAGAGAGGCCCGCTAAACACAATCTCCTCCAAGGCTTTCCCCTCCTCTCACCCCTCAAAGCCAGGGGCCAGTCCTTCAGAGAGGAGGGGTCTGGCGAGAGAGGGGGTTTGGGGCCGGAGAGCCACTGTGATTGCGGCTGTCACTGAGGAAGGTCTGCTCGTCCCTGTGCCTGGAAAGGGCAGAAAAAGCAGGGCAGTATAGACATAATAATAATAATGATAATTGTGGTCTTCGTTAAGCTCTTCCTATGTGCCAGCCACTGTACTAAGCAATGGGGTGGATACAAACAAATCGGGTTGGACACAGTCCCTGTCCCACGGGAGGCTCATGGTCTTATTCTCCACTTTACAGATGATGTAACTGAGGCCCAGAGAAGTGAAGTGACTGGCCCAAGGTCACACAGCAGACAAGTGGTGGAGCTGGGATCAGAACCCAGCTCCTTCTGACTCCCAGGCCCGTGCTTTGTCCACTAGGCCACGCTGCTTCTCTAGGAACCAAGCTGGACAGAACCCAGCCTGGAGGTCGAGGAGACGGTCCTGCATTTGGGGAGGTCTTGAAGCGACACAAATCAAAATAAACATTCCCATTTCTGACTGCACAGCTGCTGACCAGTTCCGCTGCAGGCTGCCAGCCTCTCTCCGGCTCTCAGGCTCGACCTGGGACTGCTGTCCGTCCAGATCCCAAGTCCCTATCGATTTCTTCTCTGAACATGAGGCCGCCCACGGCGCTGGCCGCTGGTTTTACCAGGAAGGAGAGACTGGTTGGAGCGTCCCAGCTCGCGGGTGACTCACCGGGGAGGAAAATCCCAGAATTAGGTCACAGTGGCTGCCAGGATTGCAGACCTCACCAAGCTCAGCAGCTGGTAGGGGCAGGCAGTCAGTCAGTCACTCTGTCTCTCTCCCTTAGATAAACTTCTTTAGAGAGCTCAGTTTTCCCTCTCTCTACACAAACCCTTGACTAGGGATTTCCTCCCTTCAGGAAGTTTTTGCAAAGAAACCCAGGAGTTGTTGAATCCTACTTCCCGGGGGTGGGGGTAGGGGCATTCATCCTGTTCCTCAAAGTTTGGCTTTAAAGCCATACACAGTCTCAACCTCCTTTTCATGCAACCCTCTCCCTTCTCCCTACACCTCCCCAAACTCCTGGGGAGCATCACTACCTATTCATGTTAATAATAATGACAATACTAATAACGGTATTTGTTAAGCGCTTACTATGTGCCATCACTGTACTAAACAGGGACATTAATTGACACCCTCTCTCTGAAGCACCTCAGACCCAATCCAGGGAAGCTCAGGCCTCCGCTTTCAGCTCTGACTTTCACTGCCCCTTTAATCATGGCTCCAACATCCCACCCCGATTCCCAAATGCACAGGGAACCTGTGGTGTGGCAGTCCTGGGGAGAGGAACCAGGTGGTGCTTAGCCAGAGGGACGACAGCCCAGGGTCCCTACTCTGAGATGGATTAGCCAAGCCAGATAAGAAGTTCAGGGTTTCTGCTCCTCACCGGTGTTCACCTGGGAAGATGGCTGCTGCCGGCAACGCTTCCTCTATCACCCTGATCCTCCGCCATGTTCTTGCCCAGCTGAGCCACGCCACCCCAGAGGGTGGCCTCGGGATCTCTTACCCATTAATTGGCCACCATAGTGCCCCCCACAATGGGGCTGAACCCTTTCAGGAAGAGGCAAATGGGAGCCAAGAATTAAAGGGGGAGAACCTGGAACTTTAAGTTAGGACTCGGATAGTGGGCCTGCCTTGCAGGAGGGGCTTTTTTTATATAATGGTATTTGTTAAGCACTTACTACGTGCCCAGCACTGTACTAAGCACTGGGGTAAATGCAAGTTACTCAGGTTAGACATAGTCCATGTCCTACATGGGGCTCATAGTCTTAATCCACATTTTACCAAGGTGGTAACTGAGGCACAGAGAAGTGAAGTCACTTGCCCAAGGTCACACAGCAGAGAAGTGGTGGAGCTGAGATTAGAACCCAGGTCCTTCTGGCTTCCAGGCCCTGTGCTGTATCCACTAGACCATGCTGTTTCACATCCCAAAGAGCTTAAACTTCCCCAGTTTGGGACCAGGTCAGCAAGGCTGGGGTGGGGGAGGCCCTCTGGCTCTGAACCCTCCTTCAGCAAAACCAACCCAGGACAGAGACAAAACCAGAACACCAAGAGACAGTTCATCAGTCCCTAGCCCTCCCCCAACAGCATCTGCAGGAGACCGGCAGCCAAATGGATCCTCTTATTTTGCATAGGCTACTAGGAAAAATAAAATTAAGCCAAGGTCACGGGGAGAACAAATATATTATAAAACTGGGAATCATTTAGTCGGGAGCTCCTCTGGGCCCAAATAAATGGAGGATTTGGGGCCTTTAAAAAAGAGGGCCTGAGCTCAGCTTGAACCAGAAACGTGCCCCCAGGCCACAGCAGAAAACAGACTCTCAGGATAGGCAGCAGTTTGGGCCTCTTTCAGCAAGTAAGGCTGGGGTGCCCTCCTCGGGCCACGGTGCTCTCCTCTGGCCTCAGTGCCCTCCTAGGGCAGTGGCTCTCTCCTTGGGCGGCTGCTTGGGCTCCTGGACACAGAAGCAACATCATAGTTTGGGCCTGCACCTCTGCGGAAACCACTTCAACGCAAGGAAAAGAGAGAGTTGGCAGGTAGTTTGGCCCATGATGAGCTTATAATCTAGAGATGTTCCCTTCTCCTTTATTCCCAACCCCTCTCCAATCTAAATCCACTCAAATGTTTTTTCCTGACCGAGACCCAGTTGTTTGCTTTCCAGATTGTTTTGGTTCAAACTGATTTAGGCAAAGAACCATTTGCTCACCCGGACCAGATCTCTGTTACAAATGACAGCTCCTGGCAGGCAGGGCCTCTGGTGCTTTAGGGCATCTGCCTAGCACAGGCCCAACCAAGAGGCCCTAGCTTCTTGCCAGAAGACAGACTGGCCGGTTGTGAAGGAGGTAGAGGGATCAGAGCAGGGTGATTTCACTGGGGGGAAGAGTGAGTCTTTTCTCCCGGGCATCCAGCAGGCTTTCCATGTGGGTGGCAACCACGCGGCACAGCTCCAGGCCCTGCAGGGAGACAGAGGCCACGGAGATGATGAAAACACCCGGCACCGAGGTGCCCTGCCCTCTCCCGCCCGGGTAGGGCCTTGAGCCTTTCTCTCCTCAATTCCTGACTGTCTCCCTGCAGCCTGGCTCCGAGGGAGTCATTGCCCCTAGGATCCGAGGTGAGGGGAAAGGCAACTAGTTAGCAACCCCCAGAAGCCCTATTGAGAGCTCACCTCCTCCAGGAGGCCTTCCTAGACTGAGCCCTCCCTTTCCCTCTGCCCTTCCCCCCTTTCCATTCCCCCCTACTCCCTCCCTCTCCTCTACCCCCTTCCCCTCCCCACAGCACTTGTATATATTTGTATATATTATTTATTACTCTATTTTATTAATGATGTGTATCCATCTATGATTCTATTTATTTATTTTGATGGTATTGATGCCTGACTACTTGTTTTGTTTTGTTGGCTGTCTCCCCCCTTTTAGACTGTGAGCCCGTTGTTGGGCAGGGATTGTCTCTATCTATTGCTGAATTGTACATTCCAAGCACTTAGTACAGTGCTCTGCACATAGTAAGCGCTCAATAAATACAATTGAATTAACGAATGAATGAATCTTGTGATGGTGATCCCAGTGATTCAGGCTGGAGCACTCAGGATCACTCTGCACTCCAGAAGTCTCTCCTGATGGTTGAAGGGCAAAGACATGGCATAAGTTTGAGAGAGCTCCCTGGCCACACCAGGAGACAAGAGCAGTGAGGGAATAATAATAATAATAACAATAATAATAATTACTAGGGTACTTGTTAAGAACTTCTTCTGTTCTAAGCACTGGAATTGATTCAGTTTAATCAGGCTGGACAAAGTTCCTGTCCCACTTGGGGCTCACACTCTTATTCCCATTTAACAAATGAGGTAACTGAGGCATAGTGAAGTTAAGTGACTTGACCAAGGTCACACAGGAGACTTGTAGTGGAAGCAGGATTAGAACCCAGGTCCTTCTGACTCCCAGGCCCATGCTCTATCCACTAAGCCATGCTGCTTGACTACTAAGCCATGAGGGAAAGAAGGGAAGGCGGAGAGGTTGCCCAATCTCCCTAAAAACGCCTTCTGGGATGCTCTGTCGGAGAAACACAGAATCTTAAAACTGAAAGAGACTTCAAGAAGTCATCTGGTCCAGCCTCCTGCCTCCAAGCAGACAAATGCTGCCACTACCAATGCAGGTGACCGTCTATCACCTTTTATATTTCATGCCTCCACGGGCAACTTGCTAAACCACTTCTAGAGCTAAAAAGTCCTCCCTTATTCTAGCAGAAGTCACTGTCACACACACTTAGCTTTTCTGATTCGGTGTTCTGGGGTGTAATTTATTTATTTATATTAACGTCTGTCTCCCCCTCTAGTCAGTGAGCTCCTTTTGGGCAGGGAATGTGACCTCCACCTCTGTTATGTTGTACTTTTTCAAAATACTGAGTACAGTGCTCTGCACATAGTAAGCACCCACTTGACCGATCGTACCAGCAACAGCAACAGCAAAGCAGACCTGGAACTGTGAGCTCAGTAACCTTAAATTATGTGGGGAACCATTCCATGCCCTGGGAATTCTCTTGTTCAGCTTGGGGTCTTGGCTTTTTTAATGCTCATTTCCTAGAAGGAGAAAGGGCAGAGCAGATTCTTTAGTGGGTCCATCTCGGTACCTGCTCAAGCTGCAGCTGCATTATCTTCTGGGACATGAGGTCTCCCAGCATGATTTCCACGTAGGGATAGCTAGAGCCGGCTGTGGGCCGCTGGGTCCTAGTGGACTGGATCTCCTTCAGGGGAAACTTCACCATCAGGTCCTGGGATAAGGACAGAGAGGAAACCTCAGCAAAGGCAACCATCATCTGGGCTCGCCCGTGGGCTCCAGGCTGCTTGGAGATTGCATTTCGAGTCTAGGAAGGTAGAACCTAGGCTGAGATTTGCAACTTGCTCTGTAGGAGGGAATCTGGGTTTTGGGTCAGTGGACTATGGCAAAGGATTCTGGGAGGTGGCCCTGGGAAAACTGGATTGGAGTCCAGGTGAAATGAGATTTGGGGGCTAAATTTGCTTCCACATTGACCCAACAGGAGTCACTGGGGTAGAGCCTGCCTTATCCCAGGCCTACACCTCAGGCCTAGAGCAGCTAGAGATTAGGTAAGTGTGCCCTGTCATAATGCAAGACCACTTGGTCTCTCAGGATCTCAGCCTTGGGCTGTGGCAAGGAAGTGGAGGAGAGGAAGAGGACACGGAGAAGGAGAGAACAAGGGGGCCCAGAAGGAAAGAAACAGAGGATTCTCAAACCTTTCAGGGGGAGGGCTCCCACCGACAGTCTCTATTTTGCCTTAGTCCCAAAATCTGTTCAAACCTTCTCTATCTCCCCGACTCAGGGAGTGTACTTCCTGCTGTTATAGGGAGAGATATTCCACATTCTTTTAATTGGAAACTTTTATGGACTGGGCATCAACCTCTGATTCCTACCGGGAACCTGGTTTGGAAACCCTAAGATGTATCTCTTCTCTGAGCTCTGAAAAAGGTCCACGTGACCAGCCCACAAACCCTCAGGGAAGACCGGGACTTGTGGGTTGGCTGTCCCCGATCCTGTCCCCATTCAGGCTGCCATCCCTGGAGGAGAAGCCTACGGTGGAGGTCCTGTTCCTGTCTGGAGAATCTCCGGGGATCTCTGATGGCTGTTTCATAGCTCAGCCTTTCGGCCCAGGATTCCCCCGAGGTCAATGCCCTATTTTGGGAGGCGGGGAGAGCTTCCCAGAGTCCCCCCACAAGTGGAGCTGGGTGGCCTCATTGTGGGACCTCACTCACGTGGGATTCTCTGTTGAGGAAATTGAGGCCATTCTGGTTCACAGCCAGGATGCAGGGGGAGACCACGGTGTTGTTGCTGCAGCTCTGGATGAAGAAGAAAGAGGATCCAAACATCGGGAAGGCACTGAGGAGCCCTGAAGAGGGAAGGAAAGCAGTCTGGTGAGCCATCCCAAGGAATGAGAATCAGAGATGGAGAAGGAACAGATGCTCTACTTCTCCTGTCCACGGACTCCAGTTCCAAAGACAAAAAGAAAATTGGGCTGACTAGTCCGAAGACTCCTCATTGTTAGTTGCCCCGGGAGGGAGAATCAAGGGGGAGAAGGTGCCAAATGAACTGGCAGCTTGGTCAGTTTCCCACCAGACTGGTGTTGGTGCTTGCAATTCTGACCTCCGTCTTTCCACCCTGACTACTCTAAGAACCAACACTTCTCACCCAACATCTTGCCAGAACTAGCCGCTAGTCCCTGCTTCTTTACGGGACTTAACTGAAAACCCTGTGGGTCTGAATTATTCTGTTCCGCCCAGGGGGATGGAAAGGGTGAGAGGAGATGGGAGGCAGAGAAGAAGCGGGGGGAGAGAAGGATTGAATGCTCCGAATGGATAGAGCACAGGCCTGGAAGTCAGAAGGACCTGGGTTCTAATCCCAGCTCCGCCACTTGCCTGCTGTGTGGCCTTGGACAAGTCACTTAGCTTCTCTGTGCCTCAGTTACCTCATTTGTAAAATGGGGATTAAGACTGTGAGCCCCTTGTGGGACAGCGACTATGTCCAACCTGATTAGCGTGTATCTGCCCCAGCACTTAGAACAGTGCTTGAAACACAGTAAGCACTTAACAAACACCATTATTATCATTATTATTATTATGTGGGGAGAAACAAGATGGAGTCCAGAGAGCCGAGGGGAACTTCCTGGTTGCTCTTCCAGTTTCTGGGATGCTGCCTTATGGAGTCCCATGCTTCGTACCCCCATTCACCTCTCCCTTTAACCTTCCCTCTTCCAGCACTCCTGCCTCTTGGAGTACTCCACTACTGAGCCAAAGCACTGGCCTTCCTGCCCCTGGGATCAGTCCACTGGTTTTGGGCTGTGCTTTTGTTAGGCTCAAGAGTCCAGCCCACTCAGAATCTCCCCAGGTTTGCCATGGAAGGGGCGGGAATCAGAACCAACCTGGCCTCCCTGGCTTCATCCTGTAGACTGTAAGCTACTTGGGAGCAGGGACCCTGTCTATCATTAGTTATTCATATTAATGTCTATCTCCCTCTCTAGACTGTAAGTTCATTTGGGGCAGGGAACGTGCCTGCTAATTCAGTTGTACTGTACTCTCCCAATAGCTTAGTAAAGTGCTCTACACATAGTAAGCACTCAATAAATATTATTGATTACCAACTCTGTTATTTAGAACTTTCCCAAGTGCTTAGTACTGTGCTCCGTACACAGTAAGTGATCAATAGATACAATTGGCCTGATCTAGATCCTCAGGAATCACTGAGAGTGGGAAGTAACTGTCAGTATCTGAGACTGATGACCTGACCATGAAAGGCTAAAGAGGACCATCTTTTGGGGCTAACTAGGTTCCTGTTTGACTTGCCCACTTGCTTACTTAGGTGGATGGAATTCAGGTAAGGGGGAGGAGTTTAAGGGCAGAAGATCAGAAGGGAGAGGGCCTCCCTGGACACTATAAAATCTCAGAGTAGTTCTGACGTGGCAGGTCTCCCTGTGCCTAGGACAGCGGACAGTCCTCAGCCCCTTCTGAGAGACCCATGGCTTTGACCAGAGGAAGCCACTTGTAACTCCCAGCGCTTAGTACAGTGCCTGTCACATAGTAAGCACTTAACAAATACCACAATTATTATTATCTGCTTTTTGATCGGTTCTGCAGGCGCCTCCCCTCCCAGGAGGTTTCTTACCCAGGAACTGGGCCCTGGCATGGTGGGGGCTCAGGGCCTGGATCTGCTGCATATGCTGAATCACCAGGTTCAACCAGGCCTGGCCCTTCATCATCCGGTAGAACTGGGGCGGCACGTAATCCTGGACCTCGCGTCTGTGGGAGGAGGAGGAACGGGGACCCCGTTTCAGAGGCGGCCAAGGGCACCCCCCACCAAGGCCCACAGACCTGAAGGATGTGAGGGAGGGAACCAAAAGGTAGCCTGGCCTGCCCAGGCCACCACAAAACCTGGTCAACTCCCTCTCTGCTGGCTGACTTCCCCTCTTCAGGCCTCAAGAGGAAGGGGACAGAGCCCTTCCTTTCTCCCATGGATGTTGTGATCTGGAAGGGGCTTGAGCTTCTGGGAGAAAGGGACACCAGGAATGGAAAATATTCGAACTGCATCTGATTTATCCCCTGCCCACAGTGAGCACCAAAATTCTTGTCAGTTGATCGGGGCCCTGCTGAGCTCCAGGACTGTTGGGGTTGAAGCCTCTCGGATTCCCCATCAAGGGTAAGGAGGAACATGGGGATCTCTGATCTGTAGATCTCTAACATAGTCTGCTTTCTCATAGTCTGAGAATCAAATCACATCTTGTATAGCCAATACCCCAAGGTATGATGTTCTCTCCAAATGTAAGAGAATGGCATGGGATGGCATGGAGGAGAGGTTGGGGCAACATGGGAAGGGGGTGAATAGGGAGGGGCAGAAGAGAGTGGCATTCCAAGAATTCCAAGCCAATTCACCCCTTGAGATATTAGGATGAAATGTCTTTTCCTTCTGCACCATGGAGCACCCCTTCTCCTGGAAACACTAAGGAAGCAGCACAGTTGGTGAAAGCACAGGTCTGGGAGTCAGAGGACCTGGGTTCTAATCATAGCTCTGCCACTTATCTTCTGTCTCATCTCGGGCAAGTCACTTATCTTTTCTGTGCCTCAGTTACCTCATCTGTAAAATGGGAATTAAGACTATGAGCTTCATGTGGGACATGGACTGTGTCCAATCTGAATAGCTTGTATCTACCCCAGAGTTTAGTACCGTGCCTGGCATATATTGAGTGCTTAACAAATATACAAAAGCAAAGCAAAATACTATTTAATGTCTGTCTGACACAGTCCTCTCCTGCTCCTCCGCCTATCGCTCTGGAAAATCTTTCTCAGTCTCTCACTGTCTCTTCCTTTGCCTCATAGCCGACGTGGACATCTCTCAAGGCTCTGTTCTAACTTCCCTTCAGTCTCAATTTACACTCCCCCAATCATTCCCACAACTTCAACTATCACCTCCAGGAGGTCTTCCCGGCTTAATTCTGAATCTCCCCACCTTATATCACCCCTAACAGCCAGCAGCACTTCCAAGCCCTCAGAACCTGCAACAGGCATATATGTAGACCATTCTTCCCTCAGATCTGTAGCTTTATTTTCTGACTGCCTCCCTCACTAGTGTCTAACTCCATTGTATGCCCTTAACCCCATAGTGCTCTGCACACGGTGGGCACTCAATAAATACAATTGACTGATGGATCCTCTCCTTGCTGAACCCCAGCCAAGCCCAGAGGGAAAGATGAGGGAGGCAGCTAGGCAGTGCCCTCAGTCAGGGGATCGCTTACACACTGGGCAGGTAGACGCTGTCCTTGGCTCGGTGCTGGAGCGCTGCCAACTTGGCCAACTGCTGGAACTGCTGCTCGCTGGGCCTCACGGATGGCAGGATGTTGAAAAGACCCTTCAGGTAGTCAGGAAGGACCTGGGGAAGGGGAGAGCAGGACAACGCATCGGGGATCGACCTCCCTAGGCTGCAGGGAGGCCTTGTAGGGAGATGCCTGGAAGTTAGACACCCCCTGTGCTCCACTGGGGTTTAGCTTGACTTGGAGCATCTGAGAGGTGCTCAGCACGGGAGGAATGGTGGCTGGGCTTTCCTTGGTCCAAACCACGACAGGCAGGATATGGGGGAGGCTGCCGCTGACTGTAAAGGAAGATGAAGTACTTCATTCATTCATTCAACTGCATTTTTTGAGTGCTATTTTGTGCAGAGCACTGAATTAAGCACTTGGGAGAGTACAATAAAACAACAAACAGATACATTCCCTGCCCACAATGAGCTTATAGCCTAGGGGGAACAGAGAACTTGATAAACACTTTCTTCTTCAACCTTGTTCCCCTGGCTCTGGGGAACATGTTCTCCCATCCACTCTGTCCATCGGCCCAGGGCCTGTGAATGCACAGCAGTAGATGGTGAGGAGTGGGAAGGAGGGTGACCGCTAAGCCACATCTACTTGCCCAAGGAGGCAGAGATAGGTCCTCGGGCCAGGGCCGGGCCAGTGTGGGAACACCGATGTTGGCCTCCCTGAGGAGCAGCTCTGCATCCCGTCCTCTGGGGCGGGGGGCTGGTGATCTACCACCACCACCAGCCACCAGCCCGGGGCCCCTCCCCAAGGTGGAGACACAGAGGGGTCATAGGTGAATGAGTCTGCCTGGCTCTGCTTCGTCCAGAGGGAACCAAAATGGACATCATCACTAGAACTCCCCTAGAACTGTCTCCCCGGTTGGCAGGGGTTTTGGGATCAGGTCAAGTGCCCTGCCACAAGTGGAAGGAAGAACTAGAGGTGATGCTGATTTTCTCAAGGTATCAGATGTCACAGCATTCACATGCACAGATGCAAATTTGGAAAAAGACACCCCCACACAGGCCAAAGCAAACACATACACACGCATTCACAATGGTGTCTAAGAGCAGGGGCCTAAAAGCTTGTTTGTGTGCCATTCTTATGCCCCCTGAGAATCTGCAAATGCTCCTGTCCACATGTGGGACTGTGTATGGGTCTGTCTCCCATGATTCCGGCGAGACCCTCACTGGGCCCAGAAAAGCAAAGCTGGAGCCCCGGATGAGGGGGAAGTGCTACAGCCTGTTTTTCCCTGCTCCCTGCCCTGGGGACCTGCAGAGAGTGAGCAGGGCTATAGCAGGCCCAGTGGGGTCACTGGGGTGGGGGGGAGGGAGTACTGGGAGCAACGTGGCCTAGTGGAAAGAGCACGGGCCTGCGAGTTAGAGGACCTGGTTTCTAATCCCAACCCTGCTCCTTGCCTGCTGTGTGACTCTGGGCAAGTCACTTCAGTTCTCTATGCCTCAGTTACCTCATCTATAAAATGGGGATTCAATACCAGTTCTCCTTCCTACTTAGATTGTGAGCCCTCTGTTGGGACAGGGACTATATCTGACCTGATTGTCTTGTTTCTTCCCCAATCCTTAGAATGTAGTAGGCGCTTAACAGTTACCAAATTATTATTATTTTTATTATTATTATTATTACCTGGTTGTAGTGCATGGTCACATACAGATCATTCTCAAACTTAAGCGGCTGACACCAGATGATGCGCCGATACCAGAACATATAGTTACTGTCCACTTGCTCCATCTCCGTGGCCACATCCAGGATGTACTCCCGCCGGTTCAGGGGCCGGACATTCTGACCTGAGGAAAACAAAGAGGGAGGGAGGAACAGACAGACAGAAGCAGAGAGACAAAGAGATAGGAAGTGTGTTCACATGGACACAGGTGTACACGAGTGGGGATGGAGAGGGAAGGAAATACTTTCCCCCCTTCCCACTCAACCATCTGGGATCTCAAAGTCAAAGAGTCACACCAATTCAGGACAAAGCGAGGAGCTCAGGCCTCAGGTCACCTCGAGCCAGAGTGCAGAAGAAAATGCTCTGAATAGGAGTCCTTGAACATTACAAGGCAGTTGGAAGCTAGGAGCATTTCTGGGGGTCTGAGACATCTGGAAGTGTGCTGCATCTAGGAGAACGTGTGAGTATGCGTGTGGTATAAGCATGCATTTGAGAGTGTGTGCACTCTGAGATGCATAAGTCTGCAGGGCTGCTGTGAGGAGGGTTTGCCAAAGTTTAGCAGTTCAGGCCCCCAACAGCATCTGTACTTCCCAAGTGCTTTGTACTTCCCAAGCACTTAGTACAGTGCTCCACACACAGTAAGAGCTCAATAAATATGACTGAATAAATCATTTGGGAAGATAAAAATTAAATGTTTTCTTACTCTGAGACCCCTCCCTCCTGCTTTTGTCTAGACTAGTAAGCTAGCAGAAGGGCCCCTGGAGCCCCACAGACCCCAGAAGAGGCTGCCATTCAAGGCATGAGGCAGCATTGAAGAATTTTGCAAGAAAAACAGCAATTTGCCTTCTGCTCCTTCCCTCATCCCCAGGGACCAGGTCAAGCCTGGGCAAGCTAGTGCAGACCACGGTAGGCTCTGGGTGAAGGAGGACAGCTTCCCATCTGCTGCAGCCCCAGCAGCAAGGAGACCCAGCAGCAGCAGTTCCAGCAGCAGGAGCCCCAACGGGCCCTCGGCTTGAAAGATCCAGGGGAAACTAGCTTGGTTATAGGGATAACCCTGTGAGTAGGGCCTGCCCTTAGTGACCCTGGGACTTTCCTCTCTGGTCTGGCTAGAATTTCTGGTGCTGTAAGAGGACAGACCTGAATTTCCAGGTGGTCCCAGAAACCTATAGGCCTGTTAGGGTTGGGGTGTCACGAGATCCCTCTGGGTTGGGTTGGCCTCATGCTATCTTGTTCCTCCATTAGTCTCAGGGCTACACTTCCGCTCAGCTCACAGCTCCCTGGGGGAAGCCCAGCTTCAGTTGAGTTGTGTTTTTGTGTTGATTTGATTCCGACAGCTGGGGCCTGAGGTGGGTCCTGGCCTGGGTTGAGGAAGTAAAGCCATCAGAACCTCCAGGTGCAAAACACATCTGGGATGAACACAGCCAACCCAGATCCTCTCTGGGTCCCTGGCCACACCACTGGCTCCTGCAGCCAAGAACGATTTAATGGGGAGAAGGCCCCGGGCCATGACTCCCATCATCTAGCCTGTCTCTGGGAGGGCTGCAAAGGACTTTTGGGGCACCTGGGTCCTTTTCCTCACAGGAACCATGTTGGAGCTGGGCTGCCCCAGGGGACAGAGGTGACATGCTCCCGGGGATTCAGGTGAGGCCTAAAACCTTTCTCTTGACACCCAAGCAGAACCTCCCCTGCTTTTTCGCTTCACTGTGCCTCAGTTCCCTCATCTGTAAAATGGGGATTCAGACTGTAAGCCCCACATGGGACAACCTGATTAACTTGTATCTACCCCAGTGCTTAGAACAGTGCTTGGCACATAGTAAGAGCTTAACAAATATCATAATTATTATTAGTGCTATTCTCTCACTGGGGTCCTTTAGAGGATCTGCTTAAATTTTCCAACTCTGCCTTTGGAGTTTGCTCCTCAGTTTCCCTCCCCCTGTGGGCCTTAGGACCTTTGCTTAACATCCTCAGGCCCTCCATTTTTACTCCTTGCAAATCCCACCTAGTTTTGACAGAATTAGGTGCCCAGGAGATGAGAATTTCCCCCAGCTGCTACATTCATTATCAACAGGGAATGTGTCTACCAATTCTGTTGTATTGTACTCTCCCAAGGTTTTAGTACAGTGCTCTGCATATCTTAGCCATTCATTAAATATCAGTGATTGATAATCCACAAAGCAAATCCAGTTCCCACAACCAAGACTCCTTCCCTTCCCAGCTTACCACTCAATCAATTAATCAATCAAGTTTATTGAGCACTTATTGGGTGCAGAATACCATATTAAGTGCTTGGGAGATAACAATATAACAAAGTTGGCAGATACGTTCCTTACCCACTCTGAGCTTATGGGCCAGAGCGGGAGATAGACGTTAATATTTGTAAATCAATTATGGATATGTACATAAATTTTATGGGATTGAGGGAGGGGTGAATAAAGGGTGTAAAATCAAGTGCAAAGATGACGTAGAAGGGAGTGGGAGAAGAGGAAATGAGGGCTTAGCAGAGGAAGGCCTCTTGGAGATGTGTTTTTAATAAGGTTTTGAAGGAGGGTGGAATGATCGTCGGATATGACGAGGAAGGGCATTCCAGGTCAGAGGCTGGATGTGGGCAAGAGGTCAGAGGTTAGATAGATGAGATCGAGGTTCAGTGAGTAGATTGGCAATAGACAAACTAAGTGTGTGGACTGGGTTGTAGTAGAAAAGCAGTGAGGTAAGATAGAAGGGACAATGTGATTGTTTCATAGCCAATGGTAAGGACTTTCTGCTTGATGTGGAGGTGGATGGATAACCAGGGGAGGTTTTGGAGGAGTGGGGAAACGTGGACTGAATGTCTGTGTAGAAAAATGATCTTGGCAGCAGGGTGACGTACGGTTGGGAGTGGAGACAGGAGGCAGGGAGGTCAGCAAGGAGGTTGATGCAGTAATCAAGGAGGGATAGGGTAAGTGCTTGGATTAGTGTGGTAGTTTGAATGGAGAGGAAAGGTCGGATTTTAGTGATGTGGTGAAGGTTGAACTGACAGGACTTGGTGACGTTGAACATGTGGGTTGAATGAGAATTGAATCGAGGGTAGTGCCAAGGTTATGGGCTTATGAGACAGAGAGAGGGTGGTGGTGCTGTCTACCGAGATGGGAAAGTAAGAGAGAGGACTGATTTTGGGAGGAAGATAGGGAGTTCTTTTTGGAACATGTTAAGTTTGAGGTTTCTCTGGCTGGACATCTAGGTAGAGCTGCTCCCGACGGCACTTCATGTCTTTGCTTCCCTGTCATTAGACTGACTGTAAGGTCCAGACATCCCTCTAGATTGCGAGCTTGTTGTGGGCAGGGAATGTGTCTGTTACATTGTTCTATTTGTACTAAGTGTTTAGTACAGTGCTCTGCATACAGTAAGTGCTCAATAATAGAGAAACAACATAGTGTAGTGGATAGAGCACGGGCCTGGGAGTCAGAAGGACATGGGTTCTAATCCTGGATCTTCCACTTGCCTTCTGTGTGACTTTGAGCAAGTCATTTCACTTCTCTGTTCCTCAGTTACCTCATCTACAAAATGGGGATTGAATCTGTGAGCCCCACCTGGGACAGGGACTGTGTCCAACTCACTTTGTTGGTATCCACCCCAGCGCTTAGTACAGTGCCTGGCACAGAGTAAGTGCTTAACAAATACCATCATTATTATTAGCGTTAATAATATTATCCTTAATATTATATAATAATAATAATACAGTAGACTGACTGGCTGCCATCCGTTTCTCCCCTAGGAAACCCGGTCTTAGGGCTCATTGCCTCGAGCCAGCCCTCTTTCACATTTCCCCTCCTCCAAGCCAGGGGAATCCATCTCCCAAACCAAGGGGGCCTCACCCACCTTTTCCCACTCCCCTGGACTCATGGGGAAAGGGAATCGGCTTGCTCTTTCCTCTCCATGCTGCTTTGGCACTTTTCTACTCTCTCCGCCTCTCACCGTTTTTTCCTCTGAAATCCACATTTTCCACCTCTACCATCTGCCATAATTCCTAGTCGTCACCATCCACAACCCCTCTGCCCCCACCTCCAATTTTCTGAGCAATTTGGATGCCTCTCTCACCTTTCTTTTCTCTTCTTCCTTCCCTACACTGATCCTTGGGGATTTTGTCATCTAGGTGATGGTTGTTGATAATAATAATAATGACGTTATTTGTTCAGTGCTTACTATGTCCCAAGCACTGTTCTAAGCACTGGAGGGACCAGGTTGTCCTAGGTGAGACTCACAGTCTTAATCCCCATGACCAGGAACAACCAGGATTATTCCTCTAGACTATAAACTCCTTGTGGGCAGAAAATGTAGCTACCAACTCTGTTATACTGCACCCTCCCAAGTGTTTAGTATAGTACTCTGCACTGTAATAATCAATAAACAACATTGATTGTTTGATTGACCACCCCCTTGACCACTTCCTCTCACTCCTCCTAATCCCCTTCCACCGCTTGGCTACCTTTGGCTCAGTATGGGACAGACACTGGGTCCAACCTAATTATCAGTGTTTGACACATAGTAAGTGTGTGACCAATACCATTAAAAATAAAAGACAGAGGGAGAACAGGTAGTTTACTCCCATTTTACAGGTGAGGAAACTGGGCACAGAGAAGTGAAGTGAATTGTGCAAGGTCACACATAAAATAAGCTGTGGAGCTGGGATTAGAATCCAGGTCTCCTGAATCCCAGCCCTGTGTTCTTTCAACTAGGTTACAGCGGCCTTCCACTGATCTATCTATCGATGGATTAATCCCTTATCACTTCAGGGACCTTTGCTTTTCGGTGCTACCCGGAGCCCTTGGCCTGCGTGTCTGCAGGCAGTGGGGGCAGATGGCTGCCCGGAGGGGCGACGTCAAACCACCTTAGGCCACAGACCTGCAGTGGGGGAGGAGCCAGGTTGGGGTAAGATGCCGTGGGCCACAAGAGGGCTGTTCCTGTTGGGAGAATGGGAGTTTGGGGTGGCCGGGGCTGGGGGGGGTCTCCACTTCCCTCACCCCTCCTCGGGCCTCACCTCTATTGGATACGGCGAAGATCACGTACTCGTCGAAAGCCTCCGGCCGCTGCAGCGCCATCTCCCTGCAGATCTCCTCGGTCACGTCCAAAGCCACCTGGGAGGGAGCAGGAGACCGAGGGATAATAATAATAATAATTGTGGTATTTGTTAAGAGCTGTGTGCTAGGCGCTGTACTCTGCGCGGGGGTGAATACCAGGAAATCGGGTTGGACACAGTCCCTATCCTACAAGGGGCTCCCAGCCTGGATCCCCATTTTACAGATGAGGTAACTGAGGGGCAGAGAAGTGAAATGACTTGCTCCACAGCAGGCAAGTGGAGGAAGAGACAAGGCCGCTCCCTGGCCGGGCTGGCCGGAGACAGGAGCGCCCTGGGCGTCCGTCGTGGGGTGGGGAGTGAGGGGGTTGTGAGAGGAGGGACCCTGGGCGGAGGGCAATTGGTGGGCCGTTCTGGGGTGAGGGTTTGGGTGCTGGAGAAGAAGAGCCAGAGCCTGTTGTATGAAAACTAAATCTTGCCTGACAGTAATCCGTTTAAGACAGAAACCATGTCTGACCTGATAATAATAATTATTATTATGGTACTTGTTAAGGGCTCACAATGTGCCAAACACTATTCTAAGTGCTGTGGTAGTTACAAGTTAATCAGTTTGGACAGAGTCCCTGTCCCACATTGGACTCACACTCTTAATCACTATTTTTTACAGATAAGGTACCTGAGGCACAGAGAAGTTAAGTGACTTGCCCAAGGTCACACAGCAGACAAGTAGTGGAGTCAGGATTAGAACCCATGACCTTCCGACTCCCAGGCCCATGGTCTATCCACTTCTCCACACAGCTTCTCACAGCTGTTGATTTTCTACCTACCCCAGCACTTAATGCACCTCTTGATACATATTATGCACTTAAATACCACAATTTTATTACTATTATTATTATGATTACTGCTATTATTAAGTGCTTACTATGTGCCAAGCACTGTGCTAAGTGGTGAAGTAGATTCAAAATAATCAGATCGGACACAGTCTCTGTCCCACTTTGGGGCTCTCAGGTTAAGGGGGAGGAAGAACAGGTATTTCTTCCCCATTTTACAGATGAGGAAACTGAGGCATGGAAAGTCAAATGACTTGTCCAAGGTCATACAGCAAGCAAGAAATCAGGGAAGAGGAGGTGGCCTGTGTCTCCTTACTGAACATGTCTTAATCTTCAGGTGCCGCTCAATTCCTCCCGGCAAGAGAAACAGCTGCCTCTTCGCGCTCCGCCCAGCCTGCAGGAGAGGGGGACCGGGGATGGAAGAGGAGGAAGAAACATAAAATGGCGGGGGAAAGGGTGGAAATCAACATTGCTCTCCTCCGAGCCCTTGGGGGCTCTGGCATTCCTGACCAAGCACTGGGTTGCCCTCTCCCCCGCGGGCACCAGAAAGGCTTGGAGAACTGAGGTCCCCGTCAAGGCCGAAGTGACTGACTTTCATTGTGGTTAGAATAGCAGAGAAGGAGACTCAAGTTCAGCAGGCCCATCCCTGAAACCTGGGCGGACGCCTCCTCCCCCTCCCGCCTTGCCCCAGCTCTTTCTCTCGATCCCAGGGCCATAAAGACTGGCGAGAGACCCAGAGTCCCTAGGGAAGGGGAGCCCTGTACATCTGCTGGAAACAGCAGGCTGGACTGTCAGGAGGGAGGGAAGAGAAAGAAAGAGGGATGGACAACGGAGATGCGGCTGATAGGAATCCAGGAAAGAGGGGTGCTCCCAGATGTCTCCTTCCTCCCCTACCTCCCAACTCACCACCATGGCTTTGAGCTCCATGCTGCTGGGGAACTCTTTCCTTCCCCCAAACTGGAAAGTTTTCCGGAGGTTCTGCTCACAGGCCTTGGCGATCCCTGCAAACACACCCAGCCCTTGGACCATCGAGCTCCCTTTTTTTTTAAATGGTATCTGGTCATTCATTCAATCGTATTTATTGAGCATTTACTGTGTGCAGACCACTGTCCTAAGTGCTTGGGAAGTGCAATTCAGCAACATATTTAAGTGCTTACTGTGAGCAAGGTACTGTAGTAAGTGCTGGGGCTGGTACAAGATAAACAGGTTGGACACCATCCCTGTCCCACATGAGGCTCATGGTCTTAATCCCACAATCCCTTAGCACAGTGCTTGGCACATATTAAGCATTTAATGATAATAATAGTAATAATAATAATAATGATTGTGGAATTTGTTAAGCCCATAATATGTATCAAGCACTGAATAAAGTGCTGGGGTAGGTAGAAGATCAACAGCTGTGAAAAGCAGCATGGCATAGTGGTTAGACCATGGCCCTGGAAGTCAGAAGGTCATACGTTCAAATCCCGGTTCCACCGCGCGTCTGCCGTGTGACGCTGGGCAAGTCACTTCTCGGGTCCTCGGTTACCTCGTCTGTAAAATGGGGATTGAGACTGTGAGCCCCAAGTGGGACAGGGACTGTGTCCAACCTAATTTGCTTGAATCCACCCCAGCGCTTAGTACAGTGCCCTATACAGAGTAAGCGCTTAACAAATACCATAGTTATTAAATGCCATAATTATTATCCCTGCCTGTGAGGTCATGGGGGGAGAAGGTGGGGGTTGGGTAAGCTCTCGTTCCAGGGACAGGGAAAGGAGACCCTGCTGAAAGGGGACAAAGCCCAGAGGGGCAGGGTGGGCCCGGGGGGTTTTAGGGCAAAGGGGAGGGGACTCCAGATGGCTCAGCCAGAGAGGAAGGATTAAGGCTCCTTTCTCGCTGGGGGCAGGGGATGTGTCTGCTATATTGTTGTAGAGACTGCGAGCCCCATGTGGGACGGGGACCGTGTCCAACTCCATTTGCTTGAATCCACCCCAGCACTTAGTACAATGCCTGGCACTTAAATACCACAATTATTATTATTATTATTATTGTTATTATTATTCTACCAAGCCCTTAGTACAGTGCTCAGCACACAGTAAGCGCTCAATAAATACAATCGACTGACTGTTCCATATGGCCGCCATGGAGCCCGGCCCAGGCCTCAGAGTCCGGCAGAGGTCTCCTTCCTCTCCCCGTCCCGGGCGGATGGTGGCCCCGGGCCCGTTCCCTGCCCTGAGGTCCCCCTCTGGAGCAGTCCCACGCCGACCAAGGCCGGCCGCCATCATCCATCATCGCAGATGATCTCCGCCCCAAGAGCCAGTGAGACGGCTGAGAAACCTGCAGCTTTTAATGAGAAAATAATTGCTGGCGGGGAGAAATGATGATGGGCTGGGCCTCATCCGGGCGACAGATGGGCCTCAGCTGCTCTCGGCAACGACTCCGGGCCAGAGAGCTCCGGCCCTGACTCTCACTGATTCACGCCCTCTCCAGCGGGATGGCGAGGAGCGGCGGCGGGAGCCCCCCGGCCGCCCCCTTGCTCCGGACCACGGGGGGCCAGCCTGCTGCCCCACTGGGCAGCTCCACCGGGATTCCCATTGGCTTCTCCTTCTCCAGCCAGGAGGGTGGGGAGCAGCTGCAGGAAGGCAGTCCACGTTTCCCCACTCCTCAAGAATCTCCAGCGTTTGTCCATCCATCTCCATATCAAACGGAAACTCGTCACCATCAGCTTTAAAGCAGTCAACCACCTTGCCCCCTCCTATCTCACCTCACTGCTTTTCTACTACAACCCTGCCCACACACTTCGCACCTCTACTGCCAACCTACTCACTGAACCTCGATCTTGTCTATCTCACTGCCAACCCCTTGCCCATATCCTGCCTCCGGTCTTGAACTCCCTCTTCATATCCGACAGATGATCACTCTCTCAACTTTCAAAGCCTTATTAAGAACACATTTCCTCCAAGAGGCCTTCCCCGACTAATCATTTCTTCTTCTCCCACTTCCTTCTGCCTCACTCTTGCACTTGGATTAGTACCCTTTATTCACCCCTCCCTCAGCTCCATAGCACTTATGTACATATCTGTAATTTAATTTATTTATATTAGTGCCTGTGACCCCCTCTGAACTGTAAGATCCTGTGGGCAGGAAATGTGTCTACCAACTCTGTTACATTAAAAAAAAAAAATGTGAGCCCCACATGGGACAAACTGATTACCCTGTATCTACTCCAGCACTTAGAACAGTGCTCTGCACATAGTAAGCGCTTATCAAATACTATAATTATTATGATTATTACTCTCCCAAGCACTTACTACAGTGCTCTGCACACAGTAAGCACTCAATAAATATGCTTGATTGATTGATTATAGCTGCACCATTTCTTATGCAGCTGTCACTGTCCCTCATTCTCAGTTTGCAAACCCCTTTTCTGATTGTCAGCAGTGCTTTCTTCCTCAGTGCTTAGTACAGCGCTCTGTACTGTGTAAGAGCTTAATAAATATGTTTCTCTGAAGGAAGAGTTTCTTTATGGACAGCGATCCTACAATTTGGCAAACTTCTCCAAGATAATCTAATAAAATGCTGCAGAACCATGCCGACTCCACCACTAAGTCCTTTAATCCTCTTAAGCAAAAGCACACATTTCCTGTGTACCAGAAAATAAGACCATGACTACACCTGCAGGTGGTGGGTGGAGGATGGGAGGGGTGGATGGGTAAAGGGCCAGAGGGGAGGAGTGGAGGAGAGGAGTGAAGAGGTCGGGAGGCTGAGAGAGGAGCTGTCATTGATGTCTGTCTCCCCCAATCCAGACTGTAAG
Source organism: Ornithorhynchus anatinus (assembly GCF_004115215.2). Classification (NCBI taxonomy): domain Eukaryota; kingdom Metazoa; phylum Chordata; class Mammalia; order Monotremata; family Ornithorhynchidae; genus Ornithorhynchus; species Ornithorhynchus anatinus. The sequence continues at coordinate 34,077,406 of NC_041729.1, forward strand.
CCCGCTGTGGGTAGGGAATCTTACTGTTTATTGCTATATTTTGCTCTCCCAAGTGCTTAGTAAAGTGCTCTGCACACTGTAACTGCTCAATAAATACAATTGAATGAATTCATGATACAGCACTGTGGAGGTAGGACTGCCGCTAGGCTGGAAATTAGATGGAGGATCAATCAATCGATCGTATTTTTTTAAGGTATTTGTTAAGTGCTTACTACGTGCCAGGCACTGTTCTAAGCACTGGGGTAGATACAAGATAATCAGGTTGGACACAATTCCTGGCCCACATGGGGCTCACAGTCTTCATCCCCATTTTACAGATGTGGTAAATGAAGCACAGAGCAGTTGAGTGACTTGCCCAAGGTCACACAGAAGACAAGTGGCAGACTCAAATTAGAACTCAGGTCAATTAGAACTCAGGTCCTTCGGACTTCAAGGCCCATCTACTAGGCCAAACTGCTTTATTGCGTGCTTCCTGAATACAGAGCATTTTAGTAAGTGCTTGGGAGAGTACAGAATAAGAGAGTTGGTAGATACATTCCCTGCCCATGATAAACTTACAGTCTAGAGGGGAGATGGGAGAGTGACTGGCAGCTAGGATCACCCTGCTTCTCCCCAAGAAGCTTAAAGCAGGGAGCCAGCCTCCAGGCCTAGGTTCTGATTGGGGCTCTGCAGAAATGGGGCCTTCAGAGCCTTGGATCAGTCAATCAATCAATCAGTGGTATTTATTGAGCACTTACTGGGTGCAGAACTTGTATTAAGCACTTGGGGAAGTACAATACAACAGAATTGGAGGTACAGTCCCTGTCCTCAATGAGTTTACAACCTACAGGGGGAGATGGACAATAAAATAGATGTGGGGTAGATGATGGATACGGGAAATAGTAGAGTATAAGAATATTTACAACTGTGTTGTGGGGCTGGGGTGAGAATCAAGGAGCTTAGAGAATACACTGGCCAAGGGTGGAGTGGCCGCAGAAGGAAGGATGGATTGAGGAAAAAGGGGAGGCTGGAACAGTCATTTTGTATTTAATGCCTGCATAGCCGCAGGGTCAGTCAGTCGGCCATTTGTATTTATTGAGTGCTTACTGTGTGCGGAACACTGTTCTAAGCTCTTGGGAGAGTACAATATAACAGAAACGTTCTCTGTCCACAGTGAGAGGGGGAGACAGACATTGATATAAATTAATTTAAAATATATATAAGTGCTGTGGGGCTGGGGTGGGGGATGAATAAAAGGGGGCAAGTCGGGGAGACACAGAAGGGAGGTGAAGAAAAGGAAAGGAGGGCTTAGTCAGGAAAGGCTTCTTGAAGGCTTTTTCAATAAGGCTTTGAAGTGGGAGAGAGCAGGGCGTGGGAGGCAGGGTGTTTGAGGCAGCTGGTGGGCTCAGGGAGACTGCGATCCTTGCAAACCCACTCTCTGTCGGCTGCCAAATGGTGGTCAGCCGTAAGAGAGAGGTTCTGCCTGATCTGCGAAAGGCCCTAAGGATATTATTGCCCAAATCATTTTTCTACAGAACCTTACAGGCCATGCTTTCCCACTCCTCAAGAACTTCCAGTGGTAAGAAGCTCCTTACCATCGGCTTTAAAGCACTCTATCACCTTGCCCCCTCCCCCCAACCTCTCCTCAGCACTCTCCTACTACAGCCCAGCCGGCACACCTCGCTTCTCTAATGGCAACCTGCTCACTGTACCTCGATCTCGTCTATCTCACCACCGACCTCTCACCCATGTCCTGCCTCTGACTGGAATGCCCTCCCTCTTCATAGCTGACAGACTATCACTGTGGCCACCTTCAAGGCCTTACTGAAGGCACATCTCCTCCAAGAGACCTTTCCGGACTAAGCCTTCCTCTCTTCTTCACCCACTCCCTTCCATGTCACCCTTGGATTTGCACCTTGTATTCACCCCTCCCTCAGCTCCACAGCACTTATGTACATATCCATAATTTATTTGTATTAATGTCTGCCTCCCCCTCTGGACTGTAGGCTCACTGTGGGCAGGGAATGTGTCTGCTTATGTACTCTCCCACTTGCTGAGTACAGAGATCTGTACACAGTCAGTGCTCAATGAACACCATTGATCGATCGATAGATTATGAGGTCTCTGACCACTGATCCTTCAAACCACTGATCTGGAAAGGGAAGAGCCCAGAAAGTTGCCTGTGCTGAAAGTGCGACCAGGCCTTGAAAGTGAGCACATGAACAGATTGCTAGTCCTTGACCCAGCCCTTTCTTCCCAGCATTTCCCTGCACACACACACGCACACACACACGCCTCTTGGAGGACCATGGCTGTGATCTGATCCTCTCTTCTGATGCCCCCTCTGCTTTCCAAAGCCCCTTGGTACTGGGATAGGCTCCTTCCTAGGAAGAACCTTGGTTACTATAGAGACAGGGATGTGGGCGGTGGGAGAGAGAGGAGGATAGTGGGTTAGTGAAGTTCATCAGGAAGCACTCTTGTAGGAGGGGCTGGTGGGCTGGGTGGACCAGTCAGGTACCCAGCTGCCATTCTGTGCTGCAGTGCAGCCCCTAATCCTTTAGAAGTCTGGGGATAGAGGGCAGCTCGGGGGAAGAGGGAGGAACTGGCAAGGAGTCGGTGGTGTCCGTAAGAGCAGGAGGGAAGCAGGCAGGCCACCCTCAGGGAGGTGGAGGCCTCCGTACGCTGAGAGCCTGGCTTCCCCCTGCACGGCCCCTCAGCAAGCAGGGACCCTGCTGACCCCTCAACATATCATAGTGGTCCCAGCTCCGGGCCTGAGGGGAAGCCCTCATTTTTCCTGATGGAGCTTGGAGAGCTGGGCCGGCTTGGTCGGGGCGAGGCTCCCAGGGGCTGGCTTGGAGAGGGCTCTCTGTGGGAGGTCCAGGGCCAGTCAGGCCACCTGGCTGCAGGAGACCAGCCCCACAGCACTTACGCACATATCCATAATTTTTTAATTTATATTAATGTCTGTCTCCCCTTCTAGACTGTAAGCTCATTCTGGGCTGGAAATCTGTCTGTTATATTGTGGTGTTGTACTCTGCCAAGTGCTTAGTACAGTGCCCTGCACACAGTAAGCGTTCAATAAATACAGTCGATTGATTGCTTTACCAGTTCTAGAAAGACACCATGTTTCAGGCCTCCTGCTGAGGCCAAATGCGTTGTAAGATGGCTAGTAAGCTCCCAGTCCAGTGGCCTTTCTCATCACCCTGGGCCAGGTTGTCCCTAGAGCTGCCCTACAAGCAGCCGCTCACCCCTCTGCAACCTGTAGTGCACAAGATGGGAAGAAGAAAGGGCTGCAGATGCAGAGAAGCAGCGTGGCCTAGTGGATAGAACATGGGCCTGGAAGTCAGGAGGACCTGAGTTCTAATTCCGGCTCCACCATTTGTTTGCTGGGGCACCTTGGGCGAGACACTTCACTCCTCTGAATCTCAGTTACCTGATCTGTAAAATGGGGATTAATCCTGTAAGTCCCTTGTGGAACAGGGACTGTGTCCAAAATGAATACCTCAGTATTTAGTGCAGTGCCTGGCACATAGTAAGTGCTAAATACCATTTAAATACATTAAAAAAAAAAAGATGACATTCATTCACTCATTTTATATCTGCTGGAGTTGGTGGGAAAAAGCTGCTAAAAACCATGAGGGCTGGTAAATGCTTTGGAATTTGTTTTGCAAGGGGGTGCAAGACCCAGGCCCACAACGGCCCATTACAATCCTCTGGGAAGGGAATAATAATAATAATGTCGGTATTTGTTAAGTGCTTACTATGTGCAGACCACTGTTCTAAGATCTGGGGTAGATACAAGGTAATCAGGTTGTCCCACGTGAGGCTCACAGTCTTAATCCCCATTTTACAGATGAGGTAACTGAGGCACAGAGAAGTTAAATGACTTGCCCACAGTCACACAGCTGACAAGTCGCAGAGTCGGGATTCAAACCCATGACCTCTGACTCCCAAGCCCAGGCTCTTTCCACTGAGCCACACTGCTTCCCTAAGGGAAGAACAGGATCCCATAGCTCGGGTCTCTGCAGATCCCGATCTGGGTTGAAGTTCAGGGTGATTTTCTGGGCACCCCATTTCCAGGACTTCCATTTCGAAAAAGTCCCCATCAGAGAAGCCTCCTGGAGGAGCAAGTGGCTTCCAGGCGCACCTCCCCATCTCCTAACCACCCTTGAGTCCTTTCCCATTCCCTAGAGATGTGCGGTAAACTCCCTCTAGACTAAGCTCATCGCGGGCAAGGAAGGTGCCTACCAATTTTGTAATTTTGCACTCTCCCAAATGTTTCGTATAGTGCTCTGCACACAGTAAGTGCTCAATAAATGCCATTGATTGACTGAATACTGGTCAAGTCTGCATGTCCATCCCCTCTCTTTTCTTCCCTCTGTCCCTCCCCATTCCCCTCAGTTTTTCCCCTGCCTCTCTTGGACCTGGCCCAGTTGGGGTGTAGCCAGCATTGTCCGGCTGGACGGCCCCTCCCCAAGTCATGGGGCCCCTCCCCCTGCCTCCAGGCCAGACAGGTGGGCTCTGACCTCTCTAAAGGTGAACCGGCCTCTGCTGGGACCCCATCCCAGTTGAGGGTTCGAACTGATGGTTTGCCAATGTCACCAGACTGCAGACACCTGAGGGCCGGCTGCATCGGCCCAGTTGGCAGAGACCAGAAGGGCAGTACTGTATTTCTAGGCCCTGTCCCTCCGGGACCCCTCAGCCTTCAGGAGGAGAAGAGTGGCCTCCCCCTCCCCGCCTGGAAGAGCGGCCCCCTCACCTTGGAAGTGCAAGCCTGGGCTCCTGCAGACATCCAGGAGGAAGCGGCAGAGGTGTGGCTTCAGGACCTCAGAGCACTTGTAATAGGCCGTGAGGATGTAGAGCAGTCTCCAGCCACGCTGGCAGCTATCCCTACCGACACACCAGGATTCAGGAGCCTCGCCCGGAAATCCACAAGGAAATGACACCCCACACCGCCTCCCCTGTCCCTTAATCCTTCTTCTGTTGGAGGCCCTGGGCTGGAGGGATGGATGAACTAGATTGAGAAGAATGGGCTGGGGGACCTGAGGAGAGACTAGGAGATTGGGGAGGAAGGAGAGAGAGAGAGTGTGTACAGAAAGAGTGACTGAGGAAAGAGGCAAGTGAAAACAAAGAGGAAGCATAGAGGGGAGTAGTAAGGTGGAGCCTTGGATTTCTACTGAGATGGGAGGGAGGGACAAGAGGCAGTTCCATCTCTGTTCCAGAGCAACTTGTTCACCTGGTGTAAAGGGGCCGCTTGAAGTCTGAAGGGCCACGGCCCTACACATTCATTCATTCATTCATTCAATAGTATTTATTGAACGCTTACTATGTGCAGAGCACTGTACTAAGCGCTTGGGATGAACAAGTCGGCAACAGATAGAGACAGTCCCTGCCGTTTGACGGGCTTACAGTCTAATCGGGGGAGACGGACAGACGAGAACAATGGCACTAAACAGCGTCAAGGGGAAGAACATCTCGTAAAAACAATGGCAACTAAATAGAATCAAGGCGATGTACAATTCACTAACAAAATAAATAGGGTAACGAAAATATATACAGTTGAGCAGACGAGTACAGTGCTGTGGGGATGGGAAGGGAGAGGTGGAGGAGCAGAGGGAAAAGGGGAAAATGAGGCTTTAACTGCGGAGACGTAAAGGGGGGATGGCAGAGGGAGTAGAGGGGGAAGAGGAGCTCAGTCTGGGAACGCCTCTTGGAGGAGGTGATTTTTAAGTAAGGTTTTGAAGAGGGAAAGAGAATCAGTTTGGCGGAGGTGAGGAGGGAGGGCGTTCCAGGACCGTGGGAGGACGTGACCCAGGGGTCGACGGCGGGATAGGCGAGACCGAGGGACGGTGAGGAGGTGGGCGGCAGAGGAGCGGAGCGTGCGGGGTGGGCGGTAGAAAGAGAGAAGGGAGGAGAGGTAGGAAGGGGCAAGGTGATGGAGAGCCTTGAAGCCTAGAGTGAGGAGTTTTTGTTTGGAGCGGAGGTCGATAGGCAACCACTGGAGTTGTTTAAGAAGGGGAGTGACATGCCCAGATCGTTTCTGCAGGAAGATGAGCCGGGCAGCAGAGTGAAGAATAGACCGGAGCGGGGCGAGAGAGGAGGAAGGGAGGTCAGAGAGAAGGCTGACACAGTAGTCTAGCCGGGATATAACGAGAGCCCGTAATAGTAAGGTAGCCGTCTGGGTGGAGAGGAAAGGGCAGATCTTGGCGATATTGTAGAGGTGAAACCGGCAGGTCTTGGTAACGGATAGGATGTGTGGGGTGAACGAGAGGGACGAGTCAAGGATGACACCGAGATTGCGGGCCTGCGGGACGGGAAGGATGGTCGTGCCATCCACGGTGATAGAGAAGTCTGGGAGCGGACCGGGTTTGGGAGGGAAGATGAGGAGCTCAGTCTTGCTCATGTTGAGTTTTAGGTGGCGGGCCGACATCCAGGTGGAGACGTCCCGGAGGCAGGAGGAGATGCGAACCTGAAGGGAGGGGGAGAGGACAGGGGCGGAGATGTAGATCTGCGTGTCATCTGCGTAGAGATGGTAGTCAAAGCCGTGAGAGCGGATGAGTTCACCGAGGGAGTGAGTGTAAATGGAGAACAGAAGAGGGCCAAGAACTGACCCTTGAGGAACTCCAACAGTTAAAGGATGGGAGGGGGAGGAGGCTCCAGCGTAGGAGACCGAGAATGATCGGCCAGAGAGGTAAGAGGAGAACCGGGAGAGGACAGAGTCCGTGAAGCCAAGGTGAGATAAGGTATGGAGGAGGAGGGGACGGTCGACAGTGTCAAAGGCAGCAGAGAGGTCAAGGAGGATCAGAATGGAGTAGGAGCCATTGGATTTGGCAAGAAGGAGGTCACGGGTGACCTTAGAGAGAGCAGTCTCGGTAGAGTGGAGGGGACGGAAGCCAGATTGGAGGGGGTCTAGGAGAGAATGGGAGTTAAGGAATTCTAGGCATCGATTGTAGACGACTCGTTCTAGGATTTTACAAAAGGAGCTGGCTGGCCTGGGGGGTCTGGCAAGGCAGGAACCCCGGGGTTATCTCTGCTGGAACCATGGGAGGGCCTTGGGGGTGGGGGTGGAGAGTGAGACAGGGGATTGAGGGGTACACACTTGAGAGACTAGAAAGACACATGCGGGCTTAGGAAGGGGATATCTGTGAGCTGGAAGAAAGGGCCAGACTGGGAGAGCCCCCTGCTGGGAAATGGGGCTAGGAATCACAGCGTGGGCCGAGGCGCCTTGCTTACGGCTTGGGGCTGGTGTTGTCCGTGATCTGCTTGATGACTTGACAGTAGCTCTCATCTCGAATGACCTCGTGGTCCCTGCACAACTGAAAACAAGAGGGCCGGGGTGGATTCCCACCATCGCGGAGTCCCTGCAGCCCCTGTGCCAACAGGCCCCTCTCAGGGCTAACCCCCTCTCCACTGTGACCAATGAGTTCTTCCCCGTGCAAGCTCGTCCCAAACCACCGGCTTCAGGTCTCAAGCAAGCCAGAGATGCCCAAAGGGTAGAAACCGTAGCATTTCATTCTCTCCCCTCTCCTAGTTCCTCTGCTTGGAATCCCATAGCCGTGACCCTCCCCCCCTCCTCCCCACCGGCCCCACAGTCTATCACCAAACACTTAGTACAGTGCTCTGCATCACAGTAAGCGCTCAATAAATCCCATTGATTGTTTTTTCCCCACTTGAATGTTCCTGTCTGGATTTCCCAGGACTGACTCAAAGCACCAGGCCGGGTCTATCTTACCTAGGGGAAATAGAACAACTGTCTGGTGACTGGCTGGCAAAAGAGCCCCACACCTCTAACCTAGAGTAATAATTGAAACTACTACTACTACTAATAGTAGTATTTGTTAGGTATATACTATGTGCCAAGCACTGTATTAAACTGGGTAGATACAAGATAATTAGGTCCCCCAAGAGTCTCACAGTATAAGTTGAAAGGAGAACAGGTACTGAATTCCCATTTTGCAAATGAGGGAACTGAAAAGTTAAGTGACTTGCCCAAGGTCACACAGCAGAGACGTGGTGAAGCGGGGATTAGAACCCAGTTCCTCTTACTCCCAGGCCCGGGCTCTATCCACTAGCCACACTGCTTCATACCACAGAGATTCCACTTTGACAGTCTGTCCACCTGGCTTTCTCTCCCCCGTCTGTTGGAACTCACACACGGTTGGTCTGAGGTAGGTCACCCGACCCGGGTCGGAGACGTGAGAGGAAGACTAACCTTCAGCAGGGCCCAGATCACATCCAGTTCAGTCTGTGCCTTCATCGGGAAGTCTCCCATGAATTTCATGATAGCTGCAGGATAAATTCCTTGGTTCCAGCTCAGGGTCACAGCCCTCAGCTCCCTTCCTGACCTCCTGCCCGGCCCCCAGCCCCCCACCAACTCAGACTTTGGGAACGGTTCCCAATACTTTTGTCCAGAGCTTGACTGGTGGCTTCTGACAAAGCTCAGGTGGCTGGGCTAAGAAGAGATTTATGCCAGGGGTCTCTAGGAAAGCTTGGCACGAGTGGGGCCTGGGTTCCCAGGCAACGAGGTCCCTGGGTTTGGTGAGACTTTTGGCAGCCCTAGAAGGAAGGGGGATGGCAGGAGGCTGGCCTTCTTCTGCTCTATCTGGGGCCCATTGCTGGTGACACTGGAGATCATAATGCAGAATTGGCTTTTAGTCCAATCCCATCTAGGGAGGGGACAGCCAGGTGAGATTTCAGGTCTGGGGCAATACTCTTCCCACCACAGCACTGAATGTCCCTCCTGCTGTCCCTTAGGGTCACTGTGCAGTGATCCATGGGATTGGTCACCTTGGAAGGAAGTTTGGCTCCTTCTGTTTCCCCAGGAGAAACCACACTCGGCGTTTAGAATCCAAGGACCTCCTTCTTACACTGTGAACCTCATGTGCGCCAGGGATTGTGTTGGAGATGATTACCTTATACCTATCCCGGCGCTTATAACAGTGGGTGGAACATAGTAAGCGCTTAACAAGTATCATTAAAAAGGGGGGTGCACCCCTCCCTCCCTCCATACCTAGAAATGTCTCTGCGGCGATTTTGTTGAGCCCAGTGTCACTGAATTCGATGAGGGACTCCTGGATTGGTGTCTGGCCAGCAGGAGAAAGGGAGAACATTATTAGCAGGAGTAATAGCTCTCCCTTCATAAATAAAACAGCCTGACTGTTTCCCCTTCTAGACTGCAAGTTCTCTGTGGTCAGGGAACGTGTCTACCTAATCTGTCATATTGTACTCTGCCAAGGGCTTACTAGAGTGCCCTGCAGACAGAAAGTCCTCAATAAATACCATTGATCGATTGATAGATGACCAGCATCTTGGTGCAAAGGCAGATGCCAGATGGCCGAATCATCATACGGATTGGCATTTTAGGACCCCTGACACAGGGGTGGCAGGGAGACATAATGTGATGTCATGATACGTTGGGAAACTAGTCCAGAGGAACTCCTTATGGATCAAACTCTTCTCTTGGGATCCTGAAAGGGTGGGTTGGGGCTGACATGAGGCTATAAAATAATAATTAGGATATTTGTTAAGCACTTACTATATGCTAGGCACTGTACTGAGCGCTGGGCTGGATACAAGCAAATTGGGTTGGGCACAGTCCCTGTCCCGCATACGACTCACAGTCTTAATCACCCCAGTGTTTAGTACAGGGCCTGGTACATAGTAAGCACTTAACACATATAATTATTATTAACATTAATAATAATAACAACCCCATTTTACAGGTGAGGTAACTGAGGTACAGCAAAGTGAAGTGACTTGCCCAAGGCCACACAGCAGACAAGGCTATCACCATGAAAGTGTACAAGGACAAGGCGATCTCAACTTCTAGGGACCCTTACCCACACCGCTAACCCCCGTCGGTCCTGCCCTGCTCCAGTTCTGGCTCTGGGGAATCACACACCCTAGAGAGGCCAGCTGGTTCAAGTCTGCCCACCAGCCTCGGTGTCGGGGTAGAGAACAATCAGTCAACAAATCAGTGGTATTTATTGAGCACTTACTGTGGGCCTAGCACTGTACTAAGTGCTTGGGAAAGCACAATACGACAGTGTTGGTAGACGGGTTCCCTGCCCAGAAGGAGCAACGGGCTTACGCAAAGTCACGTGGGAGCAACCGATCCCTGGCATGGACACCCATCCTGCCAACCCACCACATTCCATGAAAGTGCAAACTGGGCACTGTGGGTAGAGGATCCAGCAGACGTGATTTCCTTCCCCTCCCCTCCAAGTATCCTCTCTTTCCCTCAAATTGGCCCAGTCCCCACTATTACCTTGGAGAATTTTAGCATGTCACTCGTGTCTCTGGATTCCCTCCCTTTCTTGGACTTCTGTTTAAAGGAATCCCTGGAACGGCACAGGAGAGAATTAGGGAGATTGGGAAGAAGGTTCCCAGAGGCTCAGGGAGAGGGGAGGAGAATTGGAGAAAAGTTGGAGGATTGAGAAGAGGCTAGTCCACTGACGGGTAGGATAAGAGGTCTTGTAGGCCAGACAACTTAAATTGAGGATATGAACTCCCTCCCCATGTTGACTGTGGAGCTGAGGGGCCATAGAGGACTTGCATTCCAGTCCAGCTGGAGGGGCAACGGCCACCTCCAGAGTCCTGCCAGTGGGGAGGAGAGAGTGGTCCCCAGTGGTCCCACCCAGCACCGACTGCCCCGCAGGGAGCTGTTTCTGGGGCTGACGGGGGCTGTTTGGAAGAGCTCTTCCTCTCTGTTCTCCCTGGGTGAAAGTAACAGAACCCTGGAATCCAGCTTCCCAGCCTGCCACTCCTTCCATGAAAACCCCAGGTCCCTTGGGCCCCAGGTGGCCAGAATGTTCTGCCCGGCTGTCCCAACACCCTCTCTCCCCAGCTCTCTCTCTCACCCCTCCTGGACTCACCGCACTGACTTCCTCTGAGGGTCCCGGAAATACTTCCTGGAAAACTCCTGCATGACATACTGCGGACCTGGCAGGTGGGGCTCCTCTGCCATGTTCTCGCTGTAGTCACTTCCTGCCGGCGACCCCTGGAGAGTCAAGGGGATGCTGGAGGAGGGGCGGAAGAGCCTGGACTACTGCCCCGGTGACGGATGATATCCCAGTGGTCTCAGTGTCCCCAGGACAGCATGCACCCTCTCGTGGTTCTCCTTTCACCGCCCACGGTGCCCACCGTTTCTGGAGATTTGGCTCCCGGGCCTATCCCCGAGGCCGGTCCGTTACCTCCGTCTTTCGGTCCAACTCCTGGGCCACGGCAGCCGAAGCCACGGCCACGGCCACCGCGGCGGAAGCGGCTGCCTTGGCTTGCTGACCCCGGGGCTCCTCTTTTCGCTCCCCGGGGAGGTGGATGAAGTCCGGAGCAGCCACGGGCTGCACAAAATCAGCAGGGAAATGACCGGAGTGACCCTGGATGGCCCCAAACTTCCACCCTGCAGTGAGGGGAAGGGATGGATGGATGGAAGGGGCATTAATAATAATCGTGGTATTTGTTATGCACTTACTAAGTGCCAGGCACTGGGGTAGATGCAGGATAATCAGGTTGGACACAGTCCCTGTCCCACTTAGGGCTCACAGTCTTAATCCCCATTTTACAGATGAGGAAAGTAAGGCACAGAGGAATTAAGTGACTTGCTCAAGGTCACACAGCAGACAAGTGTCAGAGCTGGGATTAGCACCCAGGTTCTCTGACTCCCTGACCTGTGCTCTTTCCACTAGGCCACGTTGCTTCCCGTTAGCACCCCAGCTGCAGAGAGCACGGAACTTGGAATCCCCTTCCACCCAGGGGGAACTGGGTTCAGTCAGCCCACTGAGAACCTCCAGGTTCCAGGTTCTGGGCTGTCCCGCATACAATCGGAAAGACCCCCATCCTTGTCTTTCATATGCTTTGAGACTGAAAGGAGCAATTACAAACATTATCTGCAAAGGACCCTGACCCTCTGGTCCCCAATCCAGTAGTCCCCGGCAACCCCTTGAGCCAGGTTTCCCCTGCCAGACTTATCCCGGGGGTCACTGAAAGAGCCGGGCTGGGCTCTACTCCCCCCAAGTGCTGGGGGTCCTACCCAGGAACACTCCAGAATAAGCAGCCGTAACAACTGGAGAACAAAATAAAGACTCTGGCCCCAGTTTGATGGCCAGAGCCTTGGCCAGGGGCTTGAGGTCCTGGGAAGGGTCCCAGCGCAGCAGTCGAGACGGCTCCCAACACCCCAACTTCAGGGACTCGCAACCTGCTGCAGTCACCCACCAAAGTCCTGAGTGCCCCTCTTCAGCTCTTCAAGGTACATCACCTTCTTTCTGACAATGCAGCCATAACTGTAACCTGCGGGAGAAGCAGAAGTCCGGGAGGTGGCAGGGAGGACGAGGGGCAGCTCATCTACCCCCGGTCACCATGCGCCCCAGATTTGGGGCATGGTGAGGGTGGGTCATATTGGGGGGCGAGAAAGCAAAGTCCAACTCAGGAGGGCAATATACCAGCAGATGGATGGGACCCAGGCATCCTGATCTGGAACTGGGCCTGGAGCTGGAGAGTGTTGGAGTGAACCCATTTGTGAATGAGATTGGAAATGCAGGCCAGCCTGGTTAAGGGAGGAAGAGACCCATACGTGGGAAACATGGGGAAACATGTGCTTATACATGTGAGGAGGCAGGAGAGTGTTTACACAAGCAGGCTAAAGTGTGCATGGCATATAGGTGTGGCTGCCCATGTATAAAAGAGCTGGCCTGTCTTCCAGACCCTGGCCACGTGGACCTCCTCCAGGGCCTGCATCTCTCTGCCTCCCCTCCCCTCTCTGTGCAGACCTCCCCCACCCAAACCCTGTCCCCTCAGATAGGCCATTTGGCCCAGGGCCCAGCCGGCAGGAGCTGACCTTCCTCAGACCTCTCCGTGGCCTGCAGGTGGATGATGTCTCCCTTGTGGAAGCTCAGGAGGCTCCGGTCATCAGTGACATAATTCCTCACTGCCACCACGTAGTCCGAGTCCTGGACCCGGGGCAGGGGGAGGGGGAGAGGGAAGCAGGGCCTCCTAAACCAGGCTTGCCTGCCTTCTCCTCCCACCTACCCCCAACCCCAGCCCACCTCCAGGCCCAAATGTCACATTCCCCTTCATTCTTCCCACCCTGAGACCCCTCTTGGCCCTACTTTTGTTGGGCCAGTTGTGCCAGGGATGCTGGGGGCAGAAAAAGGAAGAGAACCCAGGTGTCAGGATACCAAATCCTCCAATCAGACTCTGACACCCAGAATGATGTCGGACACATAAAGTCATAAATTGTGATCCTGAGCAATTCATTTTGCTGCACGTGCACACACAGACACACAGACCTCTTTTTGCTCTTTGTCTTGGTAATCTGGCCTCTTTGCAGCCATCCCAACATACAAGTACCCACAGCCATTCCATCACACTCTCAGACACCCACGTCTCGGGGTGCGTGGGGGTGCCAGAGACTCTGGCTCACATCAAGAGAAGCAGCATGGCCTATGGGAAAGAGCATGGGCCTGGGAATCAGAGGATCTATGTTCTAATACTGCCTCTGTCAGTTGCCTACTCTGGGATCTTGGGCAAGTCACTGCTCTGTGACTCATCTGTAAATTGGCCACCTATTCTCCTTCCTCCCTAGATTGTGAGCCCCATGTGGGTCAGAGACTGTATTTGATTTGATTGTACTGTGTCTACCCCAGTGCTTAGTACATAATAAGCACTTTAAAAACATCACAATTCTCCTCCTTCTCCTTCAATCCATGTCCTGATGCCTACCTTCCACCCACCATCTGTCCCCCTCCCCACCCCCAGCCAATCAGCCCCTCACCTTCTTGAGCTCCATGATGAAGTAGTCGACCATGCTCTTCACCTGGGGGGCCCGGGAGGAGAAGAGGATCAGCTTCTCGCTGGCGAGATTGACCTCTAGCATGTTCTTGGAGGGGATGGTCACAAACAGGATGTCTGAGTAGCTGGTGGGTGGGGAGAGGTCGAGTGAGAATCACGGCACCAGCCTGCCTAGCCGGGGGGGCGGTTCGGTGGCCAGGAGGTGCCCCCGCTCCTCCCTCAGCACTTTAGCTCCCAGCTCCTGCTGCCAAGACATGCTGTTTTTGCCATGTTTTGTGCCCCCTCCCTCCCCTAGGGCTACCTCCCGGGATCAGGGGCTAGTTCACAGTGGGGTGGGGAGCTGCAATCAGCTCAGAGCATCTGTCTCCCCCGCCCCCATGTGTGACTTATGGGCAGAGGATGGGCAACTTCTTTATTCTGTTCTCCATGTGTTTAGTACAGTACTCTGCAGCTCATCAAGTAGGTGCTCAATAAGCACTCCTGCTGTTACCACTATCATCTTTTGTGGGCCCCAGCACCCACACCAGCTTCTCTTGCCCAATTCCCTGGCGGGAGGTGTGCCATGTTTGCCTCCTCTGCCCTCTAGTCAGGATGGCACTTGACGGAGAAGCAGCGTGGCTCAGTGGAAAGAGCATGGGCTTTGGAGTCAGGGCTCACGAGTTCGAATCCCAGCTCTGCCACTTGTCGGCTGTGTGACTGTGGGCAAGTCACTTCACTTCTCTGTGCCTCAGTTCCCTCATCTGTAAAATGGGGATCAAGACTGTGAGCCCCACGTGGGACAACCTGATTCCCCTATGTCTACCCCAGCGCTTAGAACAGTGCTCGGCACATAGTAAGCGCTTAACAAATACCAACATTATTATTATTATTATTATAATGACCCAGTAGAGCTTCGCCTGGAGGAAGGGTGAGTTGTTGCAGAAGAGGCAGGGGGAGAAGGGGGAAGAACATAGAATGAGAGAAATTGCATCTGTGTGTGTTGTAGGGGGAGGAGAGCAGATTTCAAGTCAGACACTGGACAGACCCGAGTCTTTCCGGGTACCTATAACTCCGCAGGACTCGCAGCTGCTCTGCTGATGTTCTGCTGCCCTTGACCAGCCGCAGAAGCTTGATGCCTGAGTGGGAGACGGCCAGGATCTGCACGCCAGTGCCCACACTGCCCTGTGGAGGAGGGAGGGATGGTGATCAGGGAGGGCTGGCCAAGGTCTGTGGCCACCATCCACTGGGCAGCAGAACTGAGGGTGGGGAGCCTAGTGGTGGGGCACGGCAACAGAGAGGGACAAGAAGGGTTATAAGCATTTTTTAAAAATGTTATTTTTTAATTGTTTACTATGCTCCAGGCACTGTACTAAGACCTGGAGGAAATACAAGCTAATTAGGTTGAACACAGTCTGTAGCCGCCATAGGACTCACAGTCTCAATCCCCATTTTACATATGACGTAACTGAGGCATAGAAAAATGAAGGGACTTGCTCAGGGTCACACAGCAAACAAGTGGCAGAACCCAGATTAGAACCCAAGTCCTTCCGACACCCAGGCCTGTGTTCCATCCACTAGGCCTTGCTGTTTTTTGTGCATTTCTTTCTCTGTTAACCAGAATTTCTGGAGGAATGCCTCATTCTCTTGGGATTGCCTGGGTGCTGCTCTGCACAGAAAAATCAATCAATCGATTGATTGATGGTAGGCCAAATAGACCAGCCATCTCTTTTCCTCCAGTCCTAGTTTCCCACCAAGATCATGTTTCTCTCTTCTATGCTCATGTCCTGAAATGTGGGGATGGGGATGGCTCAGGGCTAAAGAAGGATTTGTTGGGCTGCTGCCCACGGCCACCACGGGAGTTCTTTGTCAGTGCGATGGCCGGCCGTGGTAATGGCCACAGGGGACAGTCAGCAGGCAGTGGGTTGCTATTACTGGGAGGGTGGCAGGGAGGAAGAGATACTATTAGGTGGGGAGAGGGGAGGAGGATCTACTGCTGGGCCAGGAGTGGGGAGGAGGAGCTTCTGCTAGGAGGGGAAATTTACACCTCTATCCCTGTGCAGGTATTCCTAGGCCCATCCCTACCTTACTCCAACTCAATTGCAACCCAGAGGCCTCTCTGGAAGGCCAAAGAACTCCAGAATGAGGGTCCTCGGTCTCTGGCCCCCAGCTCCTGCCTGGCATGCAGCAAGGCGGAGAAGGGGATGGAGGCTGGAATCCTCACCGTGGCCGGGAAGAGGCGGGAGAAGTAAACTTCCCAGCCCTCCAGGGCTGCGCTGATGATCATCTTCTTCATGTTCTCATCCACCACCGGGCTGAGGGAATCCACGTTGTTCTGGACTGAGTGGAGAGTAGACCCTGAGAGTCACCCGGACGGTACCCCGTGCACATGCTCCCACGACCTGCCTTCCCCTTCCCCTGAGAGGTTGGAAGGTGTTGGGACTGGGACCCAACAGAGTCTTGGCCAACCCATGCCCTGGGGGTCTGGATCAAAGCCAGAGGTCTGGGGTAGCACCCTTCTGGAGGTCCGTGCTCCAGGGAATGGGCTGCACACGGGGTGGATTGGGAAGAACGGGGGAGGATAGAGGGGAAGGAGTAGAGGAGACCACTGGGAAAGGGGCAGGATAGCAGGAGCCAGTGTCCTGCCGGGGAAAGGAGGAGGAGGAAGAGGAGGGGGCAGCAAGAATGGACAAGGGGCCTGGTGGGGAGGAGCCTGAGGTCTGGAAAGGGCTGGGATCCATCAAATTCCCAGAAGCCCATTTGTGGGAGTTGTTGCGGGGCAGGACACAGAGAGAAGCCTGGAACCGAACCCCAGGAGGTCGCAGGAGTGGAGAGGGTTTAGCAGGGTCCCCCCACAGTAGGTCTGTGGAATTGGTGGTCCCTCTGCATGGAGCTCCTCTAGGGGTGTAAGAAGTGTAAGAAGAGGACGAGGCTGAACACTGGAGAAGCAGCGTGGCCTGGCGGTTAGAGCACGGGCTTGGGAGTCGGAGACAATGGGGAGACCATGAGAGACGTCACTGTTGCAACCGTCCCCGTGACGTGTTACCAAACAGCAACTTCATCTTGAGCCTCTCTTCCTTGCTGATGCGGATGCAGGCGTCGGACAGGGTGTCGTGGAGGATCTGCGGGGAAGAGGCAGAGGCCAACGCTCAGGGGTCCACTCAGCTCCTGCTCTTCTCCTCAGGCTGTGGCTGCCACCCACCTCACTCTAGTGAAGAGGAAGAGTCTGGAGAGCTCCAGGGGTTTTGCCTAAATTAGCCTCCAGAAGGAGCTGGCAAGACTCCGCAGGCCGCTCCAGTGGCTCTCTCTCCGCCCCCGCTTCCCCTCCCTCGGTTCCCTGGAGAGGAGCTGCCTCCCCAACTTCTCAAAGACATAAATATAGGTGGCCCCCGAGCCCCCTTTGCCCAGGTCCTGGGGCTGATGCACCACCATCAGGGTAGAGGTTCTGAGGGGTGAGGGAGGTAGGCAGAGTCTCACCTGGCGGAAGAGGAGATCCAGCAGCAGTGGGTGGTTGTAGTTGTCTTTGGGGTAGAATACCTGGGGGGAGAGGGGCTTCAGCACTATAGCAGAGGGACCACCATTTCCACAGACCTTTTGTAAGGGATCCTGCTGCCAATCTCCCCTCCTGCAACCTCCTGGGGTTCAGCCCCAGGCCTCCCTCTGTGCCCCTCCAATGGACTGAGGAGAATTTGGTGGAGCCCATCCCTACCCACGGCCTCAGGCTCTGCCCCATCCGACCTCTTGCCCATTCTCACTGCCCCCTCCTCCTCTTCCTTTCCTCCCCCAGGACTCTGGCTCTAACCAAACTGCCCCATTCTCCCCAACCCTAATCAGTCTCCCATGCCCTCCAAAGCCTCCAGCTTCTGCCCTATTTTTTAAAATGGTATTTGTTAAGGGCTTACTACGTGCTAGGCACCGTACTAAACCCTGGGGTGGATACAACCTAATCGGGTTGGACAAAGTCCAAGTTCCACATGGTGCTCCATCTTAATCACTGTTTTACAGATGAGGTAGCCGAAGCTCAGAGAAGTTAAGCGACTTGCCCAAGGTGACGTAGCAGACAAGTGGAGGAGCTGGGATTAGAACCGAGGCCCTTCTGTCTCCCGGGCTAATGATCTTCCACCAGGCCACACTGCTGTTTCTCCCTAGATCCCACCCTAGACTCCTCTGGACCCACACCTCCCCTCGTCCTTGATGACCAGGCGCTTTCTCCCCACAGTTAGCTCCAACTTCCTCCTGCAGTAATCCCATTCCTGGCCACCCTAATTTGTCCCCAGCCTATGGATGGGATATTTAAGAGTCAGATAAAGTGATGCTTGTCCTCCCCCGCTCCCTCCCCTCCCATGTTGAGGAACAGATGGGGTTTCAGCCCCATTTTTCCCTTCCCTTTCTGGGGGCCGGGCAGAGGTCCCGGGCAGTGCCACCAAGTGGCGCTCCGCCCCCACCTAAAGGCCAGGATCCCAGGCAGTGGGAGGGACGTGGGCATGTGTTGGCCCATGATCTCTCCACGGAAAACCCCACTCCCCTGCCCTCCATGCCCATCCCAAGAGGTAAACGGGAGGGCCTACAGCTCGGCTCAGCAGGGAGATGCAGCAGAGAAACACAGCAAAGAGACGCAGCTTGGAGATGTAGCCCAGAGACACAGCAGGGAGTTGCAGCAGGGAGGTGTAGTCCCTCCCCTGCCCAAACCCAGTCCTTCCCGATGGACCCAGGCCTCCTTCTCCATCCCATCCCTCTCCATCTCAGTTCCTAGAGCACCCACCTCCCCCTAATTGGAATCTTGATTCTTTTTATTGCTACTGTTCTTGTCTGTCCGTCTCCCCCGATTAGACTGTAAGCCCGTCAAAGGGCAGGGACTGTCTCTATCTGGTACCGATTTGTACATTCCAAGCGCTTAGTACAGTGCTCTGCACATAGTAAGCGCTCAATAAATACTATTGAATGAATGAATCCAGGGTGCCAAGCTGAAACCCAGAGGGCCAGGCTTGGCCCTGAAACCTCAAAATTGGCCTGGGATGACTTGTTATCATTCAGAGGCCCTCTTTGGGTTGGCTGCTTGGGACAGGATGAATTGGCTCACTCTGTGCCTCAGTTTCCCCAGTGGTCAATCCTAAATCCTTAGGCCAACGCTGCTAGAGGCTTTCTGGGGAAGATGTGTGGGGCAGGGGGCAGGGAGCAGGGGGCGGGGAATTGAAGAAGCTGGAGGGGATCTATAAGGAAGAGGAAACGGATGAGATCTGCAGAAACAATGTGGCTTAGGGATAAAATACAGGCCTGGGAGGTAGACCTGGGTTCTAATCTAAGTTCTTCCATTTGCTGTGTGAACTTGGGCAAATCACTTCACTTCTCTGTTCCTCAGTTAGCTTATCTGTAAAATGGGCATTAAGACTGTGAGCTCCATATGAGTCAGGGATTGTGTCCAAGCTGATTAGCTTGTATCTTCCTCAGCATTTAGTACAGTAACTGGCACATAGTAAGTGCTTAACAAATACCATAAAAAATCCTCTGCAGAAGCAGAGCTGTTAATGGTGACGGATTGGACCCTATCCTTCCTTCTCCTCCTAATCAATATTAGTGAAGCCTACACTGAGTGGCACGCTGTATTGGGCACTTGGGGAACAGTCTATAGAAGTAAAAGGCACAATCCCTGACCTTGAGGAGCTTACACTCTAACGGACAAGCAGACACAAACCACAAACATTTAATACCTACTACTGAATGAATGAATACAATAGGTAAAAGGGTAAGAAAGAGCATAGAGACAGATTAAGAAAAAAGCAGGTAAATAAATAGAACTATGCAGGCCTGCTTTGAGTAGCTGGGGGATGTCTATCAAGGAGGTGGAGATGAATTGGGGAGGGCCTCTTGGAGGAGGTGACCTTTCAGTAGGACAGCATTGGAAGTGGAAGAGGCGTGGAGTGGGAGGGAGTTCCACACGAGGAGAAGGGCCTGATCAGTGGCTGGGGAAGGGGGCAGGAGGGTAAAGAATGTCAGGGCTGGGGCATCTTCCTGTCTGCCTTGAACTGGAGAGCAACCTCCCAACCCTAAGCTGTTCACAGCAGAAATGGTGACCCCATGACCAGGCAGGCACCTCCTTCCGGATGTAGATCCTCCAGGGCACGCCTTGGTAAGCGTAGAATACTTCATTGCATTGCCGGTGGAGCTGCGTCTGGATGGGCTCATCCTTGGGCACCAGAGCCCGTGAGACAACCACTGCGGAGAGGCCAGTCAGCGAGGGTCAGAGGGCCAGCAAGGTTCAGGATGTGGGGGGGTGCAAGCCCCAGAACCACCCAGTTCAGCCCTGTTCTACGCCTTCTGTGGCAGGCTGGTTCTCTGACAGCACTACTGGCCTTCAAGCAAGGCCTGCCCTTCCCCACCTTCCATGTCAGGCCACCGCACCCCCTCGAGGGACTAAAGTGAGGTGAGGATGGGGAATCCACTCTGCTGATGATTACCTGGAGGAGGGCCCGGTGCCGGTCTTAGCTTTGGAGGAGGGACTGGCGACCCGTCTGTGGGACCAACTGGAGCCGCCAGGCCTGGTGGTGGCCTCTTGGTTTTGGTGCTGGCTACGGGCTTCACCATGGCGATGGTCTCTTTAGGTGCCTGCGTCTCCTAGGGAGAAGAAATGAAGGCTGAGGTAGCTTGGCTTGATCACTGCCTCAAGCACTGCTCTTCCTCAACCTGGAGAGAGAAAGGGGCTCATCCCTGGCCTAGTCCAGAGGATCAGACTTCTCCAGGCTCTGGGGGCTGCAGAGCAGGGCTTAAGATTGCGGGAGGATGTCGGTGGCCTTGTGAGCTCACTCCCCGACCTTGGGAACTACCTCAGAGAGCAGCCGGTAGGGTGGTGGGGAGGAGGAGTTTCAGGATGGGAGATGGGGGGTGTGGATGTCTGAGGGAACAGGCTGCTCTTGTTGGCCCATGAGAGCATGGAGCCATTTGCTGTTCCCTTTCACTCTCCTTTGGAGCAGCTCCCCAGGAAGAGAGGCAGTAAGTAGTGGCAGAGGTATTTAGTAAGCATTTACTAGGTGCAGAGCACTGTGCTGTGTGCTTGGAAAGAATAGACAGATGGGGATTAAAGACTGTGGACCCACTGCTTTCCCTGCCGGCCAGTCCCCCCTTCTGCCCCCAGGGGAAGGGGTGGGCTGTGGGGAGGGGTTTAGCTCCTACCGAGGCAGCGGCCATCTGCCCTTTCAGGATCATCAGGGCCTCTTCGTGGGGATCCAGCTTCTTCACAAAAATTTTCCCACCTTCTCTCCTGGGGAGCGGAGGGAGGTTTAGTGGGGAGTGTGGGACCCACAAACCCTTGTCACCCCGACCCCAGGGAGCAGTAGGGAGTGGCTGATGTCACCCTCTCCTAAAGCTATGCCAACTCCCTCTTCCTCAACTGGGCAAATCTGATCACCACTTCCACCCCTATCTCTAAGTACTTCCTCGTTCCATTCCCCTGCCCTGGAATGCTTTCCCTGTCTCTCTTTGCTCGTACCAATCCCTCCCTTCTACTACAGTCCCGTCTTCCCAGATTAATCCCATGTGACTGTTCAGAACAAATACTTCAGCATCTGTTAGTAATAATGACTGTGGAATTTGCTAAGTGTTTACTTCATGCCCTGGGATAAACACAAAATAATCAGTTTGGACACAGTCCCTGTCAATCAATCAATGGTATTTACTGAGCACTTATTGTCTGCTGAGCACTGTCCTAAACACTTGGGAGAGTACCATGAAGAGCTCAAAGTCTAAATAGGAAGGAGAACAGGTAATGAGCTGTTTTACAGAGAAAGAAACTGAGGCCCATAGAAGTTAAGTGACTTGCCCAAGGTTACTCATAGGGCAAGTGGCAGAGCTGGGATTAGAACCCAGGTCCTCAGACTCCCAGATCCCCGCTCTTTCTACTAGGCCACAGTGCTTCTCACTAGGACCGCTGCTTGTGTGTTATTTCTATCTCTAAAGATATTATAGTGGTTAAGCTTCTATCATTTGAGCTTTTATGCATCTCTGATGTTCTCTCTTTTGGGTACCTTCTCTTTTCTTCCAAGGTCTGTTGTGTGTGTGTCTGTTTCATAAACTCTCTGAGGATCGTGATCTGAAGCTCTCCTTCCCCAGTATGAATCCTCAACTAATCCCAGCATACTGACTCTACTATCCTAGGTTCACTGAGCTATTACTATATTATCAATTATCATCATTATGGTATTTATCAAGTGCTTATTATGTACAAAGTGCTGCGCTAAGACTAGGGTAGATACAAGGCAATCAGAACAGATGCAGTTCCCATACTACCTGGGCCTCACAGTGTAAGGACAAGAGAATTTAATCCCCATTATATAGATGAGGAAACTGAGGCACAGGAAGGCCATAGAGCAGGCAAATGGCAGAACCAAGATCAGAATTGGGTCTCCTGACTTCCATTCCTGAGGTCTTTCAAGTTGGGATGCATGGACAAGGGTGGGTGAGGGAGGAGGAGTGGGGAGCAGGGGAGTCCCCAAGATGCAGAGGTAGATCGCAAACTTCATTTCCCCTCTCTCCTCCCCAGAAGGAGGATCCTGCCAGGGGGAGGAGGGAGGGGAAGGGAGAGGAGGTAGACCACTGGGGGGTGGCGTAGAGGGTCTTGCCCGGCTTGGAGCTGGGAAGGAGGAGTCTCACCTGATGGGCTCCGGGGCGCGAGCAGGCTGCTGGTACTGCTTGATGATGTTCTTGATGTTGTGCGTGGGCTCGGGGAAGTGTTCGGAGTTCAGAGTGCTGTGCCGGACCAGCTCTGGGCCGGGAGGACCAGAACCTGAGGCTGGTGGGGAAGGAGGCAGCCGAGGACTGGGACGGAGAGTCAGGGATGGGAGGCCCCGGGCCCCAGGGTGGCTCTAAGATCTCGGCAGCCTTCAACTCTGGGGGATGGTAGCATATCCCTCGGGGCCGGGGATGGGGCCAGAACCCCAGGGCTTCCCCACTCCATGGAGCTCAACCAGACCCAGGCTGCCCTCCGGGGAGGGGAGGAATGTGTGAGGGGGTCTGGGCCCCAGGCCTCCCCCTGGGCGTTTTGGGAATCCCAAAGACGGGAGGAGGGACCTGCAGGCCTGGGCAAGGGCAAGGAGGAATAAGGAGCCAACAGTTCTGAGGGGCACTGGACTCTCTAGGATCCTCAAGGCCTCTGCATCCCTGCCAAGGGGACTTTGAGCCCTGCAACTCCTTGCTGCTCCTTCTCCAACTTGCCAGGAGGAGGAGGGGGTGCCCGGAGCACCCCAGAGCCCAGTAGTAAAGGTTCCCAGGAGACTGATGGGGCCTACCTGCTGTGGCTGAGGAGGGTCTGCCCTGGATCAGGACAGGGGCTGCCACCGGCTTCGGGAGGTGGCTGGTCACCACCGGCTTGGGCAGGGGGCCAACCGCCAGGGGCTTCTGCGGGACAGCAAGGATGACTGGATGAAAATGGCAGTCCTGAACAGAGTCAGCCTATTCAACCGAATCGGGGTAGGGTGTGTGTTGGGGGGTGTCTGCTCTTCTTTTTGTGGCAGTTTCTAGAGATTATCTGAACTCCTTCCGTTTGAAGTGCAGAAGCCGATCTCTTGTTTCCTGTGAGAAAATGTACTCCTGGCATGGCTTTCAGCCGGCTTGGGAGTCTAACATCTGTTGGGAGCAGTCCGGGAGAAAACCTGGATTGGGGTTGGGGTTTCTTCCTAGACACACACACAATCCCTTCTCGTCATTTGATTTTAGGCAACAGAAGTCTTGGTAGTAAGACTGGAATCTATCTCTCCCGGCAACCCCGGTCAGAGATTGCCAAGGGCACAGTGGGGTAAGTCAGGGCTGGGGGTAGAGGCAGTGTCGATCAGGCAGATGAGCTGACATCATGGATCAAAGGCAGATGACTCCAAACCCATCAGGTTTAGTCTCATGTTGTTCAGTGCTCTCACTCTGCGCAATCATTGCAGCTGGGGGAGCAGTTCAGGGCTGCTTTGGTTGGGCAACACACGGGATGGGGAAGGTCCCAACCCCCATCCCTCCCTCCACCTCTCTATGTGCCCCACCCTCAGCCCCCTTTCATTTATTCATTCTATCGTACTGATTGAGCGCTTGCTGTGTGCAGAGCACTATACAGTATAATGGTAGACACGTTCCTTGCCCACCCAATCCTCCATCTTGCCCTCTGCCTCACTCTTGGTCTCCCCCTCCATCTCACCCCACACTCTAGCCCTCTGAGGCTCCGGGGGCCAGACCCACCTGTGGTGGCAGGGCAGGCTTGGCTCTGGAGAAAGGGCTAGAGGCTCTTGGGCCCTGTGGGAAGTGGCCGGCGCTGGAGGCCTCGGAGGGGCTTGGGGAGACTGTGTCCATCAGCTGCTGCTTCTGGATGGCCATAGCCTGCATGGTCATCTGGCGAGCCTGGGCAGAGCAAGGGGGAGTTGCTTTTGGAGGGTGGGAGGGAAAACAGGGATGGGGAAAGGGGCTGCCCGCTCCAAGCCCCCTCTCCTGCTGCCAGCCCAGCTACCTTCTCTCCCCTCCCACCTTTAAGCCTCCGCCTCCCTCTGAGACAATCCTATCTCCATTTTCTGCCCCAGGACCGAGGCTTAGCTGCCCTCCCGCCGGGCCTTCCCGCCTCCATTCCTCCTTCCGCTCCTTCTCCTCCTCGGTTCTTCCTGGGCAGGTTGCCGGAGGGGACAGCGAGCCACTTTTTCTCACTGACCAGGAGCATGGCTTGCTTGTTGATGAAGGCCTGCTGCAAAGCCAGAGTGGAAGGATCCAGACATGGAACTGTAGGATAATGGAGTCGGAGAGAGGGGTCGAGGGTCAGGTCAGGCTCCCCCGCCGGCCACCAAGAGGTCCATGCCCTAGACCGGCCTGCTTTTAGGGAAACTTCCTGTCCTGTGGGACCCCTCCTGAGCTGCTCCTCATCTCCAAACTGTGGCCCCAGTCACCGTCCCAAACCCAGAGCCTCTGCAGGGAGTGAGCCGCGGACCAGGCGTGCTGAAGGGGTTGGGGGCCGGCGCCAAAGGATCCTGCAGCTGTCAGAGGGACCCCAGCTCACCCACCTTTGGCTGGCAGAGAAAAGGCAATCTGGGCGATGGCACTGACCTGCCTCCCGGGGCATCTTTGGGGGCAAGGTGCTGCTGTGCCGCTGCCCTCTCTGATCACGGCCACCCGGTTGGCCTCCCCCCTTCATCCTGTATGAGATGGCAGCTGGTTTCTCCAGGTCCTGGGGAGAGTGGTAGGGTGAGCAGGGAGGAGGAGCGGGAGAGGACTGAGCCGGGGAGAGGAGCAGGAGAGGTCACCCATCGTCGCCGCTCCATCTCCTCTTCTGAGGGCAGGGAGATCGGGTGACGGCTGCCTAGGGAACACGCGTTTCCCAGGGCAGCGGGCACCTGACGTCCCACTGACCGTCTGCTGAGAGAGGCAACAGCCCCAGCGAGGGGTCAAGGCCGGAGCCTCGTAATATAGAAGGAAGGATTGCCCTCCCTTTGGCTGTCTTTCCACTGCCCGATCCCTCAGCATAGCAAGTGGGACCACCCCATCCTGAAGGACATCTATTTTTTTAATGGTATTTGTTAAGCATTTACCAGGTGCCAGGCACTGTACTAAGTGCTGGGGTAGATACAAGTTAATCAGGTTGGACAGAGTCCCTGTCCCACCTAGGGCTCAAGGACTTAATCCTCAATTTACAGATGAGGGAACTGAGGCACAGAGAAGTGAAATGACTTGCCCATAGTCACACGACAGACAAGTGGCAGAGCTGGGATTAGAACTCAGGTCCTTATGACTTCCAGGCCTGTGCTCTATCCACTGGGCCATGCTGCTTCTCTAGAATGGTCTCCACTTGACAGAGCAGGACTGTGGGGAGAGGGCCTGGGATGGAGTCCAAAGAAGGGAGGGGAGATGGTCCCTATCTAGAGGCTCAAAGATAAGCTGCTCCCTTTGCTCTTCCCCCCTCTCTGCCCCAAAGCACTTATGTACAAATCTGTCTTTTTATTTATTTGTATTGATGTCTGTGTTCCCCCGCAGACTGAAAGCTCACTGTGGGCAGAGAATGTTACCGTTTAGTGTTGTACTTTCCCAAGTGCTTAGTACAGTCCTCTGCACACAATAAGCACTCAAAAAATGTGATTGAATGACTACAGTGCAACAGTTGCATGGGCAGAGATATATTGTACTCACCCAAAAACGTTAGCAAAGTGCTCTGCACACAGTAAGTACTCAAATACCATTGATTGAGAACACATGAATTACGTACCTGAAGCAAGGTCCCCCTAAGGGCCTTTGGGGCTGGGGCACCACGGCACCCTGGTCAGTTCAGGACACTGAGGCTTGGAGATTGTCCCTAACCTGGTGGGGGATGATGGCAGTTGGCCAGCAACCAGGAGCCAGACAAGGGCGGGAACTGGTATGTACTGGGCCAGAGCTCAGACCTGAGCTTTCACTTCAAAGCAATAACACCAGACCCTGACACCGCTGGGGGAAGGAAGAATTTTTTGGCATGGGGAAGCAAAATGGCCTAGTGAATAGAGCAAGGTCCTGAGAAGCAGTATAGACATGGATAGAGCATAGGCCTGGGATTCAGAAGGACCTGGGTTCTAATCCCGGCTCTGCTACTTGTCTGCTGTGTGACCTTGGGCAGCGCTCGACAAGTAGTAAGGGTTGAACAAACACCATCATTAGCATTATTAGTATTATTCTTGGAGTCAGAAGGGCCTGGAGTCTAATCTTGGCTCCACCACCTATCTCCTGGATGACCCTGGGCAAGTCCCTTTACTGCTCTGTGCCTCAGTTACCTCATCTGTAAATTGGGGATTCAGATTGTGAGCCCCATGTGGTATAGGAACTGTGACCAACCCGATTAGCTTGTATCAACCCCAGATCTTAGAACAGTGCTTGACGCACAGTGTTTAAAAATTATTATTATATTATTGGAGTCAGAAGGACGTGGATTCTAATTCCAGCTGTGCCACTTGTCTGCTGGGTGATCTCGGGCAAGCCACTTCACTTCTCTGTGCTACAAGTTACCTCATATGTAAAATATGATTAATTCTATGAGCCCCACATGGAGCGTGGATTGTGTCCAACCTGATAAGATTGTATCTACCCCAGCACTTAGTCCTGTGTCTGGCACATAGTAAGTGCTTAACAAATACCATAAAAAAAGGGATAAGTGATGGAATATCCAAGAGTGAGTGGTTGTGTAGAAGCCTCCCTGAGTGGAAATGCTTATATTTGTGTGAGCAGCTGTGATGGAAAGGAATATGAGTGTATCTGGCAGGGAGTAATAGACCTTCCCCAAAAGATACCCTCCCCTCACCATGCCCTGGGCCTTACCGCATTTCCATAGGACAGGACGGGGTCAAAGAGGCTGTCCAGGTAGCGATCCAGACCCTTCTGGGTTGGTGGGTGATCACTGAAACTGTCCGAATCTGCTGGGGATGGAAGGGAGGCCAAGATGGCTTCAGTCACAGGGCAGCTGGTCCGAGACTGCAGCCTGGGCCTAACCAATCAATCAGTGGTATTTACGGTGTGCTTACTACGTGCAGAGCATTGTATTAAGTGCTTTGAAGGGTACAATACAAAAGAGTTAGCAGACACTTCCCTGGCCAAGTGGGTGGAGGATGGGCCCGGGATTCATATACACCTGGGTTCTAATCCCAGCTCCACCACTTGTTTGCTGTGTGACCCTGGACAAGTCATTTCACTTCCAAAGGACTCAGTTACCTCATCTGTAAAATGGGGATTAAGACTGAGGGCCCTCTGTAGGATAGGGACATATGCTGGAGCCAGGATTAGAACCCAGATCCTTCTGACTCCCAGGCCTGTGCTCTATCCACTAAGGCAGGCTGCTTCTCCGGTGTCCAACCTGATTAGCTTGTACCTACCACAGCATTTAATACAGTGCCTGGCACTTAGCAAATACCATTAAAAAAACACCCCCCAAAATGAGCTTACAGCTTGATGCCCAGGGTTGGAAGGTAATAATGGCCCAGGTGGGGATGGCTCACCATGACTGTAGTAGCCATTCGAGTCAGGCAGATGCGGGGACACCAAGATAGGGCCCTTCCTCAAGGGCAGGGCGGGAAGCTCCTCATCTGAGTCCGAGCCGTTCCCAAACACTCTGCGGGAAAGGGAAGGAGAGAGAGGGGACCCACCTGCCGAGATCAAATTCCCAAACACCACCTCATCCCTCTCCCACCCCCCGCCCCCACACTCCTTCCAGTGAGGACTGAAGGCGGAGCCTACGGCTCAGGGGTTCTTGTGCCACGGTTCCAACCCCCCCGGATCGAATGGTTGGTATCCACGTGGTCGACCGGTGGAACAAGCCCCGTGGGTGGGAGTGGCAGGGGCTGGTCCAGAGACCAGGACTCTGAGGCCTAAAGGGGCAGCCCTGAAAAGACCTGAGGTGAATGGGACGTCCATAGGTTCGAGGGGAACTGGTTGAGATGCCTCAGAACTCCTTCTTGAGGGGCAGGTATAACCACAAGTGGCCTAGACCCAGACGCTATTCGTTTGAGCAAGGAATGTGCCTACTGTTATATCGTACTCTCCCAAACGCTTAGTACAGGTGCTCTGCACACAGTAAGCTCTCAATAAATACAACTGAATGAATGAGAATGAACATTTCCTACAGGAGAAGCAACCAGGCTCTAAGCAGAAGGACACCGTCACTTTGGGCGCTCTGGACCTCTTCCCACCCCTTGGAGAAGCGGGGCTACCCCATGAGCACTCCCCTCTTGGAATGCCACCCCCATTCTCTCCCCTTCCCCCACAGCCTAGGATGGGGAGGGGAGAACTCCGTGGCCCCAGCCCCCATGCCACTGGTGGGAGTAAAGAAGCCAACATGATTGGCACGAAGGTAGGTTGGGAGGGGCAGAGCGAGGGGTGGAGAGAAGCAGTGAAGGAGAGATGCCAGGATGGGGAACGTGCCAAGGGCAGGGGACGTTGGTTAGCTACCTACAGTTTGGTGCTGTTCTGGCCCTGCTCCGCTCCCTCGGAGGCAACGATGAAATAGGATTTCTGCTTGGGAAAGTCTCTCAGCAGCTCCAGGTCAGAGATCAGGTCCAGGATGTAGTCATGGCCCGCCAGTTCCACCCACTGAGCACCGTCCTTCAGGGAGACCGTCCAGCCCCTCCAGCCTTTGGTCATCCCCCTGCCGGATGGCGGAGAGTGGGCGGGAGGGCCGGCCGACGGCCCGGGCCCCAGCAGCGAGCACCCAGCCCCGCCGCACCCTGTCCTGACCTATCTGCTGTGTAACCTTGGGCAAGTCACTCCAATTCTCTGGGTCTCAGTTACCTCATCTGTCAAATGGGGATTGAGACCCTGAGCCCCATGTGGGATGGGGACTGTGTCCTACCCAATTTGCTTGTATCCACCTCAGTGTTTAGGACAGTGCCTGGCACATAGTAAGCACTTAACATAATTATTTTTATGAAAAAAATAGCATAATAATAATGATTATTATCCCCATACTATGACATCATCAACCATCCCCTACCTTCTTCAACCCCCTGCCTGCTCTCTGCTCCCTTCCCAGCAGGACAGGGCATCTCACAGGTAGCCCAGTAGCCTCTGGGAGATCCCCCACCCCAGGAAACCCCAGAATGAAGAGGGAAAGGGGTGCGATACATTGTACTAAGCACCTGGGAAGAACAAGACAACCACGTAGCCCATTCCCTGCCTTCAAGGAGCTTAGATGCTAATGGGGGAGCAGTAGGTGGGAATTGGCCAGATGGGCCCTTTGCCTCCAGGAAGCAACATGACCAATAGAAAGAGCATAGGCCTGGGAGTCAGAGGTCCTGGGTTCTAATCCTGACTCTGCCAACTGCCTGCGATGTGACCTTGGGCAAATCACTTCACTTCCCTGTGCCTAGTTCCCTCACCTGCAAAATGGGGATTCAACACCTGTTCTCCCTCTTACTTAGGCTGCGAGCCCCATGTGGGACTTGTTGACCTAATATCTACCCCAGCACTTAGTACAGTGTTTGACATCTAGTAATCCCTTAACAAATACCACAATTATTATTATTACTACTACTGTGCTCTATCCAGGGTGTGGTTGCCTAGACTTCATTCAGAGATTTCAACACATAGAGAAGCAGCGTGGCTCAGTGGAAAGAGCCTGGGCTTGGGAGTCAGAGGTCATGGGTTCAAATCCCGGCTCTTCCACTTGTCAGCTGTGTGACTGTGGGCAAGTCACTTAACTTCTCTGTGCCTCAGTTATCTCATCTGTAAAATGAGGATTAACTGTGAGCCTCACGTGGCACAACCTGATTACCCTGTATCTACCCCAGTGCTTAGAACAGTGCTCTGCACACAGAAAGTGCTTAACAAATACCAACATTATTATTATTATTCCTCAACTTCCTTGTTGTCTACTCCATTGTTTCCTCAAGAAGTTCTTCCTACGCCTAACGCTGGTTGAAATTCAAACTCATTTCTCCTTGTTTGGTCCTCTACGGACTTGGGAAAACAACTAGATACTTCGAAGTCTTGAAGACTCACCCCTTGGACTTCTCTTTCCAGGTTAAATACTAACCCCTCCATCCTCCCACCCCCACCAAACACACACTCACGGACACACATTCCTTTACCCTTTCTACATTGGCCTTATCTTAATTGCTTTTGCCACTGTTCCCTGGGCCCTCTCCAACTTCTCCATCAGCCTCTGAAAAACTGGCTCAAAAGGACCAAACCAATGCACAGTAGAGAAGGAGTGTTTTCTGATTTCTGTAATCCCCATTCTACACTTGGCTCTGTCCCTTGCCCACTGTGTGACCTTGGGCAAGTCATTTAACTTCTCCTTGCCTCAATTTCCTCATCTGTAAAATGGGCTTTAAATTCCTCTTCTCCCTCCCTTTACACTGTGAGCCCTTGTGAGGGACCGACTGTGCCTGATCTGATTATTCCTTTCATAGTCCAGATCTTAGCACAGAATAGGCACTTAAACACCACAATTAATATTTTCATTGTTACTACCATACTACCAGAGAAGCAGCATGGCTCAGTGGAAAGAGCCCGGGCTTGGGAGTCAGAGGTCATGGGTTTGAATCCCAGCTCTGACACTTGTCAGCTGTGTGACTGTGAGCAAGTCACTTCACTTCTCTGTGCCTCAGTTACCTCATCTTTAAAATGGGGATTAGCTGTGAGCCTCACGTGGGACAACCTGATTACCCTGTATCTACCCCAGCACTTAGAACAGTGCTCTGCATATAGTAAGCGCTTAACAAATACCAACATTATTATTATTATTATTATTATTACCATGACATTTTATTTTTAATCTACCCTGCCAGGACCGTTTTGCTTTTTCAGAAACAGCACTGTATCAGCCGGTGGTTGACTCCACCCCCAGGTTTTCTGAGACGCTGTACTTTGCCCATCTCTCCCGAGCTTGTAGACGTCACTTGGTTTTTATCCCTACGTGCATGTCTCACACTGTTTCCATTGAATGTTTTCTCTCTGCAGAAGCATTCTGCTAGTTTATAGAAGCCATTTGGAACGTCATTCCTGTTTTCCAAAATGTCAGCCACCCTGCCCTATTTAGAATCCACAATACATTTAATCAGCACCCTCTGGGCTCCTCCACCTAGGTCATCAGTGAAGACACGGAAGAGAACTAGCCCTAGGACCACCCCCTACGAGACCTAGGTCCTCCCAGGAGACTTAGAGATTGCTCTTAGAGACCCCAAGCCTCTGGTTGCAGGGGAGCCTCAAGCCAGCTAAGCTCACACGTAACACGAATATGGTCCACACCATACCTTTATCCCGCTGTGGTAATCTCCAAATCCCATCCTTCCTCCATCTTCAAGGCCCCCTTCCAAAGTTCCAAGTGGCATTTTCTGATTAATCCCACCTCTCTGGTTCCACCACTGCATTAGCCGGCTGAGATAATTGAGGTGAAGCACTTGGAGACGTTAAAAGTGCAGTCCAAATTCAAGGCGCTAGCCTTCACCTGAGCAGGGCAGTAGCCCTCTAAATTGTGAGGCCCCCGAAGAACAGAGATAGTGTCTAATTCCCATCTGGCTGTTCTCTCCCAGCGCTTAATACACTGCTCTGCATATAGTAAACACTTAATAAATATTACGACTATCTCATGTGTATTATACATTAATTCTTTAACCACTCCCCCTTTTGTTTCTGCCGCTGGTCTCTAGTCTCTTATTCTTTTCCCTGTTGTGTGCTTGACAGTGCAGGCCCCCTTGTCTTTCCCACAGGCTGTTAAGTTCTTTGAGAGCAGGGACAGTGTGGAGGACTCTCAAAAAAATGCTGTGGTTGCTGCTGAGGTTGCC
Organism: Ornithorhynchus anatinus; assembly: GCF_004115215.2. Taxonomy (NCBI): domain Eukaryota; kingdom Metazoa; phylum Chordata; class Mammalia; order Monotremata; family Ornithorhynchidae; genus Ornithorhynchus; species Ornithorhynchus anatinus. Next base: position 34,109,394 of record NC_041729.1, read on the forward strand.
GCAGCTGCGGCTCAGGTTTGTCTCCCTCAGAGGTCCGTCTGCCACCCCTAATCCAGGATGTGATTAGATTGATGGGTTTAAAAATCCATTCTGTGTTGCAGGGCGTCAGGTTGGAATTCAAAAACAGGAGGTGACACTAAATTAATTGTACTGTATTTCACATACTTGGAACGAGGGCCTCTTGGGCTGAGTAAGCAAATTTTTTATGAAATAGTATGCAAATGAGCAGACCCAAGGTAATTTAGCAGATACACACACACACACACACACACACACATACACACTCTCTCTCTCTCTCTCCTTCTGGCTTTTTAACCTAACATTCCCTGGCTGAGTGGACAGACCAGGAGAGACTCAATCTCACATAATACACAGGTAGTTTTCCTGTCCTTAATAAAGAGACTCCCTGACCCGGAAGTGTCTTTCTACCCAGTTCTCCCCAAATTCCCAACAGCCCCCTTTAGGGGACCTGTTAGCGTGGTGACCAGGATCTCTTGGTCACCATTTGCATGCAGGAGGATGGAAATCAATCAAAGTGAATGGTATTCACTGAGGGCTTACAGTGTGACTGTGTGCAGTTTCACAATGAATTAAGCACTGAGGAGTGCAACCGACCGCCCCTTCCTACCTGTGCTTGAGGATGTCTCCGGCCACATCCTCTCCTGTGCTCCAGGAATGGATTGGACAAGTAAACTGGTCTCCTGGAAGACAGTGGGTGCTAGAATGAACTTTAGAAATGGTACCCACCGGGCCCCGAACCGGGAGACACAGACTCTCCCCTCTCTGTTTGTGGAGAAAAGGGGCAGAGGGCTATCACTGACCCCTTTGGGGCAAGTCCTGGCCTTGCCTCAGCCCTCTCTGCCACCCTTGGGGAACCCAGAAACTCTCCACGTGCCCTGCTATGGCTTCTCTTAATGCTCTGCTGAGCCTTTTGGAATGCTAGAAGAGGTGGGGGTGTGGCCTCTACCCTCGAGATTGCGGAGGGCAAAGGGGAAGAAGAGGATTCCCTGAACCTGTCACCCCTCCCTACTATGCACATGAAGGGCTCACTGGCTCCCCAGAGACTGCATTTTGGCCACAAAGCGAGGTGGGGCAGGTCTACTAGTCCAGGATGAGGCAGAGTCTGTCAGGGGTTGAGCCCAGCCTACAGGCTTCACATTTCATTGTCAGTCATAGCTACCCATGGACTGGCTGGGGGCAGTCCTGAGCCTAACAGCTCTTCCTCAGGGCATCTCTCCCACTCCTCGCCCCTCCAGGACCTCCTGTGCTCCCAGCTTACCATTGAAACAGTGTATGTCCAAGGCCATGTTCGCCCTCTCCCTGTTCACGGTCCACTCCAGCAGGGTCGGGGGGTAGGTGCGGGCAGCTCCGGGCCTGCTCTGACCCTTGGCCATGGCCTGCATTAGCTTATGCTGACACACCGCCTTGTAACCGTCGTGAGCGTAATCAGAGACAAACCTGGGATGGAGGGAGAGACAAGAAAGAAGGCAGACGAAAAGCTAACTAGGACTAAAAAGAGAGGGAGGGGAGGGGGCTTGGGAAGGAAGGAGCTCAAGAGCTCAGGGAAAAGAGGAGGTTGGGGAAAGGATGAGATTGGAAAAGGGAGAAGACTGGGGAAGGGAGGAGACTGGGAAAGAGAGGTGACCAGGGAAGAGCCAAGACTGGAGAAGAGAAGAAACCAGGGAAGGGAGGAGGCTGGGGAAGGAAGGAGGCCGTGGAAGGAATGAGACTGGGAAGGGAGGAGACTGTGGAAGGAAGGAGGTTGCGGAAGGGAGGAGGATGAAGAAGAGAGATGACTGGGGAAGAGAAGGGGCCAGGAAGGAGAGGGGGTCAGGAAGGGGAAAGGGTCAGAGGGGGAGGAGGAAGTATAATGACAGTGTCATCATCCCCAGAATGTACTGACTGACATGAGGGCCACTGTACCAGGAGCATGCAACAGAAACAGAAATCAAGGTCTAAACTCCCAAGGAACTTACAATCAAATGACTTAGTAATGATTAGGTCCAACAATTGCATAACAATAACAATGATATTTTAAAATAACAGTCAGTGACATCAATTTGTCTCACCTGAGAACAACCTAGGTTGCCTTTCTGAGAAAGGAGCCGGGCTACTTGGTTCCAAATAGGAGGCTCAGCTGATTCAGCTCAGACTGGGGGCAGTACTGATGTACTGAGAAGTGAACTGGTTTTCCCAGAATCACAGCAAACCCAGGTCTCCTGAATTTCAATCCCAGGACTCTGCCAACCACAGCCCATGACAGCTGGAGGAGGTTAAGTGAGACTCTTTTGTCTGTGCCCAGAAAGTCAGAGGGCATGGGATGAATAGGGAGCAGAGGAGAGATCAATGCAAATAGAGAAAACTTCCCTCAGGAGGCTTTTCCTTGGGAGTTATTTCAGAGTTTTGTGAGAAGCAGCATAGCCTTGGTGAAAGAGCACAGACCTGGGAGTCGGAGAATCTGGGTTCTAATCCTGACTCTGTCACTTTGCCACCTTAGGCAAATTACTTCTCTGCAACTTCTCTGCACCTCATCTATAAAATGTGGATTAAGATTGTGAGCCCTACAAGGGAAACAGACCCTGCCCAACCTAGTCTGCTATCAACTCCAATGCTTAGTACAATACCTGGAACATAGTAAGCACTTAAATACCATTCAAAGCAGAATAATGAAAAAGGGCCTTGTGCTAGTCAAAGGCTTGAGTCCCATGTGAAGGGACAGGGACGGTGTCCAACTTGATTATCTTCTATCTATCCTAGTGCTTAATAGAGTGCCTGGCAATTAGTAAGCCCTTAATAAGTACCATCTAGAAAATAAATAATGAATAAATGAATGAATGTTGTCCCTCAGACAGCTCTGCTTTTCAAGATAGCCTGCTGGAGGGCACTGTGCTTTGGTCAATTGGCCACTAGGTACCGCTAACAACCATGACTTCATTCAGTCATATTTATTGAGCACTTACTGTGTGCAGAGCACTGTACTAAGCGCTTGGGAGAGTACATTATATATCAATAAAGGTTCTGAGTTCCCCCTTCATCTCTGCCTTTCCTAGACTGCCGAAGACAAGATTTACAGATTTCGAGGACTGGAAAAGTCTTCTTGAGGTCAACTGTCCGTATCTCATCTCTCAGCAGAATACCTAAACCAGCGCTTCTCATTCTTATTTTCCTGACAGTGACACTCATCACTGTCTATGTATGTAGTCTCTCTTGGCCTGATGAATCTCTCATCTCCCCACCCAATAACCTCCTTCTACTGCCACTCCAGCCCTTGGCTACTCACATCTTCCCCAAAAACCTCCACATCCCTGGAGCACTAATGTCCATATCTTTAAACCTTATCATTTCTCCCTTCAATTTATTTTACTGTCTCCCACTAGACTATAAGCTCCTTGAAGTCTCCTAGAAGCTGCGTGGCCTAGTGGATAGCAGATAGGCCTGGAAGTCAGAAGGACCTGTATTCTAATCCTCCACTTGTCTGCTGGCTGAGCTTGGGCCAGTCACTTAACTTCTCTGTCTCTTTGCCTCAGTTACCTCATCTATAAAATGGGGAATTAAGCTGTGAGCCCCACGTGGGACAGGGACTGTGTCCAACCTGACTAGCTTGTATTTACACACCAGCATTTAGTACAGTGCTGTCCACATAGTAAGCGCTTAAAAAAATACCATAAAAAAGGCAGAAATTGGGTCTACTACTGTCTCATACTCTCCCAGGTGCTTAGTACAGTGCTCAGCATGGTGTAAGTGCTCAATCATACTATGGATTGATTGGTCAGACCCAATCTCTGCACAGGGGGCAGGAGGCAGGACCCAACAACTCCAGAGTAAATTTGCAGGGGAGGATTCAGAGATTTTCCGCTCCGGGAAATGCCAGAGGTTGTACAGATTTCCGCAAAGGCTCTATATGACATCCTTATGTTAAGTTGTGTAATCTGCGTAACGTACCTGTCACTTTTGGGTCCACAAAACTATTGTCAATTACCATCAATAGTAGCCACCTCCCATCCTTTAACTGTTGGAGTTCCTCAGGGGTCAGTTCTTGGCCCTCTTCTGTTCTCCATTTACACTCACTCCCTCGGTGAACTCATTCGCTCTCACGGCTCTGACTACCATCTCTACGCAGATGACACGCAGATCTACATCTCCGCCCCTGTCCTCTCCCCCTCCCTTCAGGCTCACATCTCCTCCTGCCTCCGGGATGTCTTCACCTGGATGTCGGCCCGCCACCTAAAACTCAACATGAGCAAGACTGAGCTCCTCATCTTCCCTCCCAAACCCGGTCCTCTCCCAGACTTCCCTATCACCGTGGATGGCACGACCATCCTTCCCGTCTCTCGGGCCCACAATCTCGGTGTCAACCTTGACTCGTCTCTCTCGTTCACCCCACACATCCTATCCATTACCAAGACCTGCCGGTTTCACCTTTACAATATCGCCGAGATCCGCCCTTTCCTCTCCACCCAAACGGCTACCTTACTGCTACGGGCTCTCGTTATATCCCGGCTAGACTACTGTGTCAGCCTTCTCTCTGATCTCCCTTCCTCCTCTCTCACCCCGCTCCGGTCTATTCTTCACTCCGCTACCCGGCTCATCTTCCCGCAGAAACGATCTGGGCATGTCACTCCCCTTCTTAAACACCTCCAGTGGTTGCCTATCAACCTCCGCTCCAAACAAAAACTCCTCACTCTAGGCTTCAAGGCTCTACGTCACCTTGCCCCTTCCTACCTCTCCTCCCTTCTCTCTTTCTACCGCCCACCCCGCACGCTCCGCTCCTCCGCCGCCCACCTCCTCATCGTCCCTCGGTCTCGCCTATTCCGCCGTCGACCCCTGGGCCACATCCTCCCGCGGTACTGGAATGCCCTCCCTCCTCACCTCCGCCAAACTGATTCTCTTCCCCTCTTCAAAACCCTACTTAAAATTCACCTCCTCCAAGAGGCCTTCCCAGACTGAGCTCCCCTTCTCCCTCTACTCCCTCTACCGCCCCCCCTTCACCTCTCCGCAGCTTAACCCTCTTTTCCCCCCATTTCCCTCTGCTCCTCCCCCTCTCCCTTCCCATCCCCTCAGCACTGTACTCGTCCGCTCAACTGTATATATTTCCATTACCCTATTTATTTTGTTAATGAATTGTACATCGCCTCGATTCTATTTAGTTGCCATTGTTTTTACGAGATGTTCTTCCCCTCGACTCTATTTATTGCCATTGTTCTCGTCTGTCTGTCTCCCCCGATTAGACTGTAAGCCCGTCCAACGGCAGGGACTGTCTCTATCTGTTGCCAACTTGTTCATTCCAAGCGCTTAGTACAGTGCTCTGCACATAGTAAGCGCTCAATAAATAAATACTATTGTAAGCTCATTGTAGGCAGGGAAGTGTCTCTTATATTGTACTCTCCCAAGCGCTTAGTACAGTGCTCTGCACACAGTAAGTGCTCAATAAATACGATCTACTGACAACTAGGACTCTTCAGTAAAGTCACCCCTCCCCACTCTGTGCCCCCATTCCCCACTCACTTCAGCCCCCCGTTCCCCACTCACTTCAGTAAGTATTTGTCCAGCCGAGGGGAGGGGGCGAAGCTGCTGAGGCAGGAGGCCATGAGGAGCCAGCCGCGCTCCTCATTGTTGACATTAGGGTTCCTCCACACTTGATTGGCCAGCTGGGCCAGGATCTCGTCCCTCAACTCCTCTACCGACAGGCCCTTCTGGATGATGTAATTCCCGAGCAGGTTTTCCTGGGCCCCGCGGAGGTGGGGGTCACCCATGAAGCGCAGAATCTGTTTCCATTTTAAGTTAAAGACAGTCATGGATTCCTCTCCATCACAACAGGACCGCCCAGCCCCTTCACTGGCTCAAACTCCCCTCATCCCCCAACCACAAATTCAAAACTCCAGCCTGAGCCTGCTCCCAAATCCCAAGGTGAAGTTAAAACGTCATTCTCCTTCTCATCCTTGTTCTCCTTCTCCCCCTCCTCCTCCCTCCTACTTCTCTTTTCTTCTCCCCCTCCCCAACTTCCTTCCTCCTCCTTCTCCCGCCTCCCCCTGCCTGGATGCCCTGTCCTTTCTGGCTCCCGGAAAAACAACCCAGATGGCCCCGACACACCAGCTTGAAGATGCTGAGGGCTTCTGGCCGCTTTTCTTCTTCAACCTTTGTCAGAGGGGCTTCCAGGGGCACGGTGAGCATCCCAAAGGCCCGCTCCTGTGGGCACAGTCAGGGCTTGGTCAGGGTTACCCAGGGCAAGGAGGCTGCAGGGGAATCCCCAGTGAGAAACTAGACCGAGGCCTTCTGGGGACTCATCCCTGGAGGAATCCAGGTTTCAGAGTGAGTGAATGGGAAATCAAGAACTGAAGCAACTATCAAATTCAGCAGAAAGGGCAGCCTTTCCCCACTGCCTCCACGGGCCACATGAAGGTCCCCAGGCTGGCAGTGGAAGAGCTTCAGTTCAAGGCTCTCCCAAATGGCCCACCGTCTCCATCTCCTGGAACTGAGAGGCTGGGTGGAGGGCCCTGGCTGCTCTAAATCTCTGCTTCCCAGAAAGGAGGCTGGCCAGGAGTCCCCTAGGAACCACTATCAGCAGCAGACTGAAAGCCATTTCTCCTTGGGACACCCAACAACCCAGCCCACACACTTCGTTAGAGAAGCAGCGTGGCTCAGTGGAAAGAGCATGGGCTTTGGAGTCAGAGGTCATGGGTTCAAATCCCGGCTCGGCCATTTGTCAGCTGTGTGACTTTGGGCAAGTCACTTAACTTCTCTGTGCCTCAGTTCCCTCATCTCTAAAATGGGATTAAGACTATGAGCCCCACGTGGGACATCCTGATTCCCCTGTGTCTACCCCAGCGCTTAGAACAGTGCTCGGCACATAGTAAGCGCTTAACAAATACCAACATTATTATTATTATTATTATTCGTTCCTCTGATGCTAACCTTCTCACTGTACCACTAGCTTGTCTATCTCGCCGCCGACCTCTCGCCCACATCCTACCTCTGGCCTGGAACACCCTCCCCTCCTCATATCAGACAGATGATTGCTCTCCCCCACTTCAAAGCCTTATTGAAGGCATATTTCCTCCAAAAAGGCTTTCCTGATTAAGCTCTCCTCTCCTTTTCACCTACTCCTTTCTACGTCGCCCTGAACTGCTCCCTTCATTCATCCTCCCTCCCATCCTCAGATGGGACTGCGGCTTATTTATTTATATTAATGCCTTTCTCCCCTCCTCTAGACTGTGAGCTCATTGCGGGCCGGGACTGTGTCTGTTTGTTGTTGTACCATACTCTCCCAAGCGCTTAGTACAGTGCTTTGCACAGAGTAAGAGCTCAATAAATACAGTTGAATGAATGGATGAATGAAAGGGCACTGGCAAGGAAGGAGGGGGCCACAGGCATCGTAGTGGATTCCTCTGTTTGAGCCCATTCCCTGGAAGTCCAGTTTCCTTACCTTGAAATGAGCCCGCACAAATTCCACCATGGGGTAGTTGTTGATGTCCAAGGGCAGTGCAATTTGGGTGTCGGCCTGCAGCTTGGGGACTTGGATGGGCACCACACGGTCAGTGTTGGCATGCTTGAATACTGCAAGGTAGGAAAAGGGGGAACGGGGTTGGGCAGAATGGGCATGGGGAGAGATGGCAGGAACACAAGGGAGGGGCGGGAAGGACTGTGCTCCGCCCACCCTTCTAGATCTAGCGTTCTCTGCTCTCGATAGTCCAGCCGGAGCCCATCCGGTCTTCAGCAATACAACCAGGTCACCTCCCTTGGGCCTTGGCGTGCTCCCATCCCCAGAGGCCAATCTTCCATGCTCTGACTGCCAGCTGCCAGCTCACAACTCCAGTCTTGGTCAAAGGCCTGAGCTGGCATCTCAGAGTATCCATTCTACGGGGGCAAGGGCTATGCATTTTACTTCTGAATGTATCCCAAACATCTAGTTAAGAGAGCTCTGCCCTCTGAAGAAACTCAGTAAAAGTTCCTGTTTGATGATGATGGTGATGATGAAAATGATGATAATGATGACATTCCCTGGCACCTGGATTTGTTCCAGGCACCGGTACCGCTCTGCTCTCTGCTGCCGCCCTGCTCTCCGTTTCCCAAGACTTCCTGTCTCAGTCCTTACCACCCACCTGGTTGGATCAAGAGAAATATCTCCATTTCACTAGATCCCCCAGTGTCTCCTTGGCCTGTGTCTGGGCTGACTCATGCTGGGAAGCTGGCACCCACCTGCTGCCACCTGCAAGAGGCCTGCCAGCTCTGCGGGTACCTCCAGGTGTGCCACCTTCACCACTTCCCTCTTGGTCAGCTCCTGGGGGCACAGCCATCAGGTGTCTTCTTCTCTTGATGCCGGGACCCCGGGGAGGGGGAAGATCTGATTTGGGGACTTGGGATGCTTGGGAGCAAGTGAGAAGGGTAGACTAGAAAGCCCGACGCCTGAGGGATGCTCCTGGTGCCTCCCAATCCCATAGGGTTGATCCCCTAGTTCCATCCAGATGGGGAGGAGCCCTGGGCCTCTCTTGCCCCGGCCTGCACCACTCACTGCGTCTAATTACCTGCTCCACTCTCACTCTCTCCTCCTCGGCCAGTCTTCGTGCCTCTGCCTTCATCTGAAACACACACAGTGGACAGAGTCATTGCCAAGGTGGGGAGCGCAGGGGGCTGGGCAGTGTGCCACCCAGAGGGCAAGGGGCTCAGCCAGCTCAGAGAGGTCAGAGGTCGGACCGGAGGTCAGAGAGAGTTCATCCAGCCCCTATAAAGGGAGAGAACCCCCTCAACCCAAAGAGGCAGTGGCTGGGCCAGAGAGGAATTCCACTTGCCTTACCCAATAGATCACCCGCCCTTCCTCACGGTATCCATGGAAGCCTGGCGCCCTCCAGACATTCCAGAATCAATTAATGTTGGTATTTGTTAAGCGCTTACTATGTGCCGAGCACTGTTCTAAGCGCTGGGGTAGACACAGGGGAATCAGGTTGTCCCACATGGGGTTCACAGTCTTAATCCCCATTTTACAGATGAGGTAACTGAGGTACAGAGAAGTTAAGCGACTTGCCCACAGTCACACAGCTGACAAGTGGCAGAGCTGGGATTCAAACTCATGACCTCTGACCCCAAAGCCCGTGCTCTTTCCACTGAGCCACGCTGCTTCTCATTAACCATCTTTACTGATAGCTCACTCTGTGCAGAGCACTGTAATAAGTGCTTGGGAAAATACAATAGAGTTGGTAGACATGTTCCCTGCCCAAAGTGAGCAGAAGAGAGCCAAACTGGTTTCCACCAGCTTCTGACTGCTCTCTCTAACCCAGAGCTAAGTCCCCTCTGTCACCTCCACCTCGACTAGTCCCTCAAGCAAGTGAGAAGCAATAGGGGGAGTAAAGGAGTCTCTGCATTTATCAAGCCCCTACAGTCCGCAGAGCACTGTACTAACTTTACTAGTGTGCACTAGAACATACGTGATCCCTGCCCTCAGATTCAGGTCTGTGAAATAAATCCAAGCTGGGTTAGATACAAGATAATCATATTGGACACAGTCCCTGTGCCGCAGTCTAAAGGGGAAGGAGAAGGGGTATTTTATTCCTGTTTTATAGATGAGGAAACTGAGGTACAGGGAGTTGCCCAAGGTCATCCAGCAGGCAAATAACAAAGCTGGGGTTAGAACCCAAGTCACCTGACTCCCAGGCTTAGGATCTTTCCATTAGACCACACTGCTTCACTAGGATGGCAGGAGAGTAAGTTTATGTGAATCATTAAAGGAAAGCTGCTATGTGCTCACCTACATAATAGGCTTTTTTGCTTGCCTGTTTGTTTTTTAATGGTATTTGTTGAGCACTTACTATGTGTCAAACACTGTTCTAAATGCTGGGTAGATACAAGATAATAAGGTTGGACACTGTCCCTGTCCCGCATGGGACTCACAGTCTAAGTAGAAGGGAGAACAGGAGAAGTGGGGCACTGAGAAGTGAAGTGACTTGCCCCAGGTCACACAGCAAGACATTGGCAGAGCTGGGATTAGAACCCAGGTGCTCTGACTCCCAGGCACGTGCTCTTTTCACTAAGCCATGCTTGTAACTCATGTCCAAGAAAGAAAACTGCAGCTGGTGCCACCCCCAAAGTCAATTAATTCAATCATTCAATTGTATTTATTGAACATTTACTGTGTGCTGAGCTGCTTACTAAGCACTTGGAAAAGTGCAATACAAAATAAACATGGCTTAGCCTACCCTGGCAGTCAGAATTGCTGGGAATCCCAGCTTCCGCCCTTATGCTGGTGTTGGGGAAGGGGTCTGGCTTCAAGTGGCTCCGGGCTCAGGCCCTGATTTTCTGCTTCAAGAGACAGCTCACTGAGGATGTCACCTTTTCTAGCCCTCGAGGGGCCTGGGGATGCCCTGGGGGCCACGCCTTCAGCCCACGGGGGAGGGTCCCTCGCCTTCCCCAGGGGAGCTGAGCAAGGGGTAGGGATGGGGGTGTGGAAAATTGATGGAGGCAGCTGGAGTAGTTGGAGAGGAGGGGGAAGAAGAAGAGAAGGGATCACTGGGCAAATCCTTCACTTTAATTCAGCCCAGCCTTGGCCAGGAGCACCCACTGGGCTTGAACCAATGGGCTGGTCGGGGCCAGTTCTGGACAACCCCCGGCTCCCAGGGGCCGCTTGCTTTTGTGGGACACAGAGCCCAGGGCTGACGAGGAGAGCGGCTAGTGGATGTGGAAGAGCTTCCAACCTTCCAGCCCCATTGCCTCTCCTCCCTCTGGGCTCTCCCAGCTTTCAGAGCCAGTTCGAGCGGGGACCCAGGCGCCCCTGGTTTCAGGGGCAGGCTCAAGCGGGCTCTGCGCTTACCTTGAGGTACCGCCGGCGGTTCACGTACATGTGAACCAAGGATCTGAACTTGATCAAGCTCCTCTTCATCTTCTGGAACCTCTGCCTGCAGGGAAGAGGAAGGCAAGGATAAGGGGAGGCGGGAGGCAGGATGGCCTCCAGGCACGGGTCCCGAAGACGCAAGTCAGGCCACGGCCTAGAGGAAGGGTTAGGCTTAGGTCTAGGGAGATTGCCAACACTGGGCCTAGTTTCCACCCACTCAATTCAGGCCTGTTGCTTGGCACCACTGGTTGCCCCCTCACCAGTCAGGAGGAGTGGATATAATTCTACTGAGCTTCCAGAAGAGGATGCCAGTTAGTCTAGGGCAGCTAAACCCTCCCACCACCTCCTGCCCCTGGGTATAGACAGCCATCCACCCACCCTTGGAGAAGCACTGGGCCTCACCCAACTAGTGACCATCCGAGAGCCAGCTCCCTTCTCAGGAAAGGGAACGTGGGAAGGGGAACTTGGAGAAGGAAGCCTGGGTAGAAAAGTCTGAGGAGGGGAGTTTGGGGAGGGGAGTCAGGAGTTGGGGGAACCTAGGTTAGGGAGCCTGGGGAGGAGAGTCTGGGGGGAAGAGACTGAAGAGTGAAGCACAGGGAGGAGAATCTGAGCAGGGAAGCCTGGGGAGGGGAGTCTAGGGAGGAGAGCTCGAGGAAGAAAGCCTGGAGAGGGGAGCCTAGGCAGGGAAACTTGGGAGGGGAGCCCAGGGAGGATAGCCTGGACAGGGAATCCTGGAGAGGGAAGCCTAGGGAGAGGAGCATCTGGGTCAGGAAGCCTGGGTCAGGGAGCCTAGATAGGGAAGCATGGGGAGGAAAGCTTGGGCAGAGGAGCCCGGAGAGGAAAACCTGGGGAAAGGAGTCTAGGGAGGGAAGCATATGGATGGGGAAGCCTGGGTGGGGGAGCTTGGGGAGGAGAGCCTGGAGAGGGGATTCCAGGGAGGAGAAACAGGGCAGGGGGGCCCGGGTGGGGGAGCTTGGGGAGGAGAGCCTGGAGAGGGGATCCCAAGGAGAAGAAACAGGGCAGGGGGGCCCAGAGAGGGGAGCCTAGGGAGGTAAATTTGGGGAGAGGAGGCCGGGAAGGGGAGTGTCTGGGATGGGGAAGTCTGGGTGGGAGAACTTGGGAAGGAGAGCCTGGAGAGGAGAGCCAGGCAGGGGAGTCTGGAGAGGGGAGGGAAACTCGGGGATGGGAATCTGGAGAGGGAAACTTGGGGAGGGGAGCCTAGGGAGGGGAGCAGACCCCGGGGAAGGGAGCCTGGGTTGGGGAGTCCAGAGAGGGGTGCATGGAGAGGGGAGTCCAGCACTGCAGCGGAGGTGACCTGGCCAGGTATCCCCGTGACCGTGTCTGGATCAGGACGATCTTGCGGCGCAGGGAGCGGAAGCGCTTCTTGATGAAGAAGCCACGCAGGCAGCGCTGCAGAGTGACGGCCGCCAGGTGCAGAACCCGGGCCCGCATGCTCTCCAGCAGCTGGTGCAGGTGCTCCTTCATGAAGAGCTGCAAGAGTGGAGAGGTGAGCACTGATTCAGCTGCCCCCAGCTCTCTCACCTTGCTTTCTTGGAGCTGTGGGCCTCCCCGGCCCTTTCCCCACCATCATTGGAGCCGGGGGTCCCGGGCTTACCTTGCTGACGCCAATACAGTACATGAGGTGGGTGACTGTGCACAACTTGTTCAGTACCGATACACACACATCCCCGTTGGCTGGGACATCGTATTTGAGGGACACCAGACAGCGGTACCTGGCCAGGGGTAGAGGAGAATGGCATCAGGCTGTGGCCTGGGGACTCTGGTCATCAGAATAAATGCTTAGTAATAATAACAACTGTGGTATTTAAGCACTTACTATGCGCCAGGCACTGTACTAAGTGTTGGAGCGGATACAAACAAATTGGGTTGGACACAGTCCCTGTCCCACATGGGGCTCACATTCTCAATCCTCATTTTACAGATGAGGTAATTGAGGCACGGAGAAGTGACGTGACTTGTCCAAAGTCACACAGCAGACAAGTGGCAGAGCCGGGATTAGAACCCATGACTTTCTGACTCCCAGGCCCATGCTGGAGCCACTGCACATTGGTACAGTGCCCTGCACACAGTAAATGCTCAGTATTACGATAGATTAACCGATTGAATCAATCGGCCAACCGTGAGAGAGATGGAGAGGTTCCCAAAGATGCTCAGAAGTCCCGCCCCCGGCAACCTCCGGCTCCAAAATGTTCCAGGGGATACAACAATTAAACAGACATATCCCCTGCCTCCAACAAGCTGTGCTTACCAACTCTGGTATATTGTACTCTCTCGAGCATTTAGTACAATGCTCTACATATAATAAATTACACTCAATAAATATGATTGATGGATTGATTACCTGTCAATGAAAACCTGGAAGGGGATGCGGACTGGAAATCCCTCCTTGCGGATGCGGATGGTCTCCAGGATCCCTGAGTAGCGGAGCTGACAGTTCACCACATCCAATTCAAAGAGCCCCGGCTCCTACACGAGAGAAACTTGGCTTCGCTCCCACACCCATGCTCCCTCCTCCCCTGCTAGAGGGTGAGGTGAAAAAGAGGAAAGGGATTGGAAGAATGTGCAAGAGGGAAAAGGAAACCAAGTGTGAAAGCCAAAAGGAAAGAAGATCATTGGTAAGAGGTTGGAAGTGGACATATATGGAGGAGCACAATAGAAAATTTAATAAGTAATAACTGGGGTGATGGATGGATGGTAGGAGGGATGGGGATCTTGGAAGCAGACACCTACACCCAGCACCTCTTTTTCTCCTCCTCCTCATAATAATAATAATTGTGGTATTTAAGCACTTAGTATGTGCCAGGCACTGTACTAAGCGCTGGGGTAGATACAAGGTAATTGTGTTGGACACAGTTCCTGTCCCACATGAGGTTAGCAGTCTTAATCCCCGTTTTACAAATGAGTTAAGTGAGGCACAGAGAAGTGAAGTGACTTATTCAAGGTCATGCTACTGCAGACAAGTAGACAAGTAGCAGCAACAGGATTAGAACCCAGGTCCCTTTGACTCCAAGGCCTAGATAGGAAGTCCACTAGACCACACTACTTCCCTAATGGGCTTCCTCATGGGCACAGGCATCTGGTTGATTGGCTGGTAAATGAAGAACAGTGATTCCTCACAATTCCTCTATTCCCAGAAAGTTTTCTTGGATTAATCCAGGAACATCTTCTCCATCCTACCTGACCCATCCCCACCGTAACAGTTCACTCTCTCATATTCATCTGTAGCTGCGGTTCTGGTCCAAGTCCAAGTAAACTTTGGCTCTCGATATTTTGTAACTGAGTTTGTCTGTTCTGTCTTTTAACTGGCCTGGAAATTCCACGAGGGCACATCAAATTGAGACCGCCACATGGAATCCCTGCCATGTCCTCCAAAAGGCATGCATCTTGTGGACAGTCAGTAACAGGGTTGATGCTGAAAGTGACGAAGGAGGAGAAGGAATCGGGCGGTTTTCCAAAGCCAAGATCCTTCCTGAATTGGGTGTGGAGACACCTCTCCATTAGTTGGTTTGTAGGCTAGGATATTTGTTTCTTTGACCCCTGACGCATTAGATGTACTCAGAGAACAGGCTAGTGGGGCTCTGCCCGGCCCCCCAGCTGGTGGCACAAAGCCAAGGAGCAGCAGGAGCAGCCACCCATGTCCAGCAGTCTGGCCCTGGCTTTCCAGCTCTCTGGACCAGCTCAACCTTGGGCTCCCTCCCAGCCCAGCCCCAGCTTCCCACTTACCTTCTTGTTGTTGGGCTTTAGGCAGCGTACAAACAATGGGTTGCACCTGAGAGACCCAGGACAAAGGACAGGAGCTGTCAGATCACTTTAAGTTCGCCCGAGAGCAACAGGGGCCTAGACCCAATCTTCGACCCACCTAGACCCTCAGCCCTTAAAAGCTCCCTCGGTGGTTACGGAGGATAGTTCTATTTGCATCCTATGGAGGGCCAAGAAGCTCACTGGACCTCGGGGACCGTGGAGTGTTATCCTGGAGCCCCCTCAGAAGCCCCCTCTGAATTTTGCTTCTGCAAGGACTGGCTCCCCCTCCTGTGTCTTGTTGGGGGGCATTACACCACCTGCTTCCCATTTAACAAATGGGGAAATGGAGGCATGAAAAATTAAACATGCAGGAGTCTAGCTTTTTTATAATAATAATAATGATGATGGTACTTGTTAAGCGCTTACTATGTGCCAAGCACTGTTCTAAGCTCTGGGGTAGATACAAGGTAATCAGGTTGTCCCTTGTGGGGCTCACGGTCTTAATCCCCATTTTCCAGATGAGGCAACTGGGGCACAGAGAAGCTAAGTGACTTACCCAAAGTCACACAGCTGATTAGTGGCGAAGCCGGTATTAGACCCCATGACTTCTGACTCCCAAGCCCGGGCTCTTTCCACTAAGCCATGCTGCTTCTCTTTTTATGCTCATCCCAGCCCAGGCAGAAGGCCAGCACCAGACTGCTGCAGAGGGCATCTGGGCATCTATGGTTGAGTCAGCAAGGGGAGGAGGGAGGAGCACTTTTATCACCCCAGATGTCCCCAACCCCCAGAAGCCATACACCTGTGTCTGGCAGCTCAGAAATTTGCCTGACCTTGTTGCTTCCTCCTTACCAGTAATTTAGTGTCCGTCTCCCCACTAGATTGTAAGTTCCCGGCGGGCGGTGATAATATTTTCTAACTCCATTATACCCTCCCAAGAATTTAGTCTCCCCTCTTGACTGTGAGCTTATTGTGTGCGGGGAATGTGTCTGTTGTAATTCTCCCAAGCGCTTAGTACAGAGCTGTGCACACAGTAAGTGCTCAATAAATACGACTGAATGAATGAATGAATTTAACACAGTGTTCTGCACATGGTAAGCCCTCAATCACTACCACTGACTGATTGATTGATTGATCTTCCGGATAGAGGTAGCCCAAACCTGAGCCGGCCAGTACTGAGGGCCCAGATAAGTTCTCAGCCCTGCACAATCTGGGAAACTAACCCCAACCCTCAATGTCATGTGACATTGGCAGGGATTGGGTCTGGTTATTGTTATATTGTACTCTCCCAAGTGCTAGTACAGTGCTCTGCACACAATAAGTGCTCAATTAATATGATTGAATGACATGGAAGATCCTTTATCAACCCTCATAGGAATCTCTTCCAGGCTTCACTGGAGGCACTGAGCCGTGATGGGGTTATGACAGACAGCTCCCTGCTGGATATGTTTCCATTTCCATGTTTTCCCTCCCCTCTCCCTCAAATGACATCAAGCAGGTCCAGAGCTTTGCACACAGTAAGTGCTCAAAAAATACAAATGAATACAAATACATTGGCTTCCATGCCATGGAATGAATCCACCCTCTCCCAAGATTCCAGAGGCTTTTAGAGTCCTCCACCCTAGCTTTCAGTCTAAGAATGATTGGTATCACCCACGTCCTCAATCTAATTAGCCAACCTGGGCCCCCTACGCTTCTCCCAGGGCCAGTTCAAATACACTGGAAAGATGCTGTCTTTTTCTTTCCCCCAACCCCATTATAGGCTTATTCTCCTTGTGGTGGCCCATCAGGCAGAGCCTGGCCCTCCCCTGTCCACCCCTGCCCCGCCCACCTCTCCATCTTATCCACGAGGTCCAGGAGTGACTGCTGGAACTTGGCTGCCACGGTGGGAGCCTTGTAGAATCTGGTCAGGGTGGTGTTCTTCCCCATCCTCTGGTGGCTAAACAGCTGGGCATGGCTGGAGAACAGGTTGGCCACTGCCTGGGGGAGAGAAAAGGGGTGGGCAGAGAAAGACAGAGAGAGAGAGTGTGAGTGAGAATGAGTGACAGAAAATAAGTGTGAGAGAGAATGAGGGACAGAGTGAGAGTGACAGAGTGTAAGAGTGAGAGATTGACAGTGACAGAGAGAATGAGAGTGGGAGAGAGAGAGTTGGCACCCATTTCCACAGAGGTAGTCAGCAGTTGTAAGTTGCATGTTTGGGGCAAGATGAAATAGTAGGGGCCCAGGGGAGATGGGGTGAAGAGTCCCATAACTTGGAGGCCCCCGGGGAGGTGGAAAAGGTGAACTTGGGTCCTAGAATGCCTGAAGCTTGGAAGGTCAAGGTCCAAAACAAACTAAATAAAGCAGTTTTTCCACTGAAAAAGGCAGTCCTTACATACAGTGGGTGGTAAGCCTACTGAATTTGTTTCCCCAAGAAGTTGTTCAGGTCCCAGATAGCAGGTTTAAGAATTGTTTGGGAAAACTGGGGGACAAGGGAGGTCTTTAACAGGTTACTAGAGGGAATGTTAGGGACATTAGATGTTTCATCCCTAGCTATTAGAATAGCTGTCAAGAAGGGCCACTAACCACTCTGGGATTGCCACTTCTAGAGACAGAATCCTGAGCTGAATAAAGCATTGGTCTCTCCTTGTCACGGCACTGCTCATGCACTTAGAGAGGCAAATACAAGCTAAAGATGAGAATCAGGAGGCCAAGGGCTACGTATAGGAGTACTTATGCTTTTAAGACTCTCTCTTTCTTCATGTATATTTTATATTGACACTCAGGGACTTGGCGATGAAAAGAAACCCTGTCTCACAACTCAGGACCTAAAAGAAATCAGCAAATCTGATGGAAATCATTCAGGGGGCTTAGAAGACATGCAGTACCCTCTGCCTTTTCTTTCTATTCCCTTAAAGTTTCATTTTCAAGGGAATTTGGATCGTATCCTCTTCCTCTGAGGAAACGGGGAGAGAAAGAGAGGACAGTGGCTGAGGAAGGGATCGGTGGACAGGGCGTAAGCAGCATTCCCAAGGTGGGGTGATGGGGGGAGTCAATGCAAATCTTGTGGGCTGAATAGCACTTGGGCGGCTAAATTATTTTGGAAAAGGACATAGAGTACTGAGGTACCCACATATTTTTCTTGTAGTATATGCCAGCCCAATCTTCTCCCGCTTTGAGAGTGAAGACTGTGTCTCCTCAGTTGCTATAAAACTCCTGGAGTGCTACGTACACTGCTTTGCACAAAGTGGGGACCTGGTTGTTATTTGCTGATGGCAATGAGGGTGCTGTGTATGCCGCCCTCGCCCAAGCATCTGACCAGGAAAGGAACGGATTCAGGACTCCAATTCTAGCTCCGCTCCCTCTGTGCTGTTCATCCTTTCCCAGACCATCCATCATAGACTGTCGCCCAGGTGGGTGTCAACTTCCCCTCTGAGGGGGCATTGAGAGCTCACATCTCTTCCCCAGTTTGGCCCGAGAGACCAGCCGGAGGGTCCCTATGAGTAGCACCTACTTGTGCCTCAGGGGGATCCCCAGCCCACCTCTCCCAGGGGCTGTAGCATAAGGGGCCAGGAAGTGGGGGAGGGGGAATGCCCACGGCCCTGTGAAGGATGAATGAGCTGATGAAGCTGCCTGCTGGCTATGGCAGGGCCACACCAGCTGGGAGGGGATTCTGCTTCTCTCCTCCTGGCCTACATGTGGGAGGGGGTGTGAAGGGAGCAGATGGGGAGGTGGGGGAGGAGGGATGCTCACTCTGCTTCTGCTGCTGACAAACAGGTCCAGCACATCCTGGCGCACCTGGTCGTAGTTTTTGTCTAGGAATTTGTGCACCTGAAAGAGAGGTTCTCTGCTGTCTCAGCCCCCTGGGCTCTGGAGACTACTGGGGCCTGGCCACTCCTGACCCACCCCTCAGTCCCAGGGGACCCTTCCTCCCTCCCAGCTCCACAGCACTTATGTACATATCTGTCATTTATTTATATTGTCTGTCTCGCCATTTAGACTGTAAGCTCGTTGTGGGCAGGGAATGTGTCTGTTCTATTGTACTCTCCCAAACGCTTAGTACAGTGCTCTGCACAAAGTAAGCACTTCATAAATATGACTGAATGACTGACGAGAGAACAGGGTTGCTGTTCATCACTTTCAACCATGGCCCCAAGGCTCTTAGCCCATCTGTCCTATGTTTGGTATTCGTGTCTACCTTGCTAGACTGTAATAATAATTGGGGCATTTGTTAAGCACTCACTGTATGTCAACCACTGTTCTAAGCACTGGAGAAGATACCAAATAATCAAGCCTGACAGAATTCCTGTCCCACAAAGTGCTCACAAAGAACAGGGATCATCTCTACTAATTTTATTGAATTCTTCCAAGTAAGAAACCGAGTGGCTTTGTGGATTGAGCACAGGCCTGAAAGTCAGGAAACCAGGGTTTCTATTCCCAGTTCCGTCATAGGCCTGCTAACTGACCTTGAGCAAATGGCTTAACTTCTCTGGGCCTTGGTTTCCTCGTTTGTAAAATGGGGATTCAGTGCCTTGTTCCATGTGGGATAAGGGACTGTTTCCGATCTAATTATCTAACCCAGTGCTTGGTATAGCATATCCTTACTGTAATATACTGGTATACATAGGTTAACAAATAATCACTATCATTATAAGTGCTTAGTAGAGTGCGCTGCATTAAATACAATTACTAGACTGAAGTTTTTCCCTTGACCCTCATGGATTTTCCCCTTAAACCCAGTAGGAACAAGGACAGAGTAGAGGCTGGCTGTGGTGAAGAGGATCTACTGATCAACCCAGAACATAAGGCCCAGAACTGGGGACTGGAGATCATCTCTGCTCTTAGAAGATGAAAACCATAATTCTCCTTTGGGTGGGTGGGTCGCTATAAGGATATTACTGTGACCATTTCTAGTTTACTTTGAAAGACAGATTTTCCGCTAGGGAGTAAAATTCAGTTCATTTTACCAACAGGATGGCCATTAAGGCCAAGCGGCCCAGCCAGGGTCACCCCACAAAGCTCAGGACCTTCTGCATTCCCAGGTCTGCGGGGGTGCTGAGGGCAGGGCACCCAAGTACCCAGTTGTAGGGTGGTTGAAGAGTTTCATCTGGATGGGTGGCCCTGGGATTGGAGAGGGTGTCATTATGTCTTGAGAACAGCACTCTTGAGAGAGCTGGGTTGTGCTGTTGTACTGCAGTATGGCTTAGTGGAAAGAGAGCGGGCTTGCGAGTCAGAGGTTGTGGATTCTAATCCCGGCTCTGCCATTTAACAGCTGTGTGACTTTGGGCAAATCACTTCACTTCTCTGTGCCTCAGTTACCTCATCTTTAAAATGGGGATTAAGACTGTGAGCTCCAAGTGGGACAACTTGATGACTTTGTATCTACTCCAGTGCTTAGAACAGGGGCTTTGCACATAGTAAGCACTTAACAAATATTATTATTATTATTATAATTACCCTGGGGGGCGGGACGCATTCTCTCTCTCATCAAGGGAAGGTGGAGACCTACTGGGAGCCAGGGGAAGGAGCGGCTCCTCTGCCACTCACCTGGTAGGTGACTCGGCCTGCATAGTGTTTGATGGTGAACTCCGGCAGGGGCATCTTTGGCTTGGAGTAGAGGGGGTTGGAGCCGTGGTGGTAGTGACACTTCTGCAGGAAAGTGTGGTCTGTGGCCTGGTCCAAGGCGATATCCGAGTCAAAAGAGGTCATAGGGTCATGGCAGCTTAGAGCCCACAGGGTTGCCCCTCCCATCCCTCGGGGCCTCCCCGCCATTGGACGTCGTTCTCTAACCCAGTCTTCGCCCTGATGGAGTTCTTCCCACCAACTGACCTGCTCTGCTTCAACAGATGGCTTGCACTTGTCTTGAATTCCCTATCACATGGGACCCACATCAAATTAAAGCAGGGATTTCAGATCTTTCTTTCTGCACATCACTGGATGTTTGCCCGCTCACTATCTGGGTGGGCTTAAGGTGTGTCCTAGCCCGGGTTCAGGGGGATGGACTGGTTGACTTCGAGTTGCCCCCCACGTCTAGAATTCTGGGATTCTGCTAGTCTGGGCCATGACAGCCTTAGTTAAACCTACTCCTCTTGATTGCCTGGTTTTTTATGATCAGAAATCTCCTATTTTGGATGGGTGTGTGTCCTCACCTCTCCATAAACATGAGCAACAAATTCAGGAATTGTGAGAGTAAATGGAAAAGCGAAGATGGGTCAGGAATTGTACTTCAGACTGAGGAATGGGTCAGGGCAAGTGGGGAAAGTTTTTTTGTGCAGGAGGAGGAGGAAGGCTTTGAGCACTTTCAAGAAAGGGGAAGATGTGACCTGGTGAAAGGAAGAAAGTTGTTCATTTTTCACAATGTCGCATTTGCCTTTCTCCACTGGCCACCCAAGGAGCTCCGGAGGGAAAACTGAGCTCCCTCCCTCCAAGTGAAGGGGCTGAAGAGGTGGGGATTTCTGGCCTACCTGGGGGAAGCAGCTCTGGTCGTCTAGGATCCGGAGAATGCCATAAGGCTTCAGGGAGATGAGGTCGATGCACGGCTGGTTGTCGTTGAAGGTGATTTCCCGCCAGTCTATTTGTTCCCGGATGTACTCCTCCTGTCAACCCAGCACTAGGGCTAAGGGGTGAACTCTCAGAGCCCAGAGGCTTCCAGTTTCAAACTGCAAGGAACCTGGCAACCCCCACCAAGCCCAGGGGCCCCACGGCTCACCTGCTCCTCCTTGAAGACGATCTTATTGAAGAAGAACTGGAGGTACTCGTTTGCATAGTTGATGCACAGCTGTTCAAAGCTGTTGAAGCTGAGGTCCTGCCCCACAGATAGATGGATCAGAACCTTTCCTTGGGAATGGGGCCAAGGGTCCTGTTTCTAACCCACAGGAGAGTCCTGGGAGAACGCGCTGACTTCACTTCATTACCCACCAATTGACTGAGTGATCCTAGTTCAGTCTTCTGGGAGACTTGGGGAAGAAGCCTGTGGGATTCCACGGCCCCTCACCCAACACGTCTGCTGGGGCTTAGCCCTCTGGGCTCTGAGCGGCTACCTTCTGCAGGGTTCCGGCCTTGAGGGAATGGGACGTGCTGCCAACCCGAGAAGCCCCAGGTCAGGGAAGTGAGAGAAGTGATAGCAAACCAAGGGGAACTCGGGAACAGAAAGGTGAACTAAAGGAACTCTGAAGACCCTGGGTGATGTTATGAATATTAATAATAATAATAATGGTATGTGATAAGTGCTTATTATGTGCCAAGCACTGTTCTAAGCACCAGGGTAGATACAATTTAATCAGGTTGGACACAGTCCCTGTCCCAATTGGGGCTCACACTCTTTATTCCCATTTTACAGAAGAGGTAAATGAGGCCCAGAGAAGTGAAGTGACTTGCCTAAGGTCACACAGCAGACAAGTGGTGGAGCCAGCATTAGAACCCAGGTCCTTGTGACTCTCAAGCCCGTGCTCTATCCACTAAATCGCATTGCTGGGCCTAAGCATATGTGCACATACACAAACACTCATACAAGAATACAGAAGAAGAAGAATACAACTGCACAGATACCAACTAAAATGCCTATGCAAAAATGCATATACGCATATAGTACGTTATCCATATGCACCCAGATTCTCAGACACATATACACGAAATAAGCACAGGTGCTCACATACATCACAATCACACATTCACACCAACCCACACCCACACAAACTGAAGTGTACACACACAAAAACGCTCTTGCACACAGATATACACAAATCCTCCCACACAGACGTCCACATATAGATGCTTAGCACATACTCATACACAACCTCAAACTCATGCATACCCAGAGCCACTGAAGCTTATCTAACCATTAATACAGAACCCAAGCACACACAATCCCCAAGGTTTGATAAAAAATTCATGCAGAACTCTGCTCTTTCCTGAAGACATTAAGAAATTAGAGCTGGGGGCTCCACACCTGTCCCTCAGGCTCAGCTCACCTGTCATTCATATCAGGAAGCTGGCAGCAGGATGTGGTAACAAGTCTCACATCTAAAATGCTTCATGCTCTGTCCGTGAATTAGAATCCAGAGGAAAAATGGCAACCCCTAAGAAAGCTCGTTGTGGGCAGGGAATATGCCTGTTATATTGTTGTATTGTGCTCTCCCAAGCACTCAGTACAGTGTTCTGCACATGCTAAGTGCTTAATAAATACAATTGATTGATTTATTGAGAGCAGCCAAGCTGCCAGCCAGTGCCCAGGATAATTGGCTACTTAGGCCACCAGATAGACAAGTCCATGTGGGAGCTCCCAGATCCACTCAAAATATTAGATTTGGGATTAGTTAAAATCCACTGGTCTTGTGGATAAATAGACCCAATTGTTATTGGGCTAGTCCTTTCCCCCTACATGCCTGACAGAAAGAGCCACAATCCCAGGGTGAGCAGGCAAGAGGCTAAGGTTAAGGCCTGCTCCTGTGCAGACAGGCCTGCTGGCTCCATCCCCTGGGTCTACTCTGTAAACAGACAGGGTTCTCACAGGTGTCCTCCGTGAGAAGGAGGACACTGGGACAACTGGGTAGTGAATGTTTTGAGAGAATTGGGGTCTGGGATCAAGAAGCATGGAACTAGAAGACCAAACACAGGGGAAACTGGGTTCTATCCTGAAACCTTCTCACTGCACCAAATGGCCTTAGAGTTCTCACTTCACTGCTCTGTGCCTCGGCCTCCCCCACCTGCAAAGGCCAGTCCACTTGTCCTGTTGTCCTTCACAAGGACACTGTGAAGTGCCATGGCCTAGTGGAAAGAGCGGGGGCCTGGAAACCAGGGGATCTGGGTTCTGATCCCACCTCCACCACTAGCCTGCTCTATAACCTTGGACGAGTCGCTTGTCTGTGCTTGAATTCCCTCATCTATAAAACGGGGATGCATTACTTGTTCTCCCTCTTCTAGGCTGTGAGCCCCATGTGGGAC